>NC_135232.1:1010735038-1011038068 GCF_051348905.1 Ranitomeya variabilis | reverse complement strand
CGGCGAAGGGTAAGTATAAGACTAAGTGCTGGGACATTGGAATAGAAGCACCAATAAAAAAAAAATGCTAGAGTGGTGCTATAATATGACACATTCCCTTTAAAGATAGACTGATTGCTAGAAATACATTGCTAAAGAGCTGTAGCCATACAGTATTCGTAGAGGTTATTTCAGCTCATACAAAATTATCATTGAACTACTGGAAGAATCACTAGTATCTTCTGCTTTTCGATGCCATATTAGTCAGCATTTTGTCTAGTATAAATCTAAATATATTACATTTCGAAAGAACCAAACCAAGGTGGATTTATTTCTACTGTATAGAACAGCCAAACTAAAAGTAGGTTTCCAGGACTATCATTTATCAGTAACTACCCATTTGTGGCCAAATAGAAGTCATAGCAGAATTTTAGAACTTTTCATGAAGACCAGTGTAAGCTGTATCAATCTTTGGCAACTGAAATGAGTTGGGTGTTATTCATTCTAAGCCCTGATCCTTGGTAAAGTATCACACTGTATATGGTTTTCTAATGCTCTGATAATGGAGGACAGCACGGTGGCGCAGTGGTTAGCACAGCAGCCTTGCAGCGCTGGAGTCCTGGGTTCAAACCCCACTAAGGACAACATCTGCAAAGAGTTTGTATGTTCTCCCCGTGTTTGCGTGGGTTTCCTCCGGGCACTCCTGTTTCCTCTCACATTCCAAAGACATACTGATAGGGAATTTAGATTGTGAGCCCCAACGGGGACAGTGATGATAATGTGTGTAAAGCGCTGCATAATATGTTAGCGCTATATAAAAATAAAGATTATTATTAATGACAGGGACTCAAGGTGTCTGAGAGAAGTGTCTACAATCACATCGTTGATAGATGTATAGGAATCCATAAAATACATAGTTTGGGTACAAGGAGCACAATAACGAAATGATGAAAAATGATGTGGGTGGTGTTTTATGTACCATTTGTGTATCCATTTGTTTTCTTTATTTGACTGTTTTTGTTTGTTTTTTTAGATCTTTTACGTTACTATGCAGTTGTGAACTGTATATATGCTATGTGCTATTATTAGATGTACAATATAAGGACTAAGCAATTTTTTGCTTTTGAGCTTTTGTTTTTTGTCCATCCTCTTCTTCCAAAAGGTATAACTTCATTTCCATCACCATAGCCATATGAGGGCTTGATTTTTGCAAGAAGCGTTGTACTTTTGAATGACATTATTTAGTTTGCGCATGTAAAGTAAGCTGCGGAGACACCATCACGTGTTTCTCAACGCAAGCAATGAATAGCCAGGCCTTTCTCCGGGAAGGAACAACCACGGGAAGGGCAGCATCCAATAAAGGAGAATATCCAATAAAGGAAGACCACCTATGCCAAGCATGGTATCCATCCACAAACAGCTGTTTCGGGGTTTTTGCCCCTCATCAGTGTGGAGTAGGAAACTGGCTATTAGGAGCTGTGCCTGGTGAAAGGCTATGAAGGAACAGATGAATGACCTCGGGGAGACCAAAACATCCAACACTGCGGAGACACCATCACGTGTTTCTCAACACAGTGATCCAGAACACTGCCCCCATCCCTTATGGGAAATATGCAAACGCATTTGCATATTTCCCATAAGGGATGGGGGCAGTGTTCTGGATCACTGCGTTGAGAAACACGTGATGGTGTCTCCGCAGTGTTGGATGTTTTGGTCTCCCCGAGGTCATTCATAGCCTTTCACCAGGCACTGCTCCTAATAGCCCTTCCCGTGGTTGTTCCTTCCCGGAGAAAGGCCTGGCTATTCATTGCTTGCGTTGAGAAACACGTGATGGTGTCTCCGCAGCTTACTTTACATGCGTTTGCATATTTCCCATAAGGGATGGGGGCAGTGTTCTGGATCACTGCGTTGAGAAACACGTGATGGTGTCTCCGCAGTGTTGGATGTTTTGGTCTCCACGAGGTCATTCATCTGTTCCTTCATTATTTAGTTTGCCACATAATGTGGTGACAAATGGGGAAAAAAAAAATGGGGATGAAATGAGGAAAAAATGCAATTTCACACACACACACGCACACACGCACACACGCACACATGCACACACACACATACACATATATATACTAGATGGTGGCCCGATTCTAACGCATCGGGTATTCTAGAATATGTATAGTAGTATATAGCACAGCCCACATAGTATATAGCACAGCCCACGTAGTGTATAGCACAGCCCACACAGTATATAACACAGGCCATGTAGTATATTGCCCAGCCATGCAGTATATTGCACAGCCACATAGTATACAGCACAGCCCATGTAGTATATAGCACAGAGACGTAGTATATAACACAGCCCATGCAGTATATAACACAGCCCAAGCAGTATATAACAAAGCCCATGCAGTATATAGCAATGTGGGCACCATATCCCTGGTAAAAAAAGACTTAAAATAAAAAATAGTTATATACTCACCTTCCGTCGGCCTCCGGATCCAGCCCAGGCGTTTACCGATGCTCCGGTCCCTAGAATGCATTGCGGCAATAACACATGATGATGTAGAGGTCTCGCGAGACCGCTACGTCATCATCTTGCGAGACCGCTACGTGATCTCCGGTCATTGCCGAAATGCATTCTTGGGACCAGAGCATCGCGAGGAGTGGGAAAGGCGTCGGAAGGTGAGAATAGAATGATTTTTTATTTTTTTTATTATTTTTAACATTATATGTTTTTACTATTGATGCTGCATAGGCAGCATCAATAGTAAAAAGTTGGTCACACAGGGTTAATAGCAGCGTTAACGGACTGCAAAAACCTTTTGTGGCCGCAGACTGGAGGGGAGTATGGAGGGGGCACTGACTGGAGGGGAGTAGGGAGGGGCCAATTCGCGGCCAGACTGTGACTGTCTCGATTGATCCACCTCCATGCTTGATGGTTGGTGATATGTTCTTTTCCTGAAATACTGTGCCTTTTTTTTCCCACACATACCTTTGATCATTGTGACCAAAGAGTTCTATTTTAACCTCATCGGTCCATAGGACATTTCCAATATGCATCAGATTTGTTTAGATGTTCTTTTGCATACTTCTGACACTGAATTTTATGAGGAGGATGCAGGCGAGGATTTCTTCTGATGACTCTGCTATGAAGGCCATATTTGTGCAGGTGTGGCTCAACAATAGAACAATGTACAGCAGCTCCAGTCTGCTAAATCTTTCTGAACGTCTTTTGCAGTCAAGCGGGGGTTCTGATTTGCCTCTCTATCAATCCCACCAGCAGCTGTCACTGAAATTTCAAAAAACCTAAAAAGGTGAACTGGTATACAAGTTGGTGTGCGTGTTCAATGTTCACACTGGCCACTAAAGAGACAAAAACCCAAGATAAAAACATAGTAAGCAAATACCATGCAGTAAAAAAATTAAACAGCAATAATGCATGAAAATAACATAATTTTGATTACACAATGCGAAAGCCGTCTAGGTAACCTTACCATTTGTCAAGTGAAGTGCATGTGGATAAGGGCAGAGAAGGACTGAAACCCTGAAACAAGGCTAGTGGACACGCAGCCATGGATATAATGAGTGAATATAATGAATATAATGTCCAGCTAAAAAAAAGTCAGGGCTACACCTTTATAAAAATGTTTGTCAGCTTTATGCCTATGCACAGTGTATGCAGAAAGCTGCCAATCAGAGGTGTGGGTGGGTTATACAGAGCTCAACATTCAGAGTATTGGTAGATATGCAGCAAATAAAACTGTTATCAAAATGGCAACAAACAGCCCAGTAAGTCATACATCTTTAGATACATCATGCTGCTCTAAGATGAAATAGCAAACTCTTCCTTACAGCTTTCTTTTAAGTCCTGCGCAACCACTGTAACCTAGTAGTTATACAAAAATTGTAGAGCTTTAAAACCAATATGAAATAAAGCATCTAACAATGAAAATGAAAACCCTGCAGGAGTTTACAAAATAAATGAGGGACTAGGATTGATGCATCATGTACTGTTCTCAAATTAAAAATAATAATTATTAATACATACACTAAACGATCAAAAAATATATACCATATTTTTCAGATTATAAGACATACTTTTATTCCCCAAAATACTTTCTTATAACCTGAATGTAGCTTACCGACTGCAGTAAAGCTGGGTCCCAGGGTCCATTGTTTCTGCCGCAGGAAGCTTCTGGCTGCGGGGGCGGCAGGAGTCTGGTGATGCTGCAGATGGAGATCTCAGCTCCCGAGTTCTCAATTGCGCTTGCACCGCCTGTGGGGGCCACTTTCTCTGGGTCCACTGCTTTGAAAAGCATGGAAAGTGCAGGGGCTTTGGGCTTTCACAAAATGTTGCTGGAGCCCCCTATCACCGCCTTTTACCAAGCCTTGGGCCCCAGCATCTCCTACCTCTTTCACCGCCGCCAGCTTCCTGCAACAGAGACCCTGCGAGCTGGGACCCCGCTCCAACACACCCACCCCCAGGTAAGCACCACCATTTTATAAAAAATTTTTTCCTATTTTCGTCCCCAAAATGCGGGGTGCATCATTAAATCCGGTGTGTTTTCCAATCCGCAAAATGCGATATACATCGCACCATATATGACCTTGGGTATAAACATGTGGCTAATAAGGAGATAGACTATGACATTCCCCACTTTTCGGAGTACACATTGAAAAGTGAAGGAAGTTATAGTGTGTCTGTGGGAAGTGGGGCCATAAAACCAACAGATCATTGAGAGATCAGACACTGTTTTGTAAATAGGTCTGTCTCGCAAAGTTATGATTTTATTTTTAACTCAAGTATTCTACTGAGTAAAGGTCAGGTCTGTGAGGGCCATCTGAGTACTAAACACCAAACTCATCACACCATCTGATCCTCATCTATTGTTTAAGGGCATAGTTATGTTGGTACAGGAAACGGTGTCCATATGTAGTAGCATTACTCTTTCTCGAAAATAATTGGTCTTCCCCAATCCTTGAATGACAGCTGTGTACAATTTGATTCTCAACCACCAAATTGTACAGTAGGCACTGTGAAGCATTAGGCATCATCCTCCAGATACCTGCCAAACCCAGATGCATATTTCGACAGCCAAATAGTGAAACATGAGTTATATCAAGAGAAAATGTTTCCATAGTCGAATGTTGGTGTGCTTTATACACTTCAGCTGACCATCACCTAATAACATTAGTACCTATGTCACGGAACTGTTGCTCAAGCGCCTTCTTAGATGTCCTTGTGGCTGGACTCAGTTGAATTTTATGCTAGTTACGTATCCCTTACGTGCATAAACCAAGTTTAACTCTGAGACACAAGGTCATGGTCTGACAATGTTAAATAGTAATTGCTCAAAGAGAAAAGAATTATAATTCTTAATCTACCAAATGCGATTTCCTTTAATTGTGAGGAAAATACTCCTTCTCAGTGGAAGTGGAACAAACCTTGCCGAATGTTCATGCATTGCCAAACCAAACTGTAGTCACATTAGTAAACAGCTCCAAGTGCATTGTTTCCTGAAATTATCTCAAGAATTATACTTCTGACTGGCATTTCATTATATACAGATCCTGTAGTAGGATGGAAGATACAGCTAAGATATTCTTACAGGGTTTATCCAAGACTTTTTTTGCAATGAGCTTAAAAACTAACAGGTAGATCTTTGCTAACTACATATGCAAAAAGAAAAATATAACGGCACTGCTGTGGGGCCAGACAACCATATGCTGAATGGAGTGCTTTCCGGATAGAGACCACCTCTATGGACTCCGGGTGCTCATGCAAAAACAGGGTGTATGCAGCAAAGAAGAAAAATGCAGATAGCACTCACCGGTCCTTAAAACTTCATCCTTTATTCAAACTTTAAAATGTCATGGCCAGAGGAACAGGTTGCTGGGATGTGCGAGCTGGTGTAAGACGACGGCCGTTTCGCGCCACTTAGCGCTTCATCAGGTCTATACGTCAGAGGATATGATGGTGAGTGATATACCTTAGTCCAGGACAAGCTCCTCCCATCATATCAACCACATGACAAAGTGCAAAAGACATACAACTGTTAAAAACATTGCCACATTATTTGTATCAAAATGTCTGTATAGCAAAGAGAAAAGAAAGACAACACCTATGTCATATTACCAGAGAAACAATTTCTTACTATAAAGTTGTCAGGGAGTTATTATTATGCCTGGCTTGGCCTGTAGCAGGGAGAAAAAAAAAAGGATCTATGCGCCCTTAGGGACCAGACTTACCTAGTTATTTCACAGGAATATGGACATGTCCATTCTATCGTTTAACCCCATAGGTCCCATTGCGCCTGACAGAGCCCCTTTCCTACATTGATTGGCTGCTTAGCCCCATGCTCAGTAATATACCATCTTTTCTGAAAGGCAGTAGTGCGTTTTTGAAAAACATACGCAGTTTTATTTGGCAACCTGGTTTTGCACTCTCATCTATAGATGTAGAAAGCCTTTACACGAAAATACCGCAACAGCAGGGTGTGCAGGTAATAAGAGAGATTCTGGATAGCACTGACAAAAGCCAAGCATTCATTAATTTTGTTTGTGAGGGCATGTCCTATATCCTCACTAGTGTTGAGCGATACTTTCCGATATCGGAAAGTATCGGTATCGGAAAGTATCGGCCGATACCGTCACAGTATCGGAATCCAATCCGATACCGATACCCGATCCCAATGCAGGTCAATGGGACGAAAATATCGGAATTAAAATAAACCCTTTCTTTCCTTGTAGGTTAATTCTACATGAAGGAAAACAACTAAGAATAATGTAGGATGTATTGGGGGAGGTGGCGGAGACATTAAAGGCACAGGGGTTTATCCCAATCAAATAGAATAGCAGTATTTTTAATTTTTTTATGACGTTCGGCGTTAGAAAGAATTTGACTATGTTAATTTTTTATTTATTTTGTCAGATATTGATGTTTCACTACTTCCACGCCCTTCACCCTATTTTTTACTTCTCCCACACTTTCTTCTTCATTATCCTCATCATCAGCTTCTGTGACATCAACTTCTTCACCTTATTCATCTTCTTCTTTTCTACGTATATATATATTTTTTTTTTTACATTGTTCATATTCTTTTTATTTAACTATTATCTTTTTTATATTCAACTTCTTCATCATATTCTTATTTGTGACAGGCATTCCCGTAGTTGTTATCTATAAAAGTTTGAAGATTACACCTTCCGTTCTGCCTGTCACAAAACAGTTACATTTGTCCGCGTTCAGTTTGGCCTGCAGCATCAGGCTTTATCCAGGGGCACCACGAGGAGGAACGGACTCACCCCCATACACTGCTTAGTCTTCTTCTGCTTATAATTTAGATAATATCTTTTGCTCTGATATTTAGTCTTATGCTTAATGTTCTTCTGCTCTTTGTTCTGCAGCCTCTTGTTCTTCTGCTTCTCGGTCTTCCAGGTTGTCGTCGTCATCTCCAGGGTCGTCATCTCCAGGGTCGTCGTCATCGGGGTCGTCGTCATCGGGGTCGTCGTCATCGGGGTCGTCTTCAGGGTCATCGTCTCCAGGGTCGTCGTCATCTCGGTGGTTGTCGTCTCTGGTGTCGTCATCATCTTAGGGGTGGTCTTCCGGGTCATCGTCTTTCGGGTCTTGAACTTGGAAATGTAGCAGAAGGTACAAGAAGGCTGAGAAAATGCCGAGAAACAGCTGATGGAACTGGAACTCGGATGGCTACCCGAAGGTCCAAGAGCCAATGGAACTACCGAGGACCAGCTGACGTTACTGGAACCCGGTTACTAAGCAGGAGGTACCCGTGCCTGAAAGCACTACCAAGGACCACCTGACGTTGGTGGAACTCGGATACCCAGAGGGAGGCACCTAAGCCAAAGGCTCTGCCCGGAACCAGCTGACGGTACTGGAACCAGGATGGGGAGCAGAAGGTACAAGAGCAAAAGACACTGCCGAGAACCAGCTGACGGTACTGGAACCCGGATGGGTAGCCGAAGGTCCAAGAGCCAATGGAACTACCGAGGACCAGCTGACGTTACTGGAACCCGGTTACTAAGCAGGAGGTACCCGTGCCTGAAAGCACTACCAAGGACCACCTGACGTTGGTGGAACTCGGATACCCAGAGGGAGGCACCTAAGCCAAAGGCTCTGCCCGGAACCAGCTGACGGTACTGGAACCAGGATGGGGAGCAGAAGGTACAAGAGCAAAAGACACTGCCGAGAACCAGCTGACGGTACTGGAACCCGGATGGGGACCTATTCAAGCTTGTCTTCCTAGGGTCCCAACTGGCGGTGTGTTAGAGCCCAGGGACAGCAGGAGGAGGAGCAGGGGGAGGGGAGTGTAGGCCGAAGCCTGCACAGGCGGCAGCTTTGGGTGTGTTGTGTCTGCGTGGCTTTTGCAGGACACGTTGCCGGCTGCACAGCAGGGGAACAGCTGGCGGTGCTGGACCCCACTGACACATTGGCGAGGTGTTTGGCTCTGTGCAGCCAGCACTTCCGGACAGCAACTAGCGTTGTTGGAGCCCGGGCTCTGCAGGTGGAGCAGAGTGTAGGCCGAAGCCTAATTGAACCGATTTCAAAAGTCACCTTTAACCCCCCCTCAGGGGTTACAAAGTAGAAGAGCCACAGCTTATGCAGCAGCAGTGCTGCGCAAGTCAAAGGTTGCTCTTGTAATTTTTCTCCTTGCACACGCTGAATGGAACACGTATAACATTTAGCCCTTTATACAGTCAAACTGTGTAATGGAGGCGAGAGTTCCCCTTGTAATGAGACGCAGCACAGGTGTCAAGAATCCCACCTTGGTGCTGGGTGCAGCCTCCCGAGCGTTGTTATTTGCTGTACAGGAGTCTGCGCTGTCGTGTTATCCCCTGGCCTAGCGCCGTTAGCGCTGCCCATCTTCTGGCATCATGTAATGTCGGCCGGTGCGGTTCGCGATGCCCATGAATCCCAGCCCCGCAGTGTCTTAACATTGTTAAAACACTGCGGGCCTGGGATTCAGGGCCTGGCGCAGCACATATGTTCGCCTCTCACACTCGGGTCCTTACACCCGCTTCAGACTGTGCGGCGTCATCTGATCCCTTATCGCATGCCACGGCCATGAAGCCGCACAGTCCGAAGAAGGCGGAAGGAGAGGAGGGACAGGCGAACTGATGCACTGATCCTGCCCATCAATCACACCCTCGCAGTCCCAATAAATAAGACACCGAGGGGCGTTGTGTGGGTCAGGGCGGCCGCAGAGGCGCAGCCAGCCAAACCATGATGCCAGAAGACGGGCAGCGCTACCAAGGGGGTTGCAGCGTGTCATTACAAAGGAAAGTCACACCACCGGGACGGTTAAATGGTCACACAGAGGACACATTTCAGACGTGTTTTCAGTTCCACATGTGCGAGGAGAATACGTTTCTGAGCCACCTTGCACACATGCAGCATTACCGCTGTACAAGGTGGCTGGATAACGTAAAAACGCCTGGGGGAGGGGGGACAGGTTCCCTTCAATTTCAGTTCTTGTGTCTGCGTGGCTTTTGCAGGACACGTTGCCGGCTGCACAGCAGGGGAACAGCTGGCGGTGCTGGACCCCACTGACACATTGGCTGGTGTTTTTCTCTGTGCAGCTAGCACATCTGGGCCCCAACTGGCGGTGTGTTAGAGCCCAGGGACAGCAGGAGGAGGAGCAGGAGGAGGAGGAGCAGGGGGAGGGGAGTGTAGGCCGAAGCCTGCACAGGCGGCAGCTTTGGGTGTGTTGTGTCTGCGTGGCTTTTGCAGGACACGTTGCCGGCTGCACAGCAGGGGAACAGCTGGCGGTGCTGGACCCCACTGACACATTGGCGAGGTGTTTGGCTCTGTGCAGCCAGCACTTCCGGACAGCAACTAGCGTTGTTGGAGCCCGGGCTCTGCAGGTGGAGCAGAGTGTAGGCCGAAGCCTAATTGAACCGATTTCAAAAGTCACCTTTAACCCCCCCTCAGGGGTTACAAAGTAGAAGAGCCACAGCTTATGCAGCAGCAGTGCTGCGCAAGTCAAAGGTTGCTCTTGTAATTTTTCTCCTTGCACACGCTGAATGGAACACGTATAACATTTAGCCCTTTATACAGTCAAACTGTGTAATGGAGGCGAGAGTTCCCCTTGTAATGAGACGCAGCACAGGTGTCAAGAATCCCACCTTGGTGCTGGGTGCAGCCTCCCGAGCGTTGTTATTTGCTGTACAGGAGTCTGCGCTGTCGTGTTATCCCCTGGCCTAGCGCCGTTAGCGCTGCCCATCTTCTGGCATCATGTAATGTCGGCCGGTGCGGTTCGCGATGCCCATGAATCCCAGCCCCGCAGTGTCTTAACATTGTTAAAACACTGCGGGCCTGGGATTCAGGGCCTGGCGCAGCACATATGTTCGCCTCTCACACTCGGGTCCTTACACCCGCTTCAGACTGTGCAGCGTCATCTGATCCCTTATCGCATGCCACGGCCATGAAGCCGCACAGTCCGAAGAAGGCGGAAGGAGAGGAGGGACAGGCGAACTGATGCACTGATCCTGCCCATCAATCACACCCTCGCAGTCCCAATAAATAAGACACCGAGGGGCGTTGTGTGGGTCAGGGCGGCCGCAGAGGCGCAGCCAGCCAAACCATGATGCCAGAAGACGGGCAGCGCTACCAAGGGGGTTGCAGCGTGTCATTACAAAGGAAAGTCACACCACCGGGACGGTTAAATGGTCACACAGAGGACACATTTCAGACGTGTTTTCAGTTCCACATGTGCGAGGAGAATACGTTTCTGAGCCACCTTGCACACATGCAGCATTACCGCTGTACAAGGTGGCTGGATAACGTAAAAACGCCTGGGGGAGGGGGGACAGGTTCCCTTCAATTTCAGTTCTTGTGTCTGCGTGGCTTTTGCAGGACACGTTGCCGGCTGCACAGCTGGGGAACAGCTGGCGGTGCTGAACCCCACTGACACATTGGCGAGGTGTTTTTCTCTGTGCAGCTAGCACATCTGGGCCCCAACTGGCGGTGTTAGAGCCCAGGGTCAGCAGGAGGAGCAGGGGGAGCGGAGTGTAGGCCGAAGCCTGCACTGGAGCAAGTTGAAAGGAAACCTTTAACCCCCCCCACAGGCGTTTGTAGCTGGAAGAGCCATCGTGTACAGCACTAATGCTGGAAAAGGTAAACTTAGCTCTTTTAATTATGGTCCTTGCAGATGCTGAACCTAACACTTATGAAATGTGTCCCCTCACAGCGTTCAACCGTCCGGTAGGTGGAACTTTCCTTTGTCATGTGACGCAGCACAGCCGTCATTTTTACCCCCTTGTCGCCGTGCGCCGCCTCCTCAGCGTTGTTTGAATCTGTCCCGGAGCCTGCGCTGTTAGGTTACCCCTTGGCCATGCACACATTTTGCGCTGCCCGTCTTCTGACATCATTTGCTGTCAGGCTGGCTGCGCCTGTGCGGGTGCGCTGTCCGAGATTCAGCCTCGCGGTGTCGTCTAATGTAATCCCACCGCGGGCCTGGGATCCGTGTCCATGCGCAGTGCATATCCTCGCCTCTCACTCCCCTCCCTACGGCTTCTTAAGACTGTGCGGTGTCACGGCCGTGGCATGCTATTAGGGTTCATTTGACACCGAACAGTCTTTAGAAGCCGTAGGGAGGGGAGTGAGAGGCGAGGATATGCACTGCGCATGGACACGGATCCCAGGCCCGCGGTGGGATTACATTAGACGACACCGCGAGGCTGAATCTCGGACAGCGCACCCGCACAGGCGCAGCCAGCCTGACAGCAAATGATGTCAGAAGACGGGCAGCGCAAAATGTGTGCATGGCCAAGGGGTAACCTAACAGCGCAGGCTCCGGGACAGATTCAAACAACGCTGAGGAGGCGGCGCACGGCGACAAGGGGGTAAAAATGACGGCTGTGCTGCGTCACATGACAAAGGAAAGTTCCACCTACCGGACGGTTGAACGCTGTGAGGGGACACATTTCATAAGTGTTAGGTTCAGCATCTGCAAGGAGCACCACGAAAAGAGGCACTTTTTCCCTTTGCATCATTACTGCTGCACAAGGTGGCTCCTTCAGTAACAAACGCCTGGGGGGGGGGGGACAGGTTCCCTTAAATTTAACTTGTTGTGCCTGCGTGGCGGTCGCAGTACACGTTGCCGTATACACAGCAGGGGAACAGCTGGCGGTGCTGAACCCCACTAACACATTGGCGAGGTGTTTGGCTCTGTGAGTACAGCACTTCTGGACGGCAACTGGCGGTGTTGGAGCCCAGGGACAGGTGGAGGAGGTGGAGGAGGAGGAGGTTGGAGGAGGTAGGAGGGATTGCCACACACACAGCAGGGGAACAGCTGACGTTACTGAACCCCAATAACAGAGGAGGGACTGTTGACTGTGCGTACAGCACTTCTGGACGGCAACTGGCGTTGTTGGAGCCCAGGGACAGGTGGAGGAGGAGGAGGTTGGAGGAGGTAGGAGGGATTGCCACACACACAGCAGGGGAACAGCTGACGTTACTGAACCCCAATAACAGAGGAGGGACTGTTGACTGTGCGTACAGCACTTCTGGACGGCAACTGGCGGTGTTGGAGCCCAGGGACAGGTGGAGGAGGAGGAGGTTGGAGGAGGTAGGAGGGATTGCCACACACACAGCAGGGGAACAGCTGACGTTACTGAACCCCAATAACAGAGGAGGGACTGTTGACTGTGCGTACAGCACTTCTGGACGGCAACTGGCGGTGTTGGAGCCCAGGGACAGGTGGAGGAGGAGGAGGTTGGAGGAGGTAGGAGGGATTGCCACACACACAGCAGGGGAACAGCTGACGTTACTGAACCCCAATAACAGAGGAGGGACTGTTGACTGTGCGTACAGCACTTCTGGACGGCAACTGGCGGTGTTGGAGCCCAGGGACAGGTGGAGGAGGAGGAGGTTGGAGGAGGTAGGAGGGATTGCCACACACACAGCAGGGGAACAGCTGACGTTACTGAACCCCAATAACAGAGGAGCGACTGTTGACTGTGCGTACAGCACTTCTGGACGGCAACTGGCGGTGTTGGAGCCCAGGGACAGGTGGAGGAGGAGGAGGTTGGAGGAGGTAGGAGGGATTGCCACACACACAGCAGGGGAACAGCTGACGTTACTGAACCCCAATAACAGAGGAGCGACTGTTGACTGTGCGTACAGCACTTCTGGACGGCAACTGGCGGTGTTGGAGCCCAGGGACAGGTGGAGGAGGAGGAGGTTGGAGGAGGTAGGAGGGATTGCCACACACACAGCAGGGGAACAGCTGACGTTACTGAACCCCAATAACAGAGGAGCGACTGTTGACTGTGCGTACAGCACTTCTGGACGGCAACTGGCGGTGTTGGAGCCCAGGGACAGGTGGAAAAGCAGAGGAACACAATGTAGGCCGAAGCCTGAGAAAGTCGAAAGGGAACCTTTAACCCCCCCCCCCAAGGCGTTTGTAGCTGAAAGAGCCAGCTTGTGCAGCACAAAAGATGCAAAAGGAAAAGGTGGCTCTTTTCATCATGCTCCTTGCAAACACAGAACTAAACACTTTTAAAATGTGTCCCCTGAAGCCGTGAAACCGTCCCGGAGGTGGGACTTTCCTTCGTAATATGACGCAGCACAGCCATCATTACTACCCCCCCGCCGCCGTGCCCCGGCTCCTCAGCGTTGTTTGATTCCGTCCCGGAGCCTGCGCTGTTATGTTATCCCGTGGCCAGGCACACTTAGCGCTGCCCATCTTCTGACATCATTTGATGTCAGGCTGGCTGCGCCTGTGCGGCCGCGCTGGCCGAGAGCCCGCCTCGCAGTGTCTTCTGATGTAATCCCACTGGGGGCCTGGGATCCATGGCCATGCGCAGTGCATATCCTCGCCTCTCACTCCCCTCCCTACGGCTTCTTTTTCAGACTGTGCGGTGTCACGGCCGTGGCATGCTATTAGGGACCAGCTGACACCGAACAGTCTGAAGAAGCCATAGGGAGATGAGTGAGAGGTGGAGGTTCAGATATGCACTGCGCATGTCCATAGATCCCAGGCCCCCAGTGGGATTAAATCAGAAGACACTGCGAGGCGGGCTCTCGGCCAGCGTAGCCGCACAGGCGCAGCCAGCCTGACACCAAATGATGCCAGAAGACGGGCAGCGCTAAGTGTGCCTGGCCACGGGATAACATAACAGCGCAGGCTACGGGACGGAATCAAACAACGCTGAGGAGCCGGGGCGCGGCGGCGGGGGGGTAGTAATGATGGCTGTGCTGCGTCATATTACGAAGGAAAGTCCCACCTCCGGGACGGTTTTACGGTATCAGTGGACACAATTTTATAAGTGTTAAGTTTTGCGTGTGCAAGGAGCAAAACCAAAATAGCTACCTTTTTCCTTGTGCAGCATTACTGCTGCACAAGGTGGCTCTTTCAGTAACAAACGCCTTGGGGGGGGGGGGGACAGATTCCCTTACATTTCAGTTGTTGTGTCAGCGTGGCGGTCGCATGACACATTGCCGGCTACACAGCTGGGGATCAGCTGACGTTACTGAAACCCAATAACACTGGGTCGTATGTTTTGACTGTGCAGACGGCACATCTGAGCCTCAACTGGCGGTGTTGGAGCCCAGGAATTTAAGTTCAGGTGGTAGAAAGATGAACACAACAGGAGACCTGGATAACGTATACAGTGACCTAATTATTTAATCAGGAGGAGGAGTGGCAAATTCCTGCGAGATCCAGGCCTTGTTCATTTTCAGGAAAGTAAGCCGGTCAACGTTATCGGAGGATAGTCGCATGCGACGGTCAGTTAGTACACCACCTGCAGCACTAAAGACACGTTCCGATAATACACTGGCCGCAGGGCAAGACAGCACCTCCAATGCATACTGGCTTAGCTCTGGCCATGTATCCAGCTTTGAGACCCAAAACTTGAAAGGGGAAGAGCCGTCTGGGAGTACAGCAAGAGGGCAAGACATGTAGTCTGTCACCATCTGACGGAACCGTTGCCTCCTGCTGACTGGAGCCGTCTGTGATGGTGTAGACTTTTGTGGCGGGCACAGAAAACTGTGCCACAGTTCGGCCATACTGGTCTTGCCTTGGGCAGAGGCACTGCTTCTGCTCCCTCTTTGTGCAGAGCCTCCACCACTGCCTGGACGCACTGAGCTGCTTTGGAATGCACTAGCAGCACTTCTCTCAGTTGGAATGGAGAAGATGATGGAACTGACCAGTGTGTCTTGGTACTCCCGCATTTTTCGCTCCCGGTTCAACGGTGTGATGAGGCTTTCTACGTTGTCCCGGTAGCGAGGATCGAGGAGGGTGAACACCCAATAATCAGACATGTTGAGAATGTGGGCGATGCGGCGGTCGTTTCTCAGGCACTGCAGCATGTAATCCACCATGTGCTGCAGACTGCCAACTGCCCAAGAAACGCTGTCCCCAGCTGGAGGCGTGATCTCTGCCCACTCGTCATCACCCCACCCTCGCTGTACAGACTGAGTACTGGACAATTCGGGAACTCCCTCCTCTGGACGGATGTCTTCCTCCTCCATTGACTCCTCCTCATCCTCCTCACAAACTGTCCCCTGCCTACGCGTTTGTGAGGAACCACGTGGCGCTGACTGTCCAGAAGATGATGGAAGTGGTGAATCCTCATCCTCCACCTCTTCCACAACATCATCCCTTAGCGCTTGCAGTGATTTTTCAAGCAGGCAGATAAGGGGGACAGTCATGCTGACTAGTGCATCATCTGCACTCGCCATCCGCGTGGAATAATCAAAGGGACGCAAAACCTGGCAGACATCCTTCATAGTGGCCCACTCTGTGGTTGTGAAGTCTGTACGGCGCTGACTGCGACTTTTTTGCGCCTGATACAGCTGGTACTCCATTACAGCTTGCTGCTGCTCACACAACCGCTCCAACATATGTAACGTGGAATTCCACCTGGTAGGTAGGTCACATATGATGCGATGTTCCGGCAGGCGGTGTCGGCGCTGCAGAGCCGCAATGCGCGCTTTTGCCGTGCTGGAACGCCGCAAGTGAGCACACTCTAGGCGGACCTTGTGCAGCAGTGCATCAAGATCCGGATAGTCCCTCAAAAAACTCTGCACGACCAAATTGAGCACATGTGCCAGACATGGGATGTGAGTGAGGTTGCCGAGGCCCAGGGCTGCCACCAGATTTCGGCCATTATCACACACTACCATGCCTGGCTGGAGATTCGCTGGCTCAAACCACACATCGCTCTCCTGCTTGATGGCATTCCAGAGCTCCTGCGCTGTGTGGCTACGATTCCCCAAAAAAATTAATTTCAAGACGGCCTGTTGACGTTTGGCCACGGCTGTGCTCATGTCGGTCGTAACAGGTACACGTTCATCACGGGTCCATGTGGAGGTGGACTGTGACGGCTCCTGCAGCGATGATTCTGAGGAACTGGTGTAAGAGGAGGAGTCAATGCGTACAGAATGGATTCCTGCAATCCTTGGAGTGGGCAGGACACGTCCTGCGCCACTCGCACGGTCTGTACCCGGCTCAACGACATTAACCCAATGGGCAGTGAGGGAAAGGTATCGCCCCTGTCCATGGTGACTGGTCCACGCATCGGTGGTGAGGTGGACCTTGCTACTGACGGCGTTCAGTAGCGCGTGTTTTATGTGTCCCTCCACATGCTTGTGCAGGGCAGGGACGGCTTGCCTGCTGAAGTAAAAGCGGCTGGGCACACTGTACTGTGGGACTGCCAATGACATCAAGTCACGGAAGCTGTCAGTCTCCACCAGCCTGAATGACAGCATTTCCAGTGACAGAAGTTTGGCAATGCCTGCAGTCAGAGCCTGTGCTCGTGGGTGGTTTGACGAGAAAGGCCGCCTTTTCTCCCATGCCTGTACTACCGATGGCTGTAGACTGGGCTGGGAGTGTGTGGATGACTGGGAAAGTGGTGCTGCGGGTGGAATGACAGCGGGTCTCTGGACAACAGGGCCAGAGGTTCTTCCACGGCGATCCTGGGAGGAAGCCGAACCAGCTGCGTGTGAGCTAGAGGAAGAGGCAACACGAGCTGAAGAGGTGGTAGCTGCCGCTGTTGGTTGGCCTACCTCTTCAGTGTGTTTGTCTAACTCCGCCGGGTGCCTGTTGCGCACATGTTTCCACATGTTGGAGGTATTGAGGTTGGCGACTTTTTGACCTCTTTTGATTTTTTGATGACACACCTTGCATCTGACATAGCAAATGTCATCTGCAACTGTGTCAAAAAAGGACCAGGCACTGCAAGTCTTGGGAGCCCCCCTTTTGACTTTTGGAAGAGACATGCTCCTTACGGGTGCCAAAGCGGAGGCTGCAGGATCCGCAGTCTTCCCCCTCCCTCTTTGGGCCGTACGGGGAATCTCTTCCTCAGAGCTGCTCCCACCACCTTCCTGTCCCTGACGCCAAGATGGGTCAAGGACCTCATCATCTACACTACCCTCTGCCCCCAATTGCTCCTCCTGGGTAGTCTCAGCAGCAGAGCACGCACCAGTAAGTGGCACCTGAGTGTCATCATCAGCTGATGCGGCCTGCGAGGTGGTGACCGGAGCCACTGGCCCACCCGCCTCTTCAGAGGAAGACAGAAAAAGCTGTTGGGCATCACTGCACCCTGCCTCTTCTTCCATTTCTCCAATGCTGCTTGGCTGGCCCCCTGTTTCCAAGCCAAGAGATGATTCAGAGAACAGAAGTAGAGACTGCTCCTGTCCTGGGATCTCTGTCTGCCTGGGCAATTTTGCAGGTGGTGAAGAGACAGATGGCTGCTCTCCAGTGCTCTGTGTCTGAGAGGATGTGGCACTAATGGAAGTTGATGCATTAGCTGCCATCCATCCCACAACGGCTTCAATTTGGTCTTCACGCAGCAGCGGTGTACGGCGCTCGGCGACAAAGCTGCGCATGAACGACTGTTCCCTTGTGAAAGTGGGTGCTGATGACTCACCGGTGCCCGCAGCAGGCACAGAATCCCCACGTCCCCTCCCTGCTCCGCGCCCACGCCCACGCCCACGTGCCTTACTCACTGCCTTCTTCATCTTGGTTGACTGATAAAGATAAGCAGAAAAGTACTAACGGCTTTGTGTGCTTATTCCTGAGCAACTCCTCCTAACAGGTATAAGAAACACTAATTTTCTAAAGTGTGGACTAGACTTTAATATGAGCTAATGTGGCCTACACAAATGTAAAGTGGTGTAACTGGTGTGTTTGGTGAACTTTAATATTTATTTATTTTTTTGGGGGCTGAACTGACAACGGATAGAGCTGCAATCACACGGAGACCGTGCAGACAGCCGTAAACGGCGCTGCAAGGCCCAAAAACCCTCCTCTACTTTATCCTATGTAGTGTTTTTCCACAAATTAGCTGGAGACGGGTGGAAAGACACTAATAGGATTTTTTAAAATAAATTAGCAGCAGACTACACTACTTTGAAAAAAAAGAAAATTGATTTGGCGGTATGACGCAGTGAAAAACCCTGAGCTGCAGACAACCAGGCTACGGCTGCTCACAGACTACAGGGCGAGCTGCAGTCACACGGAGACCGTGCAGACAGCCGTAAACGGCGCTGCAAGGCCCAAAAACCCTCCTCTACTTTATCCTATGTAGTGTTTTTCCACAAATTAGCTGGAGACGGGTGGAAAGACACTAATAGGATTTTTTAAAATAAATTAGCAGCAGACTACACTACTTTGAAAAAAAAGAAAATTGATTTGGCGGTATGACGCAGTGAAAAACCCTGAGCTGCAGACAACCAGGCTACGGCTGCTCACAGACTACAGGGCGAGCTGCAGTCACACGGAGACCGTGCAGACAGCCGTAAACGGCGCTGCAAGGCCCAAAAACCCTCCTCTACTTTATCCTATGTAGTGTTTTTCCACAAATTAGCTGGAGACGGGTGGAAAGACACTAATAGGATTTTTTAAAATAAATTAGCAGCAGACTACACTACTTTGAAAAAAAAGAAAATTGATTTGGCGGTATGACGCAGTGAAAAACCCTGAGCTGGAGACAACCAGGCTATAGCTGCTCACAGATTACAGGGCGAGCTGCAGTCACACGGAGACCGTGCAGACAGCCGTAAACGGCGCTGCAAGGCCCAAAAACCCTCCTCTACTTTATCCTATGTAGTGTTTTTCCACAAATTAGCTGGAGACGGGTGGAAAGACACTAATAGGATTTTTTTGAATAAATTAGCAGCAGACTACACTACTTGAAAAAAAAAAAAAAAAAAAAAAAAAAGAACAGTATGAGGCAATGAACCACCCTCCCTGAACTGAATACAACCAGCTATGGATGGCCTATGTGGCTGCACTCAGACTAGAGAGTGGGCTGCACTCACACACACACACACAGAGAGACCTTGCAGATCGCTGTGAAAACAGCGCTACAAGGCAAAAGGAAGGTGAATAGTAGGTGAACACAGCGGTTGCTAAATTAGCCTTTGGAAAGCACAAAGAAGCAAATCGCTATCTCTAAACTGTCCCTCAGTCAGCAAACAGCGTCCTGTCACTAACTGAATTCACAGCAGAGTGATCGCAAAATGGCGCCAGCGACTTTTAAACTGCATCATGACATCATTTCAGCAGCCAATCACAGCCTTGCCAGTAGTTTCATGCCCTCCATGCTAAACAGGATGTGCCCACACTTGGAATCTTTCTCATTGGCTGAATTTCTGAATTTTGAATCATTGAACTTCCGATTCCGGTATCCGATACGCGGCAAGTATCGGAATCCTGGTATCGGAATTCCGATACCGCTAGTATCGGCCGATACCCGATACTTGCGGTATCGGAATGCTCAACACTAATCCTCACACTTAATGCTTTCACATATTCCATATTTGGGACCAATTCCAGTTCGGCATTTATTCACAATTATGTCACTTTGACACATGGTAAGATTTTAATACTAGAGGCTAGGACCATAACGATTTGGGTACACCTTGACTATGGTGGGATGGGTTTTATGCTTTTTTTTAATCAAAAATGGTGTTTACTAAGTACCCAGTGTTATTTATATGCACTATTGCTTTTACTTATTTTACTTACAGCAGGACATATGTTCATTTTGGTTCTGTCTTAGGTTTTGTCTACCTGGCTGTTCTACCCGGTGCCGGCACAGAGCAGTCATTGAGGGTTCCTTCCATCGATGCTGCTGCTCAATCTCAACAGAGCAGCTCTTCCCCTACCGGGCTGCTCTGTCGATGGGGATGATTGACAGCCAGCTCCCTACAGTTAAGCAGCGGGGAGCCAGCTGACAATCAGCTTTATGTTGGCAGTCACGCCCCATCAACAGAGCAGAGTGGAAAAGAAGCCGCTGCTCAGTCGATGTGACATCAGCAGAGACCACTGAATAGCCAGCTGGTACCAGTCAGTGACCACAGTGTGAAATCAGAGACTGGCGACTGGGATAACAGACAAGTAGTTTGCATGTTCGTGCCTTGTTAACAGTAAAAAAAAAATTAGTCTCGGATAAACTCTTTAATGCATTGTCTTCCACAAACATCATGTAAACCACACTAGTTTTAGACATTTAGCAACATCAGCAATCCTTATACTGGGGAACACAATTTTTGTTGAGTTAAATTTGACACTTGTTTTTGACTAACTATTGGCTGCTGAACCCAAAAGTGGGCCCAGTCTTTCTCTATCACAACAACTTTTTAAGCTAAAGGATGCCCTCTAGTGATGAGCGAATATACTCGTTATTTGAGATTTCCCGAGC
Organism: Ranitomeya variabilis; assembly: GCF_051348905.1. Lineage (NCBI taxonomy): Eukaryota > Metazoa > Chordata > Amphibia > Anura > Dendrobatidae > Ranitomeya > Ranitomeya variabilis. The sequence continues at coordinate 1,011,017,422 of NC_135232.1, read as the reverse complement.
TTGCTCGGGTGTCCTCTGAGTATTTTTTAGTGTTCGGAGATTTAGTTTTCAGCGCCGCAGCAAATCTCCGAGCACTAAAAACACTCGGAGGACCCCCGAGCATGCTCGAGAAATCTCAAGTAACAAGTATATTCGCTCATCACTAATGCCTTCCCTTTGTCTCCAAAATCAAAACAAAATCTACATACAATTGAAAATAATTGAAAATTAACGTGCATGTAATGTTTATTTAAAAATATTTTGTTCGTATTAAGGATATATTGTTTGTGTAAGTAAAATTGTGTGCAAGTAGTAAAGTTAGATATCAATTAAGGTAAAAGTTTAAAGGTACCTTCACACTAAACAACTTTCCAACGAGAACGATAACGATCTGTGACGTTGCAGCGTCCTGGATAGCGATCTCGTTGTGTTTGACACGCAGCAGCGATCTGGATCCCGCTGTTATATCGCTGGTCGGAGCTAGAAGTCTGGAACTTTATTTGGTTGCTAGATCGGCGTGTATCGTCATGTTTGACAGCAAAAGCAACGATGTCAGCAATGTTTTTACATGGAGCGTGAACGATAAGTGAGTCGCCGTTACGTCACTGGATCGCTCCTGCATCGTTCTGGAGCTGCTGTGTTTGACGTCTCTACAGCGACCTAACAGCGACGCTCCAGCGATCTAGTTTAGGTCGGATCGTTGTCTATATCGCTGGAGTGTCGCTTAGTGTAACGGTACCTTAACTTTCTAACTTGTCCTGAAGTGTTCAATCTGTGGACAATCTCACCTGATACTCTAACAATAGTCAGCCATCATATGTACATCTCATCTACCCTGATACTATCCTTTCATGAGTTTCAAATCTTGGTGGAATCATTCTCCTTGCTCATCACTGACTGCACAAAGGTTTTCAGGGAAGGTAGCAAGGTGGATATGCAGAAAATGCATCTTGATGCTCATGTTGCAGCCAAGCATTTTGAAGCTCTCCAAGAGTTTCTGGACAATTTCTGCGTAATTGTTTGCTCCTGCATTGTGTATGCTAGGGGTTCTGAAGCCTTTTGTTGATAGTCCCAAATGTCAAACTTCAAATATCAAGTGATGAGGAGTCTCTGGTTCGGTATGGGTTGTCTTCTGATGATTTTGAAGCAGCTACTTCGGTAAACCCTTTGATTATGTTGGGATATGAAGATTGGTGTCATCTTGCATGTGTTATTATTCTGGTTGGCATTTACCAGTAGAAGTCACTGATGCTTTGCACTGTGGATACCTAAATGTTTACTATATATGAACACCTTTGGGGGCAATTTTTGTGGACCATCTAGTTTCTACATCCTCTATGTGACACTACACATTGCAGCATTCAACGTGATTTCAAAGTGAATCCTCCAGTGTCAAATTGTAAGCTTTTTAACACTTATCTCTCTTCTCTTGATTGATCTTCTAATCTGATTTATGTCAACATTAAACTTCAACTTTGTCTTACCGCTGTCTCTAACATCATGTCCTCCCTCTATCTGAAATTGAACCTGTCAAAAACTGAACTCCTTGTGTTTCCTCCCTCTACTAATGTACCTATGCCCGACATTACAATTTCCATGTGTGCTTCCACTATTACTTCCCAGGAACATGACCGCTGTCTTGGGGTCATACTTGATTCAGAGCTTTCATTAACCCCCCACATCCGAACACTGGCTCTTGTTATCTGCACCTCAAAAACATTTCTAGAATTCGATCCTTTTTTACTTTCGACTCTGCAAAAACTCTTACTGTTTCTCTTATTCATTCTCATCTGAACTATTATAACTCTCTACTAATCGGTCTCCCTCTTACCAAACTCTTCCATCTCCAATCTGTCTTGAATCCTGCAGCCAGGATCATATTTCTCACCAATCGTTACATCTATGCCTCTACCTTGTGCCAGTCATTACACTGGTTACCCATCCACTCCAGAATCCAGTACAAACTTATTACCCTCACCCACAAAGCACTCCATGGCTCAGGACCATGCTGCATCTCCTCCCTAGTTTCAGCGTACCACCCTACCCGTGCCCTCCATTCTGCTAATGACCTGAGGTTAACATCCTCAATAATCAGAACCTCTCAGTCCCATCTCCAAGACTTTTCACGTGCTGCGCCAATTCTTTGGAATGCACTACCCAGGATAATATGATTAATCCCCAATCCCCACAGTTTTAAGTGTGCCCTAAAAATGCATTTGTTCAGACTGGCCTACTGTCTCAATGCATTAACCTAACTATCCCTGTGTGGCCCATTCAAAATTTTTTACTATTACCAGGTTCCTCGCATCATGTTCTCACATGCTTCATGTATTTAATAGCCCTCTGTGTCTGTATTGTTACATACTTAGGCTGATAACCGGTTCATACAGCATTACATGAATACCCGATTCTTACACTTTGGCTGGTCCGAACAATGAAAGCAATTGTTATCATCCACCTCTCGTGTCTCCCCTTTTCCTCATAGATTGTAAGCTTGCGAGCAGGGTCCTCATTCCTCTTGGTATCTGTTTTGATCTATGTGTTTATTGTTATACTGTAATGTCTATTGTCTGTACAAGTCCCCTCTGAAATGTAAAGTGCTGCTGAATATGTTGGCGCTATAGAAAAATATGTATTATTATTATTTTTATTATTAACTTTCAATAAGTCATAAAAAAACCTTCATTCAGCAGAAAAGAGGTAAGTTTTCACTGCCCTGCCATCAGATGAACTTGTAAGCAAGGTGGTCCGGGGTGGTAATCCCAGCCGAGACAGTTACGTTACAGTCAGTGACACCCCGGTACCTGGTACAGAAATACTCAGGACAGACACCACTTTCCCCCACTAGTTATTTCCTTTTCCAGTCATTGCAGTTCAGGCAATCACAGTCTGAGGCCACAGGAGTAATCCAACAAGGATAACTTTTAATGAACAGAGATGAGAAAAAAAATGAAAATAAAGTAAAACACTGGGTTCCTGCTCTCTCCCTAGCAATGTCTGTAGCCGTACCCACAACAGCCACGGTAGCCAAAAAAACGAAGCAGTAGTCCATATGCCAGAATCTGGATGACTAAAATCCTTTCAGCAGGGCCCTTACCAAGTCCTGGGGCCCGTGTTGCAATCCTTAAGTCCTTAAGTCCTGGGCAACAGATTCTTCCCCTCCTGGGGTCTGGCAATGCCCCGGCTGCTGCTACACGTCTGCCCAGAGCTCACGTGCCCGAGCTACTGACTGGGAGCAGCAGCTTCCTACCGCCTTTTCTGCTGCTGACCCAGACAACTCATTAACTCCTTGATTTCCCTAATTCTACAACAGTGACACATATAGGGACATGGCAAAACAGGGCAAACACAGCACAGCATATTACAATCGGAACAATGCAAACACAGAAGTCAGCACATTAAAACTATATGACATATGCAGTGCAATACCTATTGTGAGGCAGTGAACTAGGTATGGGCTTTTATTTTTGAAACGGACTGTATGAAGGTAGTTGGGCCAGTCAGTTTCCTCCAGCCCAGATCTTATAAGTGGCCAATGGCCACAGAGTCTGGAGGAAAAGAAAAAAACCCTGCAAGAGAGTTTGGGTGTGTCAGTGTTGGCTTGGAAGCAGACCTAGTAGGAGACTTATGCAGAGCTGTTTCTGTGTGGAGCAACATGGGCCAGGTAGAGTCTAAAAGCCTGACACCCCAGCATACCCGGTGGTGTAGTACATTCAAGGCAACTGATTGCGGACTGTCTTATTTTTCCCGGCTGCGTACCGGAGGACTGGTTTACTTTTTTTGCTTGTGACTACGCAGTAAAATAAACAAGACTTTATTTTGAACCTTGATCTGGGTCAGTGCCTTCTCACTGCACAGCAAGGACCTTGCTGCATCACACTATATATATATAACATAGACAATTTAAAGGAGAACTTCCAACAATGAGATCATATGACCATATTTTCAGGGTAGCACACAGTAGGATAACATATTTACCTATGACGGCACATAATAAACACATGAGGCAAAACATATAAAATGTGCAAACAGGGCCGCATGAGCTCCCCGTGGGGGGGAAGCAAACGAGGTTCTCCGCCACCTCCCTGTATACTCACTCATGGACTTGACTGTTCTAATGGTTACTTTCATGATCACGTTTGTTTTCTTGGTTCACAGTAAAATCAGTGTATTTACAAAATTGCATTTTTTTAACTACATTATATGTTATTATGATTTTTCATATTGTTATAACATTAATACTGGCTTAAAGGGAACCTTTCACCTCCAAAATCGAGGGTGAGCTAAGCCCCCCAGCATTAGGGGCTTATCTACAGCATTCTGTAATGCTGTAGATAAGCCCCGGTGTATCTTAAAAGATGAGAAAAAGAGGTTATATTATACTCACCCAGGGGCGGTCCCGGTCCCAGTCCGGTCCAATGGGTATCGTGGTCCGGTCCGGGGCCTCCTATCTTCATCAGATGACGTCCTCTTCTGGTCTTCATGCTGCGGCGCAGGTGCAGGGGTACTTTGTCTGCCCTCAACAGGGCAGACAAAGTATGCCTGCGTCGGAGCCGCATCGTAAAGACCAGAAGTGGACTTCATCCTATGAAGATGTGAGGCCCTGGTCCGGAGCGCGATGCCCATCAGATTGGACCGCCTGCCCAGGTGAGTATAATATAACCTCTTTTTCTCATCTTTTAAGATACATCGGGGGCTTATCTACAGCATTCCAGAATGCTGTAGATAAGCCCCTGATGCTGGTGGGCTTAGCTCACCGTCGATTTTGGGGGTGACAGGTTCCCTTTAAGTTCTTGACTACCGTAATTATTTTTTCTAAATATGTAAAACTATTGTTGCTACTATTACTTTTATACTACTTAGTCTCAGTCCAAAAATGCACACATCTATTTATGCCCACGTGTCATATGTAACAATGAAAAAGTATAGATATAAACACTGGCGCTCAGCAAATGACTGACCCAAGGGTAAGATTTGTACAAAGAGCTGCTGGTGATTGAAGCAGGTTCTGTGTATACCTGCTAGAAAGCAAAGCCTCAAAAAACAAGAATATATCACCGCGCTACTCCATACATGTGTAAAGCCAAACTTACTGCGGTTATGCCAAAAGGAAGGATCTGATGAGTGGCACTTAGTTTAGTGAGGTGTTGATCCCCCCTATGAGAAAAAAAAAGAAAAAAAAAGGGAGTTTTGCTGTCACCCACAAGACTTTTAATATGAACAGTAAAGAGTACTGATGTGTTCGTAGTTGTACTTACTGAATTGCCTTGAGGTGGTGTGACTGCTAGAAGATCGATAGTGGTTGATAGTTGGTGGTGAATCCTTAATAATGCGTGAATATGCTGTTATTCAGATGTGGATATAGTATCCTGTTAGGTTGCCCCGTAACAGCACAATAGGTATTCATAGTGAATTGTCTGTATAAAATATGGTGGACTCAGCGGTTAATAGTCCATGGGAGGATCTAACAGGGTTTGATGGCAGTAACCTAGTGTGCTTATCAGGTTTAAGGCGGTACTCACTGTGTTGATCCTGGGTGTGGGGACGACAAGTAATGTGCCTGCATCCGGAAGACTAACCGCTGTGCTGCAGAGGGTGACCGCAGTTGGTGTGCGGGAACCGCTGCACTGGATGCCAACAATGATCACAGGTGCCCCGGCCGGAAGCATGCTGTGTATGCGGCGGAAATGGGATGGGCGGAGTTTCAGAGTGACGTCACCGATTGAAAGAAGGCTGGGTGCGCAGAAGGAACAAGAAACCAATGCGTTTCAAGGGACAGCAGCCCTCTTCGTCAGGGTAGATGTATCTTAAAAGATGAGAAAAAGAGATTATATTATACTCACCCAGGGGCGGTCCCGGTCCGGTCCAATGGGTGTCGCGGTCCGGTCCGGGGCCTCTTATCTTCATCAGATGACGTCCTCTTCTGGTCTTCATGCTGCGGCGCAGGCACAGGCGTACTTTGTCTGCCGTCAACAGGGCAGACAAAGTACGCCGGAGCCAGAGCCGCATCGTGAAGACCAGAAGAGGATGTCATCCTATGAAGATGGGAGGCCCCAGACTGGACCGCGATGCCTATCGGATCGGACCTCCTGCCCAGGTGAGTATAATCTAACCTCTTTTTCTCATCTTTTAAGATACCGTATTTTCCGGCGTATAAGACGACTGGGCGTATAAGACGACCCCCCATCTTTACCAGTTAAAAAATAAAATCTTCTTAAAAGTTGGGGGTCTTCTTATACACCGTATGTCGTCTTATAGGGCCGGTGAATATGTGCCTTTTGGGGGGGGGGGAGTGATCCTGATGAGGACGAGGGGGCGTCTCACAGGAAAGTGAGTATCCCCCATTACCTTATCATAGCGCTGCAGCGTGGGGTCTCTGTGCTGGGAGCGGCGGCTGCTGTGCTGTGGCGGCTCCTCTTCTGCAGTGTGGGGCCTCTGGTGCTGTGGGGCAGTGGCGGCGGCGTATCTTCATGCAGTCGGGGCTCCTCCGGCATCTCAGCCTGGAAGCCCCGCCGGCAACTCCATCGGTACAATGCGGTCAGGTGGCCTCCGGGAAAATGGCCGCTGCTCAGATTCAGATCTCGTCCCGAGATCTCGGGAGACGAGATCTGAATCTGAGCAGCGGCCATTTTCCCGGAGGCAGCTCAATAGGTGCGATGCGGTGGCCCGGCCGCTGGGGGCTGTGCATGCTCAGATTCAGATCTCGTCCCGAAATCTCGGGACACGAGATCTGAATCTAAGCAGCGGCCATTTTCCCGGAGGCCAGCGCATTACACCGATGGAGTTGCCGGCGGGGCTTCTAGGCTTTGAGATGCCGGAGGAGCCCCGACTGCATGAAGATACGCCACCGCCGCCACCGCCCCACAGCACCAGAGGCCCCACACTGAAGAAGAGGAGCCGCCACAGCACAGCACAGCAGCCGCCGCTCCCAGCACAGAGACCCCACGCTGCAGCGCTATGATAAGGTAATGGGGGATACTCACTTTCCTGTGAGACGCCCCCTCGTCGTCATCAGGATCACTCCCCCCTCCACCCACCATATACACCCGGCGTACAAGGCGATTCCCGGCGTACAAGACGACCCCCGACTTTTAAGAAGATTTTCAGGGGTTAAAAAGTCGTCTTGTACGCCGGAAAATACGGTACATCGGGGGCTTATCTACAGCATTCCAGAATGCTGTAGATAAGCCCCTGATGCCGGTGGGCTTAGCTCACCGTCGATTTTGGGGATGACAGGTTCCCTTTAAGTTCTTGACTAATTATTTTTACTAAATATGTAAAACTATTGTTGGCTACTATTACTTTTATACTACTTAGTCTCAGTCCAAAAATTCACACATCTATTTATGCCTACGTGTCATATGCAACAATGACTTTCCCAATGTCTTTTTTTTTTACATTGAAACATGAAATTTGATCACAAGTAACCTGTGCTAGTAAATGTTTTTAATATATTTCTCTTTGCTGTTCAAACATTGCTTGAAAATTGATCACTACATGATTCACTTGTCCCATTTACTAAAACCGCTACAGCTTCCAACCTGTTTATAAAAGCCTGTCCAAAAGGATACTATTTCATATCTAATGTGGTTAAAATAAATTTGCTTTGAGGAAACTTGAATAAGGTCACTGAACGACTGGGATTGTTAACATTTATGTAGATTTGGAAGGTACAATGGCTTCAAACTTTTATAACCTCCTGTAAGTCACATCCTGCACTTGACATTTCATGCCCTCATTTATTCAAGGCCAAAAGAACCTTGATACTCTTAGGAAAATAGTGAAATTAAAGTCACGCTTTAAAATGAATAAACTTTTTTTTTTCCTTTTTTAATATGATTATTTTTATTTATTTATATAGCACCATTCATTCTATGGTGCTGTACATGAGAAGGGGTTACATACAAAATACAGCTATTACTCACAGTAGGCAAACTAACAATGATAGACTGGTACAGAGGGAAGAGGACCCTGCCCTTGCGGGCTTACATTATACAGGATGATGGGAGGTTGCAGTAGCTCCGGTGATGTTGAGGGGGCAGCGTAGTCATTGCAGGTTGTAAGCTTTCTAGAAGAGATGGGTTTTCAGGTTCCGTTTGAAGGATCTGAATGTTTTGGAAAATCGGACTTGTTGGGGAACAGAAATCCGCAGGATGGAGGATTTTTTGAAGAAGTCTTGAAGGAGATTAGGTGAGGAACAAATAAGTGTGGAGGAGAGAAGGAGGTCTTGGGAAGACTGGAGATCAGTAAATAGGACTGCCCAATGGACTTCTTAGCCGAGAATGAGCAGAGATTTTAATGAATGCATTATAAGATGGGGGTCCGTCTTATTGTCTGAATTTACAGTATCTTACCTGAGGGCTGGCGGTGGCAGAGCAGGGTCACAAGAGGCATGGTGTCGGCAGAGGTGGGGTGATGCGGTACGGCGTGCACCTGAGCAGGGTCCCTTCCTGCTTAGGTGGGCGACGCCATGGCCTGGTGTCCATGGGAGGGTTGCAGCAGTGGTTACCGGCACAGGTGCTGGGATGAAGAGGCGCAGTGAGAGGTATGGCGTGAGAGGGGTCCCTTTCCCCGGTGAGGTGATGCAGCAGCCCGGTAATGCAGCAGAGCCGGGTGAATCCTGTTGTTACCGGTGGTGGCGGCCGTCTTCTTGAGGCCGCGCGTGCGCAGATGGAGCGCTCTGCTGCCCGGGGCTTCAGGAAAATGGCCGCGGGATGCCGTGCGTGCGCAGATGGGGATCGCGGCGGCCATTTTCCTGAAGCCGAGTTCGCATCTTGGCTTCAGGAAAATGGCCGCCGCGATCCCCATCTGCGCACGCGCGGCATCCCGCAGCCATTTTCCTGAAGCCCCGGGCAGCAGAGCGCTCCATCTGCGCACGCGCGGCCTCAGGAAGATGGCCGGCACCACCGGTAACAACAGGATTCACCCGGCTCTGCTGCATTACCGGGCTGCTGCATCACCTCACCAGGGAAAGGGACCCAGCTCACTGCGCCTGCTCATCCCCGCACCTCTGCCGCCACACCTCTGCCGCCACGGTAAGCCTGCATTGCGACTATTAGACGCACCCCCCATTTTCCCCCCTTTTTTGGGGGGGAAAAAGTGCGTCCTGTAGTCCGAAAAATACGGTACTCGGAGACCACTCGAGCGTGCTCGGGAAAACCTGAGCAATGAGTATACTCGCTCATCACTAATTACAAGTAGTTTTCCTGAGCATGCTCGGGTGGTCTCCGAGTATTTATGACTGCTAGGAGATTTAGTTTTCATCCGGGCAGCTGAATGATTTACAGCTAATAGCCAGCCTCAGTACATGTGGGGGTTGCCTGGTTGCTAGGGAATCCCCACATATATTTAAGCTGGCTAACAGATGTAAATCATTCAGCTGCCGGGATGAAAACGAAATCTCCGAGCAGTCATAAATACTCAGAGACCACCCGAGCGTGCTCGGGAAAACCCGAGCAACGAGTATACTCACTCATCACTAATTACAAGCCTTTTTTTCTGAGAAAGCTACATATGGAACTTCTCAGCTAACTCTGCTCTATAACATGCTAGCTGCATATTTAACATGACAGGTTCCCTAACAGCCAATGTGTACATGTAACAGGCTTCACACAATTTCTTCTACATCACATGAAGTCTATATATTACACAGTTAAGAGTGTTCAGTCATGTTCTGTATATGGCCAAAATTGTATTTGCGTTGTAATGTGTATGAGAAAGGAAGCCATCAAATAGTCCTAATTAACAGTCATTTCCCTGGAAACAAAACAGAAAAGAGCTTTCCCCTAAAGGAAACTTGTGGTTAACATTTTAAAATTCCTTAGTTAACATTAAAAAAAAATCCCAGGTCTTTTATCTGCTTTCAGCATATTGGTGTGTTCCACACATTTCCTTGTAGAGGCTCCATGGCAAAAGTTGACAATTCTTATTATACCACTATCTATGAGCATTGTGTGTAATTGGTGTGCAATTCTTGCAGGTAAGCCACTGAAACTGAAAACATTGTTTTCCACTGCCAGAAGTTGGTTATCTGTCTCCTACACTTTTTTCCGTATCCTTCTCAAATCACATCACCCCATCTCTAACAGCCATAGGACACAGCATTGATTCCATCGACCACCCTCATTTTTTTAGTTCATATGAGGTAAAGCAATGTCTTAGAGAGTTTTACAGCTTGAAAGCATCTGGGACAAAAGTCATCCAGTGAACAAGTTTCTGCTGTGCATCCAATGTTAAATCTCAGGGTGAATAGCTCCCCATCAACTTCAGCTAGAATTGTCGAAACAGTGCATGGAACATTCTGACTGCCCTACAGTTTGGAAAAAAAATCAAGCTCCCTGCATGGCACAGTCATAAATTTAATTGTCCAACATTTCTTTAATAAATATTTCCGCTTTAGGAAGGTAGTGGCTATGACCAGGAAAATTGTCTTCTCATTTCAACCATTCTTATGTGGTGAAGCATACCCTCTTGACTTTTCAAAAACATGATGAATCATCTACCAAAGCAACACCTGATTTGCAAAGTTGTAACCTGCTAGATTTTGGAGTTGGAAATGTTGGAGAATCTGTCTGAGCAGCTTAAAGCTGTGATGGACAATAGCATGCAGCAGATTAGTTTGAGATCCACCTTAGGTAACTGATGAGGGACTTGTGTCACCTACTGAAGCCTTTCAATGAGATAGCAAAATTTGACAATAGGGACAACTGTGGCATCAACAATTTCATCCCTTCATATTTATACTGGAAAAAACCTTCACTAGAATGTAACGGGATTAAGGGAGAACAGCAACTTGTACATGTTCATCACCACAATGTAACTGTTATAGATCCTCAAGTTCCATGTTTCATAAAGCAGTATGCGGTGGAAGAGCAGCTATTCTATATGGTAGGGACATTGAGTTTGCACAGGCAGGAGATATGACATTCCAAGTGAAAATGGCATTGTTATTGGCAATAGTGTTGAGCATTCCGATACTGCAAATATCGGGTATTGGCCGATATTCACGGTATCGGAATTCCGATACTGAATTCCGATACTTTCTCAATATCGGATACGAGAATGGGAAGTTCCCATAATTCAATGAGCCAGTTTGATTTAATTCAGCCAATGAGGAATCCTAAAAAGTGTGGACACATCCTGTTATGCATGTTAGGCTTGTAAGTAAGGGCATGGCTGTGACTGGCTAGTGAAATGATGTCATGATGCACTATAAAAGCCGCTGCCGCCATTTTGGGTTCACTCTGCTGTGAATTCAGTAAGGGACAGGACGTTGCTGTTCTGACTAAGGGATAGTTTGAGATAGCGATTTGCTTCATTGTGCTTTACCCAGGCTAACTTACCAACCGCTGTGTGAGAACCTTGTTTTTGCCTTGCAGCACTGTTCACGGCTGTCTGCAAGGTCTGTGTGTGAGTGCAGCTCACTCTGTAGCCTGTTCTGCAGCCACAGCTAGTTGTAGTCAGCTCAGCATGCGTCACTGCCTCATACTGTTCCATTGTCCTTTTTTCAATTAGTGCTGCCTGCTGCACATTTTTTCTGACTTATCCTATTAGTGGCTTTCCATCCGTATCCTGCTAGATTGTGGAAAAACACTATATAGGTGTACATAGAGGAGCTTTTTATGGCCTTGCAGCGCCGTTCACAGCTGTCTGCAAGGTCTTTGTGTGAGTTCATCTCACGCTGTAGTCTGTTCTGCGAAAAAAAAAAAAAGTTAATAAAGTTCACCAAACACTCCACTTTACAGTTGTGTAGGCCACATTAGTTCATATTAAAGTCTAGTCCACACTTTATAAAATTAGTGTTTCTTATACCTGTTAGCAGCTGTTCAGGAATAAGCACACTAAGCCCTTAGTACTTTTCTGCCTATCTTTATCAGTCTACCAAGATGAAGAAGGCAGGGAGTAAGGCACGTGGTCGTGGGCTTGGAGTTTCTACAGGGAGAGGACGTGGGGATTCTGTGCCTGCTGCGGGTACCGGTGACTCATCATCCCCCAGTTTTAGCAGGGAACAGTCCTTCATGCTCAGCTTTATAGGAGCTCGCCGTACCCCACTGCTGCGGGATGAACAAATTGAAGCCGTTGTCAGATGGATGGCAGCTAACGCATCGACTTCAATTAGTGCCACATCCTCTCAGGCACAGAGCATTGAAGAGCACCCATCTGTCTCTTCACCACCTGCCAAATTTCCCAGGCAGTTAGAGAGCCCTGTACAGGAGCCATCACTACTTCTGTTCTCTGAATCTCTTGGCTTGGAAAGAGGGGGCCAGCCAAGGAACATTCGAGAAATGGAAGAAGAGCCAGTATGCAGTGATGCCCAACTGCTTTGTCTCTCTGAATCTGAAGAGGCGGGTGGGCCAGTGCCTCCGGTCACCACACCTCAGTATGCATCTGATAATGAGTCTCATGTGCCCCTTTCTGGTGTGTACTGTGCTGCCGAGACTACCCAGGAGAAGCAGTTGTTGGAAGAGGGTAGTGTAGATGATGAGGTCCTTGACCCATGATGGCGTGAGGTACAGGAAGGTGGTGGGAGCAGCTCTGAGGAAGAGATTCCCCAAACGGCCCAAAAAGGAGGGAGAGGGAGGGGGAAGACTGCGTTGCCTGTAGCCTCCACTTGGCACCCATTAGGAGCATGCCTCTTCCAAAAGCCAAGACGGGCGCTCCCAAGACTTGCAGTGCCTGGTCCTTTTTTGACACAGTTGCAGATGACATTTGCTTTGTCAAATGCAAGCTGTGTAATCAGAAAGGCAAAAGAGGGAAAAGTGTCAGCAACCTCAATACCACAAATATGTGGAAACATGTGTAGACCAAGCACGTTGTGGAGTTACAAAAACACACTGAAGACCTAGGCCAACCTACAGCAGTACCTACCACCTCTTCAGCTCATGTTGTAGCCTCTTCATCTAGCTCACACACAGCTGGTTCGGCTACCTCACAGGATCGCCATTGAAGAACCTCTGGCACTGTTGTACAGAGACCCAGTGTAATTCCACCCACAGCACCACGTTCCCTGTCATCCTCATATTCCCAGCCCAGTCTACAGCCATCGGTAGCACAGGCATGGGAGAAAAGGCGGCCATTCTCGGCAAACCACCCCCGAGCACAGGCTCTGAATGCTGGCATTGCAAAACTACTGTCCTTCGAAATGCTGTCATTCAGGCTGGTGGAGACTGACACCTTCCGTAAGTTGATGGCATTGGCAGTCCAAAAATTCAACGTGCCCAGCCACTTTTATTTCAGCAGGCAAGTCGTTCCTGCCCTGCAAAAGCATGTGGAGGGAAACATTAAACATGCACTACTAAACGCCCTCAGTAGCAAGGTCCACCTCACCACCGATGCGTGGACCAGTCACCATGGACAGGAACGATACCTTTCCCTCACTGCCCATTGGGTAAATGTTGTGGAGCCGGGTGCAGATCTTGAGAGTGGCGCTGTACGTGTTCTGCCAACTCCAAGGATTGCAGGAATCCAGTCTGTACACATTGACTCCTCCTCTTGCTCCAGTTCCTCTGAATCAGCTCTGCAGGAGCCGTCACAGTCCACCTCCACATGGACCCGTGAATGCTTACCTGTTACGACAGATATGAGTACAGCCGTGGCCAAACGTCAACAGGCCGTATTGAAATTAATTTCTTTGGGGAATCGAAGCCACACAGCGCAGGAGCTCTGGAATGCCATCAAGCAGGAGAGCGACGTGTGGTTTGTGCCAGCGAATCTCCAGCCAGGCATGGTAGTGTATGACAATGGCCGAAATCTGGTGGCAGCTCTGGGCCTAGGCAACCTCACTCACATCCCATGTCTGGCACATGTGCTCAACTTGGTCGTGCAGTTTTTTGAGGGACTATCCGGATCTTGATGCACTGCTGCACAAGGTTCGCCTAGAGTGTGCTCACTTGCGGCGTTCCAGCATAGCAAGATTGCGTATTGCAGCTCTGCAGCGCCGATTCCGCCTTCCGTAACATTGCATCATATGTGACCTACCCACCAGGTGGAATTCAACGTTACATATGTTGGAGCGGTTGTGTGAGCAGCAGCCAGCAGTAATGGAGTACCAGCTGCATCAGAAGCAAAGAAGTTGCACTGTGAGCCGTTGAGACTTCACAACCACCGAGTGGGCCACTATGAAGGACATCTGTTATGATCCAGTGACCATGGAGCCGCATGAGAGACTTTCTCAGGAGTAGGTGGTACCTGTACTGACCGCAAACCCTAAACTAACACCGCAACTAGAAGTAGCCGTGGGATGTACCTAACACATCCTAGACACCTCGACACAGCCGGAGGACTAAATACACCTAAAGATGGAAATGGGAATTCTATCTTGCCTCAGAGCAGAACCCCAAAGGATAGGTAGCCCCCCACAAATATTGACTGTGAGTATAAGAGGAAAGACACACGCAGGCAGAAAAACAGGATTTAGCAAAAGAGGCACTTCTAGCTAAATAGAGAAGGATAGGACAGAATTCTAAGCGGTCAGTATTAAAATCCTAAAAATATCCACAGCAGATAATACAAATATTCTACATCTAACTAAAGACATAGAAAGTATATCTGCATCTCCTGAGAATCCAGCATGACTGAAAAATCCAAACAAAGTCTAAGCTGGACAAAAACACAATGAATTGCACTGAATTGCAAAGCAATGTGTGCACAGAGACAAAAAAACAGACACTTATCTTAGCTGAATTGGCAGCAGGGCATGAGGAACCAGAGAGAGATGCAATCCCTCCAAGAACAATGGACAACTGGCAAGGACTCATGGATCCTGCATACCTAAATACCTAATAGAGCTGCAATCAGCAGAAACACCTGCCCTGGATTACAACCCCAAGACAACTGCACTACCACCAACAAACACCGGAGGGAGCCCAAGAGCAGAATTCACAACAGTACCCCCCCTTGAAGAGGGGTCACCGAACCCTCACCAGAGCCCCCAGGCCGATCAGGACGAGCCAGATGAAAGGCACGGACCAAATCAGCAGCATGAACATCAGAGGCAAAAACCCAAGAATTATCCTCCTGGCCATAACCCTTCCAATTGACAAGGTACTGAAGCCTCCGCCTCGAAAAGCGAGAATCCAAAATCTTCTCAACCACATACTCCAACTCCCCATCAACCAACACAGGAGCAGGAGGATCAACGGAGGGAACAACGGGCACCACATATTTCCACAATAAAGATCTATGGAAAACATTATGGATGGCAAAAGAGGCCGGAAGGGCCAAACGAAAAGACACCGGATTGATAATCTCAGAAATCCTATAAGGACCAATAAACCGAGGCTTAAACTTAGGGGAAGAAACCTTCATAGGAACATGACGGGAAGACAACCAGACCAAATCCCCAACCCGAAGCCGGGAACCAACACACCGACGACGGTTAGCAAAACGCTGAGCCTCCTCCTGAGACAACACCCAGTTGTCCACCACATGAGCCCAAATCTGCTGCAACCTGTCAACCACAGAATCCACACCAGGACAATCAGAAGGTTCAACTTGCCCCGAAGAAAAACGAGGATGAAAACCAAAATTACAAAAGAAGGGCGAAACCAAGGTAGCCGAACTAGCCCGATTATTAAGGGCAAACTCGGCCAATGGCAAGAAAGCCACCCAATCATCCTGATCAGCAGACACAAAGCATCTCAAATAAGTTTCCAAAGTCTGATTAGTTCGCTCGGTCTGGCCATTTGTCTGAGGATGAAATGCGGAAGAAAAAGACAAATCAATGCCCAGCCTAGCACAAAAGGCCCGCCAAAACCTAGAAACAAACTGGGAACCTCTGTCAGACACAATATTCTCCGGAATACCATGCAAACGAACCACATGCTGAAAAAACAACGGACCCAAATCAGAAGAGGAAGGCAATTTAGGCAAAGGCACCAAATGAACCATCTTAGAAAACCGGTCACAAACCACCCAGATAACCGACCCTCTGGGAAACCGGAAGATCTGAAATAAAATCCATAAAAATATGCGTCCAGGGCCTCTCAGGGACCGGCAAAGGCAAAAGCATCCCACTAGCACGGGAACAACAAGGCTTGGCCCGCGCACAAGTCCCACAGGACTGCACAAAAGAACGCACATCACGCGACAAAGAAGGCCACCAAAAGGACCTACCTACCAAATCTCTGGTACCAAAAATACCAGGATGGCCAGCCAACACAGAACAATGAACCTCAGAAATCACTCTACTAGTCCATCTATCAGGAACAAACAGTTTCCCCACTGGACAGCGGTCAGGCTTGTCAGCCTGAAATTCCCGCAGAACCCGTCGCAAATCAGGGGAAATGGCAGAAAGGACCACCCCTTCCTTCAGAATGCCGAGCGGCTCAAGTACCTCAGGAGAATCAGGCAAAAAACTCCTAGAGAGGGCATCAGCCTTAATATTCTTAGAACCCGGAAGATACGAGACCACGAAATCAAAACGGGAGAAAAACAAGGACCATCGAGCCTGTCTAGGATTCAGCCGTTTGGCAGATTCGAGGTAAATCAGATTTTTATGATCGGTCAAGACCAAAATACGGTGCTTGGCCCCGTCAAGCCAATGTCGCCATTCCTCAAACGCCCACTTCATAGCCAACAACTCCCGATTGCTGACATCATAATTGCGTTCAGCAGGCGAAAACTTACGGGAAAAGAAGGGACACGGTTTCATCAAGGAACCATCAGAATTCCTCTGAGACAAAACGGCCCCTGCCTCAATCTCTGAAGCGTCAACCTCAACCTGAAACGGAAGAGAAACATCTGGCTGACGCAACACCGGGGCAGAAGTAAATCGGCGTTTAAGCTCCTGAAATGCAGAGACAGCCACAGAGGACCAATTCGTTACATCAGCGCCTTTCTTCGTCAAATCGGTCAGGGGTTTAACCACACTGGAGAAGTTAGCAATGAAACGGCGATAAAAATTAGCAAAACCCAAAAATTTCTGAAGGCTCTTCACGGATGTGGGCTGAATCCAATCATGAATGGCCTGAACCTTAACCAGATCCATCTCTATAGATGAGGGAGAAAAAATGAAGCCCAAAAAAGAAACCTTCTGCACTCCAAAGAGACACTTAGACCCCTTTACAAACAAAGCATTATCACGAAGGATCTGAAATACCATCCTGACCTGTTTCACATGAGACTCCCAATCATCGGAAAAAATCAAGATGTCATCCAAATATACAATCATGAATTTATCAAGATAATTCCGGAAGATATCATGCATGAAGGACTGAAAAACAGATGGAGCATTAGAGAGCCCGAATGGCATCACAAGGTATTCAAAATGGCCTTCGGGCGTATTAAACGCAGTTTTCCATTCGTCACCCTGCTTAATACGAACAAGATTATATGCCCCCCGAAGGTCAATTTTAGTAAACCAACTAGCACCCTTAATCCTGGCAAACAAATCAGAAAGCAAAGGTAAAGGGTATTGAAACTTGACCGTGATCTCATTCAAGAGGCGATAATCAATACAGGGTCTCAAGGAGCCATCCTTCTTTGCAACAAAAAAAAATCCCGCTCCCAACGGTGAAGAAGATGGCCGAATATGCCCTTTCTCCAAAGACTCCTTAACATAACTCCGCATGGCGGTATGTTCCGGCACAGACAGGTTGAAAAGTCGGCCCTTAGGAAACTTACAGCCTGGAATCAAGTCAATAGCACAATCACAGTCCCTATGCGGTGGAAGGGAACTGGACTTGGGCTCATCGAACACATCCTGAAAATCAGACAAAAACTCTGGAACTTCAGAAGAGGAGGAAGAGGAGATTGACATCACAGGAACGTCATTATGAACCCCCTGACAACCCCAACTAGTCACAGACATAGACTTCCAGTCCAACACAGGATTATGTATCTGCAACCATGGAAAACCCAGCACAATAGCATCATGCAAATTATGCAACACCAGAAAACGACAATCTTCCTGATGGGCTGGTGCCATGCACATGGTCACCTGTGTCCAAAACTGGGGTTTATTTTTAGCCAAAGGTGTAGCATCAATGCCCCTTAAAGGAATAGGGTTCTGCAAAGACTGCAAGGGGAAACCACAACGCTTGGCAAAGTCAAAGTCCATTAAGTTCAAAGCGGCGCCTGAATCCACAAACGCCATGACAGAAAATGATGACAATGAGCAGATCAAGGTCACAGATAACAGAAATTTAGGTTGTACAGTTCCGATGGTAACTGAACTAGCGATTCTCTTTGTACGTTTTGGACAGACTGAAATGACATGAGAAGCATCGCCACAATAAAAACACAACCTATTCTGACGTTTGAATCCTTGTTGTTCCGTTCTAGACAGAATCCTATCACACTGCATAGGCTCAGGCATCTGCTCTGAGGACAATGCCACAGCGCGCACAGTTCTGTGCTCCCGCAAGCGCCGATCAATCTGAATGGCCAGAGACATAGAATCACTCAGACCAACAGGCGTGGGAAACCCCACCATAACATCTTTAACAGATTCAGAAAGACCCTTTCTGAAAATTGCCGCCAAAGCATCCTCATTCCATTTAGTCAGCACAGACCATTTTCTAAATTTCTGACAATACAATTCTGCCGCTTCTTGACCCTGAGACAGGGCCAACAAGGTCTTCTCCGCTTGATCCACAGAATTTGGTTCATCATATAATAATCCTAGAGCCTGAAAAAAGGCATCTACATTAAGCAAGGCTGGATTCCCAGATTCCAGGGAAAATGCCCAATCCTGAGGGTCGCCACGCAGCAGGGAGATGACAATTTTAACCTGCTGAATGGGATCACCAGAGGAACGAGGCTTCAGAGCAAAAAACAGTTTACAGTTGTTTTTAAAACTCAAAAATTTGGACCTGTCCCCAAAAAACAAATCAGGAGTAGGAACATAGAAGAGGATTCTTTACTGTTAGGGCAGTGAGAATCTGGAATTGCTTGCCTGAGGAGGTGGTGATGGCGAACTCAGTCGAGGGGTTCAAGAGAGGCCTGGATGTCTTCCTGGAGCAGAACAATATTGTATCATACAATTATTAGGTTCTGTAGAAGGACGTAGATCTGGGGATTTATTATGATGGAATATAGGCTGAACTGGATGGACAAATGTCTTTTTTCGGCCTTACTAACTATGATACTATGTTACTATGTTACTATGAATCCTAGGCTTCAAAAGCGGAGTCTGAACAATATAATCAGAAATACCCTGTACCCTAGCAGCAAGCTGGTCTACATGAGAAACTAATTCCTGAACATCCATGCTAGCACAAGACTCCTCAGTCACCCAGAGGAAAAGAGGGAAGAAAAGACAAAGCAGGCTACAGAAAAAAAATGGCTCTTTCTTCCCTTCTTCTGAGATGAATTTAACTCATTGTTGGCCAGTTGTACTGTTATGATCCGGTGACCTTGGAGCCGCATGAGAGACTTTCTCAGGAGTAGGTGGTACCTGTACTGACCGCAAACCCTAAACTAACACCGCAACTAGAAGTAGCCGTGGGATGTACCTAACATGTCCTAGACACCTCGACACAGCCGGAGGACTAAATACCCCTAAAGATGGAAATCGGAATTCTATCTTGCCTCAGAGCAGAACCCCAAAGGATAGGCAGCCCCCCACAAATATTGACTGTGAGTATAAGAGGAAAGACACACGCAGGCAGAAAAACAGGATTTAGCAAAAGAGGCACTTCTAGCTAAATAGAGAAGGATAGGACAGAATTCTAAGCGGTCAGTATTAAAATCCTAAAAATATCCACAGCAGATAATACAAATATTCTACATCTAACTAAAGACATAGAAATAATAATCTTTATTTTTATATAGCGCTAGCATATTCCGCAGCGCTTTACAGGTTGCACACACATTAACGTCACTGTCCCCGTTGGGGCTCACAATCTAAATTCCCTATCAGTATGTCTTTGGAATGTGGGAGGAAACCGGAGAACCCGGAGGAAACCCACGCAAACACGGAGAGAACATACAAACTCTTTGCAGATGTTGTCCTTAGTGGGGCTTGAACCCAGGACTTCAGCGCTGCAAGGCTGCTGTGCTCTCCACTGCGCCACTGTGCAAAGTATATCTGCATCTCCTGAGAATCCAGCATGACTGAAAAATCCAAACAAAGTCTAAGCTGGACAAAAACACAATGAATTGCACTGAATTGCAAAGCACACTGCATGTGTGCACAGAGACAAAAAAACAGACACTTATCTTAGCTGAATTGACAGCAGGGCATGAGGAACCAGAGAGAGATGCAATCCCTCCAAGAACAATGGACAACTGGCAAGGACTCATGGATCCTGCATACCTAAATACCTAATAGAGCTGCAATCAGCAGAAACACCTGCCCTTGATTACAACCCCAAGACAACTGCACTACCACCAACAAACACCGGAGGGAGCCCAAGAGCAGAATTCACAACAGACATCTGCCAGGTTTTGCATGCCTTTGATGATTCCATGCGGATGGAGAGTGCAGATGATGCACTAGTCAGCATAACTGTCCCCCTTATCTGCCTGCTTCAAAAAAACACTGCAAGTGCTAAGGGATGAGGTTGTGGAAGAGGTGGCTGATGAGGAGTCACAAATGCCATCTGCTTCTGGACAGTCTGCGCAACATGGTTCCTCACTAAGGCCTAGGCAGGAGACACTTTGTGAGGAGGATGAGGAGGAGTCAATGGAGGAGGAAGACATCTGTCCAGAGGAGGGAGTTACACAATGCTCCAGTAGTCAGTATGTAGAGCGAGGGTGGGGTGATGCAGAGCAGGCAGAGATCACACCTCAAGCAGGGGACAGCGTTTCTTGGCCAGTTGGCAGTCTGCAGCACATGGTTGATTTCATGCTGCAGTGCCTGAGAAACGACCGCCGCATCACCCACATTCTCAACACGGCTGATTATTGGGTGTACACCCTCCTAGATCCTCGCTACCGGGACAACTTACAAAGCCTCATAACACCGTTGAACCGGGAGCATAAAATGTGGGACTACCAAGACACACTGGTGCAATTCATCATCTTCTCCAGTCCAACCGAGAGCAGTGCTGCTAGTGCTTTACAAAGCAGCTCAGTGCGTCGAGGCAGTGGAGGAAGCTCTGCACAAAGAGGGAGCAGAAGCAGTGCCACAGCACAAGGCAAGACCAGTATGGCCCAACTGTGGCAAAGTTTTGTGTGCCCGCCAAAAATGTCTACACCATCACAGACGGCTCCAGTCAGCAGGAGGCAACGTTTCCGTCTGATGGTGACAGACTACATGTCTTGCCCTCTCAGCGTACTCCTAGACGGCTCTTCCCCCTTCAAGTTTTGGGTCTCAAAGCTGGATACATGGCCAGATCTTAGCCAGTATGCATTGGAGGTGCTGGCTTGCCCTGCTGCTAGTGTATTATCGGAACGCATCTTTAGTGCCACAGGTGGTGTACTAACAGACCGTCGCATGCGACTATCCTCGGATAACGTTGACCGGCTTACTTTTCTTAAAATGAACAAGGCCTGGATCTCGCAGGAAGTTGCCACTCCTCTTCCAGATTAAATAATTGGTTGGCAACAGTATCCAGGTCTCCTGTTGTGTTCATGTTTCTACCACCTGAACTGTAATCCCTGGGCTCCAACACCGCCACTTGCTGCTCAGAAGTGCCGTCTGCACAGTCAACACGTGACCCAGTGTTCTAGGGTTTCAGTAACGTCGGCTGATCCCCAGCTGTGTATCTGGCAATTTCTCCTGCTCCGTCCACACTCACACTACAACTGATATTAAAGTAGCTCAAATTAGGCCTCTGCCTACACTCTGCTTCTCCTGGATTCCCTGGGCTCCAACACCGCCAGTTGCTGCTCAGAAGTGCCATTTGCACAGTCAACACTTGCTGCCGTGTTATTGGGTTTCAATAACGTCAGCTGATCCCCAGCTGTGTATCCGGCAATTGCTCCTGCTACTTCCACACTCACACTACTTCAGATATTAAACTTGCTCCAATTAGTCCTCGGCCTACACTCTGCTTCTCCAGGATTCCCTGGGCTCCAACACCGCCAGTTGTAGCACCGTGGCATGTGCTTAAGGATCAGCTGACGCCGCACAGTCTGAAGAAGGCAGAGAGAGATGTGTGAGAGGCAAAGATATGCATGGCGCATGCCCATGAATCCCAGCCCCGCAGTGTGAATAAATCAGAAGACACTGCGGGGCGAGATCTCAGACAGCGCGGCCGCACAAGCGCAGTCAGCCTGACAACAAATGATGTCAGAAGATGGGCAGTGCTAACTGCACATGCCCAAGGGATAACATAACAGCGCAGGCTCCGGGACAGATTCAAACAACGCTAAGGAGGCGGCGCCAAGGGGTATGAATGATGGCGTTTCATTAAGAAGGAAAGTCCCGCCTCCGGGACGGTTTCACGGTATGAGGGGGCACATTTTATAAGTGTTAACTTCAGTGTGTGCAAGGAGCATAAGTAAAAGTGCCACCTTTTCCTTGTGCAGCATTAGTGCTCCACAAGGTGGCTCTTTTAGTTACAAACGCCTTGGGGGGGTTACAGGTTCCCTTTCAACTTGTATCAATTAGGCCTCAGCCTACACTCTGTTTCTCCTGTAATCCCTGGGCTCCAACACCACCAGTTGCTGCTCGGAAGTGCCGTCTGCACAGTCAACACATGCTCCAATGTTTTGGGGTTCAGCTGATTCCCAGCTGTGTGTGCGGCAATTTCTCCTGCTCCCTCCACATTGACACCACTACAGATTTTAAACTTGCTACAATTAGGCCTCAGCCTACACTCTGTTTCTCATGTAATCCTTGGGCTCCAACACCGCCAGTTGATGCTCAGAAGTGTCTTGGGCATGGGTACTCCCTCCTGCCAAGCCTGGTTCCAGCACGCCAGCTGTTTCCGGGTAGTGTCAAGGTCACTTTGCCTCCAATACATTGTCCTGTCGGGTTGCGGTCGGGTTAGCCAACTCTATGGTGCCTGCAGTTTAGGTGCTTCCTATGTGGGCTGAGGGAACTGGCAATCAAGGCTGGTTCCGTAGTGCCAATAGGACAAGCTCCCCCTGTAGGACTGTGGGTTTTCGGTAACACCGGCCGGCTTGCGGCCTAGCAATTTTTTTTTCATGTGGACCTTCTGCTGCCTATCTGAGTTCCAGCACCATTAGCTGGTTCTTTGGAAGACAATCTTGAATAGGTGCCCCTGGTTTGAGTACCGTCAGCTGGTTCCAGGCAGAGCCTTTGGCTTAGGTGCCTCCTTCTCGGTATCCGAGTTCCACCAACGTCTGGTGGTCCTTGGTAGTGCTTTATGGCATGGGTACCTCCTGCTTAGTAACCGGGTTCCAGTACCGTCAGCTGGTCCTCGGTAGTTCCATTGGCTCTTGTACCTTCTGCTACCCATCTGGGTTCCAGTACCATCAGCTGGTTCTCGGCAGTGTCTTTTGCTCTTGTACCTTCTGCTCCCCATCCTAGTTCCAGTACCATCAGCTGGTTCCAGGCAGAGCCTTTGGCTTAGGTGCCTCCTTCTGGGTATCCGAGTTCCACCAACGTCTGGTGGTCCTTGGTAGTGCTTTCTGGCACGGGTACCTCCTGCTTAGTAACCGGGTTCCAGTACCGTCAGCTGGTCCTCAGTAGTTCCATTGGCTCTTGTACCTTCAGGTAGCCATCCGGGTTCCAGTACCGTCAGCTGGTTCTCGGCAGTTCCTCAGCCTCCTTGTACCTTCTGCTATGTTTACAAGTTCAAGCTTTTGGAAATGGTTTTTGCTAATCACTCTGGATCTCCCTGACAACGACCCTAAAGATGACAACCCTGAAGACCACCCCGAAGAAGACGACGACCCCAGAGACGACGACCCTGGAGATGACGACCCCGGAGATGACGACCCTGGAGACGACGACCCTGAAGACCACCCCGAAGAAGACGACGACTCCGGAGACGACAACCCTGGAGACGATGACCCTGAAGACCAAGAAGCAGGAGAACAAGAAGCTGCAGAACAAAAAGCAGAAGAACATTAATCATAAGACTAAAAATCAGAGCAAAAGAAATTATCTAAATTATAAGCAGAAGAAGACTAAGCAGTGTATGGGGGTGAGTCCGTTCCTCCTCGTGGTGTCCCTGGAAAAAACCTGCTGCTGCAGGCCAAACTGAACACGGACAAATCCTGTTGTAAATCTTTTGTGACAGGCAGAACGGAAGGTGTAATCTTCAAACTTTTATAGATAACAACTACAGGAATGCCTGTCACAAATAAGAATATGATGAAGAAGAAGAATATGAAGAAGATGAAGAAGTAGAATATGAAGAAGAATAATAGTTGAATAAAAAGAATATGAAGAATGTAAGAAAAGAATAGGAAGAAGGTGAAGAAGAAGAAGATGAATAAGGTCAAGGAGAAGTTGATGAAAAAGATGCTGCTGCTGAGGATGAGGAAGAAGAAAGTGTGGGAGAAGTAAAAAAGAAGGTGAAGAGCATGGAAGTAGTGAAACATAAATATCGGACAAAATATAAAAAATCTTAACATAGTCAATATCTTTGTAACTCCAAACATCTTTAAAAAAAAAAAAATTCCTGCTATTCCATTTGATTGGGCTAAACCTATGCCTTTAATGTCTCCTCCACCTCCCCCAATACATCCTACATTATTCTTAGTTGTTTTCCTTCATGTAGAATTAACCCATAAGGAAAGAAAGGGTTTATTTTAATTCCGATATTTTTGTCCGATTGACTTGCATTGGTATCGGGTATCAGTATCAGTGATATCCGATATTTTTTGGATATCGGCTGATCCAATCCAAAACCGATATTTCCGAATATCGGAAGGTATCGCTCAACACTAATTGGCGATGATGATTAACTGTCGCCGCAGAGTGCAGAAAGTGAACCATGGGGCCCTTGGTCATGCTTACTACATAGCAGTGATAATAACAAGCTGTATACTGGAATATCTATGAGATGACAGGCATTTTGCTATCATCAAAAGCAAAGAGATGATTATTGGATAGCTATCCTTTTAGAATCTCGCTATAAAAGCTAAATGGGGTCTAAATTAGCATAGTATGAGGATAACGTTCCTTGCTGACTGAGACTTTCACCGAGCAAATACGTATAGAAAATAAACGTGAGCACAACTCTAAAGGTGCACAGATAGGTTCCCACACCATGTGTAGTAGATACAAAAAGAACCTGGCACTCAACTTAAGTGTGAGTAATTCTGTATTTTTATTGTAGTACCAATAAACGTTTCGGTCTAGAAGACCTTCCTCAGTTGCGTACTGCAATTTTATGGAGCGCACAAAGTCATCACTTGGTCTGAGTATAGCGTGAACCCCCTACTCTTGGGTGGTTATGGTAAATCTGACCCTCCAGTCAGGTGGGGAGGGGTAGAGTACCGCAAGATGCTAGCTGGCTGTGTGTCCTCGGTCTGACGCGGTGTCCACCGCTTGTCAATGGAGTGGGGGATGTGCTCCATAAAATTGCAGTACGCAACTGAGGAAGGTCTTCTAGACCGAAACGTTTATTGGTACTACAATAAAAATACAGAATTACTCACACTTAAGTTGAGTGCCAGGTTCTTTTTGTATCTATTTCACCGAGCAAACACCTGCCAGTTGCATGGCTGACCAGGAGACCCCTGTCTCTGCTCCCTGTAAAGGCAATGCTCTCCTGCCTCTGCCAGAGCCAACATTACAAGTTGCCTAGACAGCAGCAACAAATAATTGACATTAGATGTTTGTTCTGCTGTTGCAGCAGACACTCTTACTATAATGTCTGGCCTCCAGTGTACTATCAGATATTCAGGCAGATGGTGGCTTTTTCACACCTACGCTGACCAGGTTATCCTCTGCATGTGTGGAAAACCTTATATTTGCTAAAATGAATTTTGCATGGATCAGTGCTGACTTGACTCACCTACAGCTGATTCCAATGATTAAACCATCGGCCTGCATGTCCATTGTCTGTCTCTTACACTGTTCTGCTGCTGAAAGTGTCGATGGCAGATGTGCCAGGCATCTACTGCTGCTGCTGGTTTTATACCATGCGACTTAGGCTACTTTCACACTAGCGTCGTGCACTGCACGTCGCTATGTGTCGTTTTAGAAAAAAAACGCATCCTGCAAAAGTGCTTGCAGGATGCGTTTTTTCTCCATAGACTTTTATTAACGACGCAGTGCGACACATTGCCACACGTCGCAACCGTCGTGCGACGGTTGCGTCGTGTTGCGTCGGACCGTCGCCACCAAAAAACGTTACATGAAAGTGTGAAAGTAGCCTTACACTGCTATTGCACAGCCATGACAGCTAATAAACTTCTGTCTGCATATTGAGTTTGATAGTAGTATATTGTACTTGTGGTGTAAAGGCTGCTGTTGCTTGCCCTAAACTCCCAGACATCTCCTTGCCTGACCCGTCATATGTTTATACAGTGTGGCTAGGTCGATACCCATACTCCTGTGCTTGTCCAGGGAGTTGTACAGATGTACTGTCCTGCTGCTGGGAAGCACTATTTAGTGTATACAAACATGAAACAGCTCCCAATATAGAGATAATTATTTTTCATGACTTGTTGACAAGCCATTTCTTTTTCACTTTGAATACAGCTGGACAGTCCCTGCTCCCTAAAATAAGAGGTAAGTTTTGTACTGCTTAATAAAAATCATTTGCAATTGTTTATTAATTGTGAGAATAGGAAACCAATTGCAGATCCCAAAAAAGATAATTTTTCACACCTAGATAAGAAGCCATTGCTTCTTCACTTTCAAAACAGCACACCTGTTCTTACTCCCAAAATAAAGGGATACATTTTGGACGGCTTGTGAAAAAGTTATTGCCTCTTCATTTAGGAAAAAAACAAAACATTTCAAACTTTCCAAGCACAGATAATGTTTGCACCATCCCTTGTGAAAAAGTGACAGCTTCTTTTGCTTGTAATGCCCCCACCAAAAGAGATAAAAATTGCTTTTTGTTTGCCACCAGTCATCATCCATTTTTCCCACAGCCAGATAGACTGAAGTTACTCTGACATTACAAACTAATGTTTACATTAAAGAGATAAAAATGGGTACAATACAGTTCTAGGAGACCAACTTTTCTGGACAATTATTTTAGACTTAGCAACAAATTTGCCGCAAATAGAATTTTTAAAAAAGATTCGTTGAAGCTAGTGAATTCAAATTTTGAAAGATTTGGTCATCTCTAGTGACCACTTTAGGCATAACTATTTTGGTAAAAATGTCTTCCAGGTTCAAGAGAACATCTTATCTTTATTCAGGTGTTCTTTTTAGTATATATTGTATAGTGATCCTAGAGGGTTGCACATTGTGAAGATTTCCCCCAACACCCATCAGCACACCTGGCACTAATTCCATAGACTGCTGGTTTGCTTTACCTAAAGTCACTCCTTCCTGTGGCACAATCATCATTGCAATCACACTGAGAGGATTGTGCAGACCCAGCTCCTGCGCTCATCTCAGTGTAGGTACTATTTAGGCGGCAGAGTATACACTCTGTAACGATCCCTGTAACCTCCATCTTCACACTTGTCACCGAGGACACAGACTACAGGTCTGCTTTACTTTGAGTTGCTCCTGTCTGCTCTACCTGTTGTCCTACAATTACATCATTATAGTCATGATGCGTGTTGTGCAGACCCAGCTCCTGCGCTCATCTCAATGTAGGTACTATTTAGGCGGCAGAGTATACACTCTGTAAAGATCCCTGTAACCTCCAACTTCACACCTGTCACCAAGGACACAGACTACAGGTCTGCTTTACTTCAAGTTGCTCCTCCACAGCTCTACCTGTTGTCCTACAATCACATCATTATAGTCATGATGCGTGTTGTGCAGACCCAGCTCCTGCACTCATCTCAGTGAGTGTGCTATTTAGGCGGCAGAGCATACACTCTGTAACGATCCCTGTAACCTCCATCTTCACACTTGTCACTGAGGACACAGACTACAGGTCTGCTTTACTTCGAGTTGCTCCTGTCCGCTTTACCTGTTGTCCTACAATCACATCATTATAGTCATGAGGCGTGTTGTGCAGACCCAGCTCCTGCACTCATCTCAGTGTAGGTACTATTTAGGCAGCAGAGTATACACTCTGTAAAGATCCCTGTAACATCCAACTTCACACCTGTCACCGAGGACACAGACTACAGGTCTGCTTTACTTCAAGTTGCTCCTGTCAGCTCTACCTGTTGTCCTACAATCACATCATTATAGTCATGATACGAGTTGTGCAGACCTAGCTCCTGCACTCATCTCAGTGTGTCTGCTATTTAGGCGGCAGAGTATACACTCTGCAAAGATCCCTGTAACCTCCAACTTCACACCTGTCACCAAGGACAGACTACAGGTCTGCTTTACTTCGAGTTGCTCCTGCACAGCTCTACCTGTTGTCCTACAATCACATCATTATAGTCATGATGCGTGTTGTGCAGACCCAGCTCCTGCACTCATCTCAGTGTAGGTACTATTTAGGCAGCAGAGTATACACTCTGTAAAGATCCCTGTAACATCCAACTTCACACCTGTCACCGAGGACACAGACTACAGGTCTGCTTTACATCAAGTTGCTCCTGCCTGCTCTACCTGTTGTCCTACAATCACATCATTATAGTCATGATGCGTGTTGTGCAGACCCAGCTCCTGCGCTCATCTCAGTGTGTGTGCTATTTAGGCGGCAGAGCATACACTCTGTAACGATCCCTGTAACCTCCATCTCCGCACCTGTCACTGAGGACACAGACTACAGGTCTGCTTTACTTTGAGTTGCTCCTGTCAGCTTTACCTGTTGTCCTACAATCACATCATTATAGTCATGATACGAGTTGTGCAGACCTAGCTCCTGCACTCATCTCAGTGTGTCTGCTATTTAGGCGGCAGAGTATACACTCTGTAAAGATCCCTGTAACCTCCAACTTCACACCTGTCACCAAGGACAGACTACAGGTCTGCTTTACTTCGAGTTGCTCCTGCACAGCTCTACCTGTTGTCCTACAATCACATCATTATAGTCATGATGCGTGTTGTGCAGACCCAGCTCCTGTGCTCATCTCAGTGTGTGTGCTATTTAGGCGGCAGAGCATACACTCTGTAAAGATCCCTGTAACCTCCATCTTCACATCTGTCACCGAGGACACAGACTACAGGTCTGCTTTACTTAGAGCTGCTCCTGCACAGCTCTACCTGTTGTCCTACAATCACATCATTATAGTCATGATGAGTTGTGCAGATCCAGTTCATGTTGTCTTCTCAATGTGGCTGCTATAGAGGAGGCAGAGTGTACACAGTGTGAAGACTCTGCCGTCTCCTACTCGAAGTTGGTGGATCCATACAGAACACATTGTGCATGTATCTACGCACTTGTCAATTCACAGTCCAGCATCTGTTATCTGCATGGAGGCAGAAAAATAAGGTAATTACTAAATTAGCCCTATTACTAGATTTATGCAAAGTACATTTCCAGCTTTAAATTGAAAAAAAAAGTGCAGTTACTGTCATATATTTGACATATACAGAAAAAAATAGTTGTCCAAGTATAGCGATCTAAATAAAAGAAACGACTCTGATGACTTATTAAAGTATGACAATTATGGTATGAATAGTAGACATCTTGTTACTATTAGCAGATGACTATTGTTTGTCTGTCTACAATTTACGTGAAAGCACAGAGCAAATGATAATGCTTCCAATATGTTTTCACCTTACATGTCCTGCTATGATGGAGCACGCTGACTTGTAGCTTGCGTCATACTGCTGCCATTTCAGAATGCATAGCTATGTCCCAGACTCACACTATCTCAAAGTACACAGATATGATTGATTCTTCAGTTTTAATAAGATAATTTCAGAAACCTATGATTGCACAGAAAAGTATAGGAAAACAGATGTTAAATGTTGAATTAGTTAATATTGTCAGCCGAATCATAATCATGAGATAAACAGAAGAGTTATACATGAAAGTAGGACATTTATGTAGAAGAAAGTGTATTGTGTTTGCGATCAATTTACTAAGTGTGATCAGAAAAATCCACACTGTGAGAGATCCTGATCGGAGACTGAAGCATTCTGCTTTGTTTTGTGAATAGCGTCCAAGGGACCTGCTGGGCAGGATTCATATCTACTATATTTTTTTTCTGTTTGTTTGTATCTTTTGAAAATATAAATCAATAGTAACTTTTACCAAGAGTTTAGGAAAAAATTGAGAATTCCTAATAACCCCTTCCCTCCGCAGACAATTTTCATTTTTGCGGTTTCATTTTCTTTCCTCTCCTTCTTCCAAGAGTCATACCTTTTTTTATTTTTCCGTCCACAGAGCTGTATGAGGGCTTGTTTTTTACAGGACGAGTTTTAGTTTTGAATTAAGCCACTCATTTTACCATTCAATTTACCTAAAACAGGGAAAACAATTCCACATATGGTTAAATAGGGGGGAAATAAATGCAATTCCGTCATTTTTATATCATTCATTCTGTGATAAAAGTGATACCAAAATTTGTACAGATTTTTTTTTCATTTAGGTGGAGGAAAAAAAACAGAAAATTGTATTTGTGTCGGTCCCAGGGTCTCGCTCAGTCTGACTCTGTACAAAGGGTTACTGCTGCTTTTCCAGCTTCTGCAATTGAAGCCAGTGCTGGGCAGCGGCGAGCAGACGCTTTTGGGACTAAGTCCTGCTTTTCTCCTTCTGAGCATGCCCAGGGTAAGATCTCTCATTGGAGATCGAGGGTCACATGCTTGGATACTGCAGCAAAGCCCATTGGTTCTCCAGGAAGGTCCTGAAGGTGCTCAGGCTCTGTGGCAGCCTCTCATTGGTCCTTCTAGGAAGGTCTTGTACTTGCTGCAGCTATAAAAGGCTCGCATGGCCGCACGGCCATGCACTAGTATCAATCCAAATATGTGCTTTGCGCCAGTATGGTTATGAATGAATGGATTCAGAGACCCGGCTGAACTAAGCCCCTAGAATTCCGGCACCTCCGGTGAGGAGATTGCGTGTGTGCATAACCACTGACTGCTATCAGTTCGGCAGCAAGCTTGTGCTCCTGTGAGGCTAACAGGTCACAGTGCTTTCCTCTCACGGCTGCTCTGTGAAGTAACAGAGCTAGTCTCTACCGCCAAACAGTGCCACCATTCACAAGCAGCAGGTTTCTCCTGAACGGTGGACCCCGGGCAGCGAACGCACCATCTATATATATAATTGTCTAAGTGTTTTTCTGTCTGTCTGTCTGTCTGTCCTGGAAATCCCGCCAGGCCTCGACCAATCAGCGACGGGCTCAGCATGGCGACGATGATGTCATAAAGGTTGCCTCGACCAATCAGCGAAGGGCACAGTCTGCCGCGAATTTGCCTCAACCAATCAGCGATGGGCACAGTATCAACGTAGATGTCATAATGGTTGCCATGGCGATGATGATGTCATAAAGGTTGCCTCGACCAATCAGCGACGGGCACAGTCTGCCGCGAATTCGCCTCGACCAATCAGCGACGGGCACAGTATCAACGTAGAAATCCCGCGTCTCTGATTGGTCGAGGCAACCTTTATGACATCATCATCGCCATGGTAACCATTATGACATCTATGTCGATACTCATTGTCCATATACTACAATGATGATTCCAGAATTCGCGGCAGACTGTGCCCGTCGCTGATTGGTTAAGGCAACCTTTATGGCCCGGCGGCCTCGACCAATCAGCGATGGGCACAGTATCGACGTAGATGTCATAATGGTTGCCATGGCGATGATGATGTCATAAAGGTTGCCTTGACCAATCAGCAACGGGCACAGTCTGCCGCGAATTCTGGAATCATCATTGTCCATATACTACGGGGACATGCATATTCTAGAATACCTGATGCGTTAGAATCGGGCCACAATCTAGTTTATAATAAACAGCTATATTTACTCGGTGCGTTCCGCTAGCCGTAACAACTGGGGGGTGCGCTTTCCGGACCAACCTTATATACGGTATGTGTCCTTATGTTTCCTCGAGGCTTAACAAATTTCAAAATGAGGACTCAACAAATTCCAAGAACTATACGTTCTATGCGTCGGTGGGTGACCACCCAGTGGTTGTGATGTTGTTTGCAATTTTTTACCACGTCCGATGTCACAATGTAGTCTTAGGGGTACAGTGGCTTGTGGAGTGCACCAAGTTGACGTAGGGAGACTTATAGGCTATGCTTGCTTCTCTTTTAATTTGAATATGTAAATAGTATATAGATAGAGGAAGAGGACTGGATCACTAGTGTCAACCATTGGATGTAGCAGTATGGCATTTGGTGAGACCCTTTAATATCAACTTTTAGGATTGACACTTCCAATAGGTAGCAGTACAGTTACTGCCCACTTCCTCTCTGAAGAGGCTACTTACACATTGAATTGTACTGTAACTAGAATCCTTACCAAAACTCACACAATTGTAAGGTTGGATACATCTGTAGCTTCGCTGTTGGCATGGATGCCCAATTTTATTGAAGAAGTTGGAATACCAAATAAAACTGAGGAACAGAGAATTAATTTCCTAATTCTTCCTTCAGCTTAAATTTACAACATAACTTTTCTGTCTAATTGCCATAGCACAAAGACTATAATTAGATAGACCACCAAGAAACAAAAGTAGGCCATATGAATCTCAGTCTTTTTATGACGGGAACTTGAAAACGGTTGTAAATGATTCCGTTATTTACTATCTTATTTTAAGGCATCAAATCTGCTTTGTAACATTCTTTTCGCTTGCTATCCAATTCTGTTCTCTACAACAATATGTTTTATATCTCTGGAAAACTTTATATTATGTTAAAAACAAAAGCCAGTTACAATTTGAGTGATTGGGAAACACTTCTACACAAAGCTTCCTGGGGAGAAACAACCAAGAAATGTCATCCATCATCTTCTGGAGTCTATTGAATCTCCTGTTTGTGTGATCTACAGAACGATTCGATTTACCTGTGCCAGAACGTATACTTGACATCCGGTTACTAACCACCTCCTGTACTAACAAACCGAGATTAGATAGCTGCTGAATGAAGCATGACATTGAGAATGTGATTAATGAACTGTAAAATAGCAGAACTTTTCACTCCGAGTAAATCACTTTTTCATCCACTACCCCTTCAATTCATTTGAAGGTTTCTGCATTTAAACTATTTTGTCCTGAAAACTTAACATAATTGTATGACTTATAGGGATATTCCAGCCGTGAACATTCAAAAGGCTGGTCATAAATGAAAGACAACTGAGGATTTAGCCTCTCCTACCCCATAATCTCCACCAATTTTGAGAATCAGGGAAATCATTTGTCCACTTGTTCTTTTAAATAGAATCTGTCTGTAGTTTTGCTAAAATCACTGTTTTAGCAGCAGGACTAGTAAATTTGCTGCCAGGTAGTCCTCCATATCCATGAGTAGGTTTATATAGAGCTCAGTATTCAGAAAACTAGTAGATCTGCAGCAGAAAAAACAGTGATTGTATCATAACTGCAGCAAGCAGCGCAATGTGACAAATCTCTGGAATCACAGTGTCTCTCCCCCTACATCCACTGCTTCTCTCAGATAGGGTAGCAATAACCTGGTGACAGATTTCCTTTAAATTGTGGATTAGATAGAAGTTCTCCTTTATGCCATACATCCCATAGAAATTTGACTACAAGATTATCTTGTTTTTCACACTGAGAGCATTACATTTTGCCATAGAAACATACATGGACAACCAATACTTTAGACAACATCTTACTACAAAAGATGTGCTAGTGGGGTTAAACAAATGACTGGATTCCCCATTTTAGTGAGCTACCAATATTTCCATCTAAATTTCATCACCTAAATGGATGTGTTGAAATTACTTCTTGAAGCCATTTTTCAGATTTTATAGCCAAATTGACACTCAAGCTCATTAATGGAGGTTGCAATCAGGCATTTCCTTATGTTCACAATGGGATTGGATTAAAACTTATTTAAAATTGTATTTTATATTTTAAACTTTCAGAAAACTTTTCACATGCTATATGTGAAGGTGTCAGGTGTATTGACCTGTAAAGGACTGGGTGCAGAATTTGCCACCAATTGCTAAAATGAGGGTGTAAAGTCATTAGCGTAGAACTGCTCTTCCTCTAAAACTACAAATAGGTTTTCCAGTTTCATCGGCCAATCTATATATATAAAAACGAGTGTATGTGTGTATGTATGTGTGTATCGACTACGGTGTCATAATGGTTGCCATGGCAACGATGATGTCATAAAGGTTGCCATGGCGAAGATGGTGTCATAATGGTTGCCATGGCGATGATGACATCATAATAGGTTGCAATGTTGATGGTTATTTTATAATGGTTGCCATGGCGATGATGATGTTATAATAGGTTGCAATGGTTATGGTTATGTCATAATGGTTGCCATGGCAAACATGATGTCATAATGGGTATATGGGCACGGAATTATGGGATGGAGGATGTGTGATGGGTGTATGGGCACGGGACTATGGGATGGAGGATATGTATAATGGGTATATGGGCACGGGAGTATGGGATGGAGGATGTGCATGATGGGTATATGGGCACGGGACTATGGGATGGAGGATGTGTATGATGGGTATATGGGCACGGAACTATGGGATGGAGGATATGTATGATGGCTATATGGGCACGGGACTATGGGATGGAGGATAATCATTATAATTTGTTATAACCAACCAAAGTTAGTTACTATGCCTGGGCAACGTTGGGCTCTTCAGCTAGTATACAGTATAATAAATTCTTTTTGCGTGTCATAAGGTTTGATCGCTGGGATTGAGGTACTCAGATCTCCATGAGATCTGCATGTTATCTATACAATCTATAGTGTTGAGAAGTTGACACATCTGCCCCTTGCATTGTCTGACCATTGTCAGCATCTCTTCCCTTACAGAAATATGGGCTCTTTTTTGTATATGTATTTTAGATACAGTATATGTCTTGTGTACCATTGTATGCCATTTTTCTGATATATAATAATTTTAAAATATTTAGCAAAAGTTAAGTTTTAGTTCCACATGTCATGGTGTCTTCCTGATTAATTGTGGATTTGGTAAAGTGGGGATTATAGAGTAAGGAATCTCTCCCCTTACGTTTGCTGTTTTTACTGAGATCTTCACCATAGTTCTGTTTCTTTACATATTTAAATATTGGGGTAATGGTACTTTTCCCAAAAAGCTCAAATATGTCATAAAAATGTAAATTTGCCACTTTTTCTGTTTAATTCATTTGAGTTTAAAAAAACACACACCAAGAAGTAGACGATATCTGAGTACAAAATTGGTACTGTTGCCAGACACTATTAGCACATAACATTCCAATAATAAGGAATGTTATTTCCATAGTTGTAAATATAAATGCAAAGAATGGATTTCATGCTTTATCTGAGAAAACTGAAGCAAGGGAGGCATTGGACCTTCTAACAGGACAATGATCCCAAGTATACCTCCAAGTTCCCCAGGGATGATTTCAGAAGAAGTCCTGGAAGATTCTGGAGTGGCCAATACAGTCACTTAACTTGAAGCCTAATCAAAATGTTTGGTTGTATTTGAAGAAATCAGTTGCAGGATGTAAACCAAAGAATATAAATGAACTGAAGACCATTGTTCACGAGGAACAGGCTAAGATCTCAGGAATGTAGCTTGAACTTGATGTCTGACTGTGCCTCACATTAACAGCAGGTCATAGCAGCCAAAGGAGCTCTACTAAATACTAAAGACACTTCTCATGAAAGGGTTGAATAGTTCTGAGACTGCAGTGGTCAATAAAAGGGGCATTGTGTGATGCATTTTAAGGACTCACTTGTGTTGAGATATTTCAATTATTTTTGTTTGGTTACATTGTTGTTACAAACTTGTAAATTTGTATAATAAAACTAATTTGCAATACTGGGAGCATCATTTTGATTGCAACTGTATAGTATTGATACCTAATATCAAGATGTTCTATAATTACTCATCAATACATTCCAAGCTATACTAAAAGCATTTGTTAGTACTTATGAGCGAGCGTGCTCACTACTGCTCGATACGCCTTAGAGCATCGGCATGCTCAGGTATGCTCTTTACTCTATCGAGTATCAAGGGTGCTCCTGCACCATGCTCGAGTCCCCGCCTTGCATGTTAGGCTGTTAGACAGCCAATAAACTAGCAGGCATTGCTTGCCATACATGGTAATGCCATAGCCATGTTGGTTACTGGTATTAGGCTGTGTGCCCATGATCAGTAAATGATGTTGCATAAACTCACCTGCGGTGCAGGATTTGGAGCCGCATCATATAAATACATCTTGCGGGAACGCTGTCTTTTGTTTGGAATTTCCCCATAGACTTTCAGTAGATGTGGTAAATTTGCAGCTTAAAAAAAACTGCAAGTGTTTTTAGCCTGGTTTTAGAAAATAACTAAATAAAAAATGACCTGGGGCCCCCTAATTTTGATAACCAGCCAAGGTGCAGTAGACAGCTGTGGGCCTATATTATCAGGCTGAGAAGGTCCATGGTTATTGGGCCCTTCCCAGCCTAAAAATATGAGCCTGCAGCCGACCCAGAATTGACGCATTACATGAGAGGCGCAAATTCTGGAATCTTTGGCTCCTGCCAATTGCCCCGTACAGATGCAATCGGAGTAATGGAAGTTGGGGTTGATGACAGCTGGGATTTGTCAAAAATCTCAGCTGCCATCCACCCCTGGGGTTAGTAATAGAGAGGTGTCTATCAAACACCCCCATTACTAACCCAGTCATGTCATCATCCCCAACTAGCATTATCCCGATTGCAACTGCACCAGGGTAATTGGGAAGAGATGGGCAAAGTACCAGAATTGGTGCCTCTCATGTGATGTGCTAATTTTGGGGCGGATGTGGGCCTTCTCCTGCTTTGTGGGCCTCCACCATTTTCGTTTTCAGAGTAATAGACAGTTGCATCAGCTGGCCTTTCTGAAAGATGATAGTGAACAAGCCATAACCCTAATAGGATACTTAAGGTCTGAAACCTTGATCAAAGTTTTCTGACCACACAAATATCCAAGGACGTCCAAACTTTTGTTTGAGCCCATTTTCCTTTTTGTAATTTTTAAAATGTAAAAAATTACAATATATTTTTTACCTAAACGTGCCCTCTTTAACTTTCGCCCTTTTAGAGATCAATTCATATTGAACTTGCTTAGCTGTTCACAATAACAGTAATTTTGACCAGGGGTGTACAGCCTTGCCCCCAAACTGCATAGTTCTCCGGTCCACAAAAAGATTGGTAGAGAGCTTGTCTCTGCAGGATACATTATAGTTTCGAATAACACCATTCATATCATGTAAGATTTTGTGGGGAAAATGGGTAGAAAAAAATCTGAGTTGGGTGAAATGGGAAAAAAATGAATTTCGGCCATTGTTTTTCTTTTAGTTTCTTTTTGACAGAGGGTGATTTAAGATTTTAATCTCTTTGTTTTGCAATATTTTTAAAACATTTTTATCAATTAATTTCTATCCTTTAATTGATTTTTTTTATCCCTAGAAACTGACACAGCTCCGTATATTGTGTAGTGGCCGTAAATGCAGATCTTTTCCATTCAAGTGAATAGAAGAGAGCTGCAGCAACATTCAGAGCCACAACAAAATGTACAAGGCTGTGTCATATCCAATAGACCATGGTGCCTTTGTTTGGCTGATGTTTGGGGGTGGCGGGAGTCAGACCCCTTCCAATCTGATGTTGATGACCACCTATCCTAAGGCTAAATCACCCAAATTAAAGCCCTTGAAAATGAATACTTGCCATTTTGGTAGTTACAATGCACTAAAACAGATCTAAATATATCCTTGCATAAAATGTGTTCTGGCCCCAAAAAACTGCCATTTCACTTTGCCAATTTCCTATGTTACCACATTATCCAAAAATTATTTTTAACTTTTTTTCCCATCTAGAGTCTTGGTGACAGTCAATGTTTTCTCAGCAACTCCATACAATAGTAAATACAATCTGTACAAGTCATCTGCACAAACTCCACTGCTCAGATATATTAGGAGTGGTACTGTTGATGTTTTATCTGTAGTTTCCAGGGAAGAGAGCTGGGGAGATTTGAGTAGGACAGGGAAAGTATTTGGAATAACCTTGGAAATTACAATTTCAATTCTCTAAGGTCAAAAGACCTGCCATGAGCAGCTTGTGAATCATTCTCTCGCTCTGGTTATGTTGAAGTTGGCACAACTATTGTTTTATGGTCCGCGTATCATTGCATTAACCTTCAACATGGGGGTTAAGGCAAAAGTGTTGGATGAAATGTACTCACACTGTAAAATGCAAACAACTGCTCCTAGGCTTCAGACAAAGAGCACTACATGAGAGTCATTTTTCTTCAGCAAAATAAAAATGTTACCTGACAGTAAGTGGATTGGAAAGCCCAACATAACCTGCTATTATATCAAAAATTAACCTCCTAGTTCCTAGACTATTTCTGGAGAAAAATTATCTAGTAAGAAGACACAGAGGGGCCGATTCATTTATACTGGCATTGAGCAAGCCAATCTTAATGAAGGAGCTTGCTAGAGTACAGTGAACTTAATTCATTAAGCAGGGCATGCCACTTACTGAATTAGGTGCATCTGTTACCCGGCGTGTAACATGAATGTACTCTCGTTAGGTACTGGGGCACATTTCTTGAGTAAGTTATATTAGTGGCGTAACTTATCATGAATTTTATGGGTGTGTGTAGCCATGCCCTGACCCAATCATGTTATGCTCATGTTTGACTTGATAGTTAGTACTGACATGTAACGTAAACGCCAAATATTGCAATATTTTGTGCAACTTCCTAGTTGCGCAAAAAATGTTGAAACTTATTAAGTTATTTGTTAGAATCTGTTTAGTTTGTGACTATCCGCCATTTTCTTGTGGAGTTCTGGCTGCTGGTCTTTTTCCTCTGGTGCTGGGTTTGTCTTGGGTCAGGTGTTTGTATCACTCTTTATTAACCCCTTCATGACCCAGCCTATTTTGACCTTAATGACCTAGCCGTTTATTGCAATTCTGACCACTGTCCCTTTATGAGGTAATAACTCAGGAACGCTTTAACGGATCCTAGCGGTTCTGAGATTGTTTTTTCGTGACATATTGGGCTTCACGTTAGTGGTAAATTTAGGTCGATAATTTTTTAGTTTATTTGTGAAAAAAATGGAAATTTGGCTAAAATTTTGAAAATTTCACAATTTTCAAATTTTGAATTTTTATTCTGTTAAACGAGAGAGTTATGTGACATAAAATAGTTAATAAATAACATTTCCCACATGTCTACTTTACATAAGCACAATTTTGGAAACAACATTTTTTTTTGCTAGGAAGTTATAAGGGTTAAAATTTGACCAGCGATTTCTCATTTTTACAACAAAATTTACAAAACCATTTTTTTTAGGGACCACCTCACATTTGAAGTCAGTTTGAGGGGTCTATATAGCTGAAAATAACCAAAAGTGACACCATTCTAAAAACTGCACCCTTCAAGGTGCTCAAAACTACATTCAAGAAGTTTATTAACACTTCAGGTGCTTCACAGCAGCAGAAGCAACATGGAAGGAAAAAATGAGCATTTAACTTTTTAGTCACAAAAATGATCTTTTAGCAACAATTTATTTTATTTTCCCAAGGTTAAAAAGAGAAACTGGACCCCAAAAGTTATTATACAATTTGTCCTAAGTACGCCGATACCCCATATATGTGGGGGAACCACTGGGGCACCATTGGGCGCACGACAGGGCTCGGAAGGGAAGGAGCGCCATTTGACTTTTTCAATGAAAAATTGGCTCCAATCTTTAGAGGACACCCTGTCACGTTTGGAGAGCCCCTGTGTGCCTAAACATTGGAGCTCCCCCACAAGTGACCCCATTTTGGAAACTAGACCCCCCAAGGACCTTATCTAGATGCATAGTGAGCACTATCAACCCCCAGGTGCTTCACAAAGTGATCCGTAAAAATGAAAAAGTACTTTTTTCACAAAAAATTTATTTTAGCCTCAAATTGTTCATTTCCACATGGGCAACAGGATA
Organism: Ranitomeya variabilis; assembly: GCF_051348905.1. Taxonomy (NCBI): domain Eukaryota; kingdom Metazoa; phylum Chordata; class Amphibia; order Anura; family Dendrobatidae; genus Ranitomeya; species Ranitomeya variabilis. The sequence goes on along the minus strand of NC_135232.1, from coordinate 1,010,977,497 downwards.
AAATGGATCCTAAAATGTGTTGGGCAATTTCTCCTGAGTACACTGATACCTCACATGTGGGGGTAAACCACTGTTTGTGCACACGGCAGGGCTCGGAAGGGAAGGAGCGCCATTTGACTTTTGAATGAAAAATTAGCTACAATCGTCGTAAGTCCTAAGTACGCCGATACCCCATATGTGTGGGGGAACCACTGGGGCACTATTGGGCGCACGACAGGGCTCGGAAGGGAAGGAGCGCCATTTGACTTTTTCAATGAAAAATTGGCTCCAATCTTTAGAGGACACCCTGTCACGTTTGGAGAGCCCCTGTGTGCCTAAACATTGGAGCTCCCCCACATTTGACCCCATTTTGGAAACTAGACCTCCCGTGAAACTAATCTAGATGTGCAGTGACCACTTTAATCCCCCAAGTGCTTCACAGAAGTTTATAACGCAGAGCCGTGAAAATAAAAAATCATTTTTCTTTCCTCAAAAATTATTTTTTAGCCTGCAATTTTTTATTTTCACAAGGGTAGCAGGAGAAATTGGACCCCAAATGTTGTTGTCCAGTTTGTCCTGAGTACGCTGATACCCCATATGTGGGGGTGAACCACCGTTTGGGCACACATTGGGGCTCAGAAGGGAAGTACTGGCATTTTGGAATGCAGACTTTGATGGAATGGTCTGAGGGCATCATGTTACGTTTGCAGAGCCCCTGATGTGCCTAAACAGTAGAAACCCCCCACAAGTGACCCCATTTTGGAAACTAGACCCCCCAAGGAACTTATCTAGATATGTGGTGAGCACTTTGAACCCCCAAGTGCTTCACAGAAGTTTACAACGCAGAGCTGTGAAAATAAAAAATCATTTTTCTTTCCTCAAAAAGATGTTTTAGCAAGCAATTTTTTATTTTCGCAAGGGTAACAGGAGAAATTGGACCCCAATAGCTGTTGCCCAGTTTGTCGTGAGTATGCTGATACCCCATATGTGGGGGTAAACCACTGTTTGGGCACACCTCGGGGCTCGGAATGGAAGTAGTGATGTTTTGAAATGCAGACTTTGATGAAATGGTCTGCCGGCATCAGGTTGCATTTGCAAAGCCCCTGATGTGCCTAAACAGTAGAAACCCCACACAAGTGACCCCATTTTGGAAACTAGACCCCCCAATGAACTTATCTAGATATGTGGTGAGCACTTTGAACCCCCAAGTACTTCACAGAAGTTTACAACACAGAGCCATGAAAATAAAAAATCATTTTTGTTTCCTCAAAAATGATGTTTTAGCAAGCAATTTTTTTATTTTCACAAGGGTAACAGGAGAAATTTGACCCCAAAAGTTGTTGCCCAGTTTGTCTTGAGTATGCTGGTACCCCATATGTGGGGGTAAACCACTGTTTGGGCGCACATCGGGGCTCGGAAGCGAGGGAGCACCATTTGACTTTTTGAACGCAAGATTGGCTGGAATCAATGGTGGCGCCATGTTGCGTTTGGAGACCCCTGATGTGCCTAACCCTAATCCCAACTCTAGCTATAACCCTAATCACAACCCTAACCCCAACACACCCCTAATCACAACCCTAACCCCAACACACCCCTAACCCTAATCCAAACCCTAACCCAACCCTAACCACAACCCTAACCCCAACACACCCCTAACCCTAATCCCAACCCTAACCACAACCCTAACCCCAACACACCCCTAACCCTAACCATAACCCTAACCACAAGCCTAATCTTAACCCTATTTCCAACCCTAGCCCAAATTCCAACCCTAACTCTAATTCCAACCCTAACCCTAATTCCAACCCTAACCCTAAGGCTATGTGCCCACGTTGCGGATTCGTGTGAGATTTTTCCACACCATTTTTGAAAAATCCACAGGGAAGAGGCACTGCGTTTTACCTGTGGATTTACCGCAGATTTCCAGTGGTTTTTGTGCGGATTTCACCTGCGGATTCCTATTGAGGAACAGGGTAAAACACTGCGTAATCCGCACAAAGAATTGACATGCTGCGGAAAATACAGCGCAGCATTTCCGCGCAGTATTTTCCGCACCATGGGCACAGCGGATTTGGTTTTCCATAGGTTTACATGGCACTGTAAACCTGATGGAAAACTGCTATGAATCTGCAGCGGCCAATCCGCTGCGGATCCGCAGCCAAATCCGCACCGTGTGCACATAGCCTAATTCTAGGGGTATGTGCACACGCTGTGGAAAACGCTGCGGATCTGCAGCGTTTCTGCAGCTGCGGGTCCGCAGCAGTTTCCCATGAGTTTACAGTTCAACGTAAACCTTTGGGAAACAAAAAACGCTGTGCACATGCTGTGGAAAAAACTGCGCGGAAACGCAGAGGTTTACATTCCACAGCATGTCACTTCTTTCTGCGGATTCCGCAGTGGTTTTACAGCTGCTCCTATAGAAAACCACAGTTGTAAAACCGCAGTGAAATCTGCAGAAAAACCACGGTAAATCCGCGATAAATCCGCAGCGGTTTTGCACTGCAGAAAAATTCGCAGAGGACCAGAATACGTGTGCACATAGCCTTACCCTAACCCTAGCCCTAACCCTAGCCCTAACCCTAACTCTAACCCTAACCCTAGTTCTAACCCTAGTTCTAACCCTAACCCTAGTGGAAAAATGAAAGCAAATATATGTTCTTTATTTTATTATTGTCCCTACCTATGGGGGTGATAAAGGGGGGGGGGTTCATTTACTATTTTTTTTATTTTGATCACTGTGATAGGTTTTATCACAGTGATCAAAATGTACATGGAATGAATCTGCCAGCCGGCAGATTCGGCGGGCGCACTGCGCATGCGCCCGCCATTTTGGAAGATGGCGGCGCCCATGGAACAGACGGATGGACACCGGGAGGCTCGGTAAGTATGAGGGGGGATCGGAGCATGGGGGTGGGATCGGAGCACGGGGGAGCGGACAGGAGGATGGAGGCAAGCGGACCACAGAACGGAGGACTGGGGAGGAGATCTGTGGCGGGGGGCAGATTAGGGTTTCCAGCCATGGCCGATGATATTCCAGCATCAGCCATGGCTGGATTGTAATATTTCGCCACTTTTCATAGGTGAAATATTACAAATTGCTCTGATCGGCTGTTCCACTTTCAACAGCCAATCAGAGTGATCGTAGCCACGTGGGGGCAAAGCCACCCCCCTGGGCTAAAGTACCACTCACCCTGTCCCTGCAGATCGGGTGAAATTGGAGTTAACCCTTTCACCCGATCTGCGGGGACGCGATCCCTCCATGACGCCACATAGGCATCACAGGTCGGATTGGCACCGACTTTCATGACGCCTACATGGCGTCACAGGTCGGGAAGGGGTTAACCATCACCTGCCTCGCAATCCTTGCTGGACAAAAGTGTTAATCTGCTTGAGCTCTAGCTTGGTGCTTTGCTTTGTGTTCTGTGTGTGTTATTTGTGCAGTGCTGGTACCTCTGGTTCTGCTAGCCTTAGTTTCTGTTTTCTATTGGTTTCTGCAGCCTTCTCTGTGTTTTCTATTAGGAGGTGACCCGTTTTTGTACCCAGTCCTTAGTTCTTTTAGGAAACCCCTTCCCCTTATCTATAGGTCTTCGTTTGAGATTAACCTAGGATCGTCGGTGGGTCTATTCGCAAGGAATGGGTCGCCCACTCCATCGTAGGGTTTCAGCCTAGTCATAATGCAGGCTCAGTTTTCTCCCTTCTACCTTAGTCCTGTGTTGGAGATCCGTAACAGTTTGTCCAGCCAGAAAAAAGTATGTATATATATAAAAAAAACCTCCTGGATTTCTGCAATATGAACAGCGTTCAAAATCTTGCTCAGTGTCTGGAAGTTGCCAGCTCACAACAGCACGTGAGTAATTGCCCTGGAATCCGCTCTAAAGAACCTAAGGTGGGTTTGCCTGAATGTTTTTCTGGTAAACGGCAGGAATTTTTTTAGTTTAAAAATGCATGTTTACTTTGTTTTCGGCTTAAACCCAGGTCTTCAGGGGCTGAATTACAGCGTGTGGGGATTATTATGTTGTTATTGCGAGGTGAGCAGCAAGTTTGGGCATTTTCATTGCATCCGGATGACCCTTGTTTGATGTCAGTAGAAGCATTTTTTTTTGCTATGGGGGTATTATATGATGATCCTGATCAGGTCACTACAGCTGAGGCAGAACTCAGGTGGCTGAAACAGGGTTCTGGCGATGCTGAGAGATATTGTGCCCAGTTCAGACGATGGTCTGCAGAGGTCAGCTGGAATGATGCAGCAATCAAGAGTCAGTTTTTAGCAGGTTTGAATGACAGGGTTAGAGTTTGCTCATTGCATATCCTGCCCTGCCAAGCTTGAGGATGCTATAAAATTAGCAATCCGGGTGCATAGAAGATTGAGAGGTAGACAGAATGAGAAGGTTTCAATTTTGCTGGAGAGCCCCGTTGCCTGTGGGGAGCTGATGCAACTTGGGGTGATGTCCTCTTGTTCCCAGGAAAGGCAGAGAAGATTCTCTGAGGGGCTATGCCTTTATTGTGGTAAGGCTGACCATTTTATTAGGCAATGTGAAGGACGCATAAACAAGGAAAAGAGAAAAAAAGTTCAATCAGAATAACCCTCCCTTTTGCATTGCATTTTTACGGTCGGCAGGAGTTTCTTTTTCTGGTAGTTCTGCCTGTTGTGGTCATTCGATTGATTTTCAAGTGATGGTGGACTGTGGTTCTGTACTTAATTTGATTGATCAACAATTTCTAGACAAGTATAAGATTGATTCTGTACCTTTAACATGCTCTTTTCCTGTAGTGGCGATTGATAACACTCCTCTAAAGCATGGGTGCGTTTCTCAAAAGGTCACCGAGTTTCCACTCACTGTGAATATGGAACACCAGGAATCTTTAGATTTGTTTGTACTTGATAAATTGCCTTTTCCAGTTGTCCTGGGGTTACCCTGGTTAAAAATGCACAATCCTGGACTGGACTGATCATCCAGTACGATAAGATCCTGGGGTCAGGAGTGTTATGAAAAATGTTGTGATGTACACATTGCTGCTGTTGTGAAAAATGAGCTACCTGAAGCCAGTCAGGAATTCTGGAAAGTATTTTCAGAAGTGGAGTCACAAGCTCTACCACCTCATAGAGATTACGATTGCGCTATTGCATTCGTCCCAGGTGCTACTCTCCCTAAGAGCTGTTTATTTAATCTGACGATTCCTGAGAGGGAGGCCTTAAAGGAATACCTGCAGACTAGTCTTGCTGCAGGTCATATAAGACTCTTTAAGTCCCCTGTGTGTCATGATTCTCAATGGCGAGAGAACATAGCCCAGCATATATGAGAACTAGCTCTTGGAAGATGGAAACTATACTGACCATGAACTAAACCTGCCGCACAACTAGAAGTGGCCGGGTAGCATGCCTACGTTTTTTTATCCCTAGATGCCCAGCGCCAGCCGGAGAACTACCTAATCCTAGCAGAGGAAAAGACAGTCCTGGCTCACCTCTAGAGAAATTTTCCCAAAAGGCAGACAGAGGCCCCCACATATATTGGCGGTGATTTTAGATGAAATGACAAACGTAGTATGAAAATAGGTTTAGCAAAAATCGAGGTCCGCTTACTAGATAGAAAGAAGACAGAAAGGGCACTTTCATGGTCAGCAGAAAACCCTATCAAAACACCATCCAGAAATTACTTTAAGACTCTAGCATTAACTCATAACACCAGAGTGGCAATTTCCGCTCACAAGAGCTTTCCAGACACAGTAACGAAACAGCAGCTGTGAACAGGAACAAAATGCAAAAACACACAAGGACAAAAGTCCAACTTAGCTGGGAGTTGTCTAGTAGCAGGAACATGCACAGAAAGGCTTCTGATTACATTGTTGACCGGCATGAAACTGACAGAGGAGCAAGGTTATATAGCGACTCCCACATCCTGATAGGAGCAGGTGAACAGAGGGGATGATGCACACAAGTACAATTCCACAAGTGGCCACCGGGGGAGCCCAGAATACAATTTCACAACAGTACCCCCCCCTCAAGGAGGGGGCACCGAACCCTCACCAGAACCACCAGGGCGATCAGGATGAGCCCTATGAAAGGCACGGACAAGATCGGAGGCATGAACATCAGAGGCAGTGACCCAAGAATTATCCTCCTGACCGTATCCCTTCCATTTGACCAGATACTGGAGTTTCCGTCTGGAAACACGAGAGTCCAAGATCTTTTCCACAACGTACTCCAACTCACCCTCAACCAACACCGGAGCAGGAGGCTCAACGGAAGGCACAGCCGGTACCTCATACCTGCGCAACAATGACCGATGAAAAACATTATGAATCGAAAAGGATGCAGGGAGGTCCAAACGGAAGGACACAGGGTTAAGAATCTCCAATATCTTGTACGGGCCGATGAACCGAGGCTTAAACTTAGGAGAAGAAACCCTCATAGGGACAAAACGAGAAGACAACCACACCAAGTCCCCAACACAAAGCCGAGGACCAACACGACGACGGCGGTTGGCAAAAAGCTGAGTCTTCTCCTGGGACAACTTCAAATTGTCCACCACCTGCCCCCAAATCTGATGCAACCTCTCCACCACAGCATCCACTCCAGGACAATCCGAAGATTCCACTTGACCGGAGGAAAATCGAGGAAGAAACCCCGAATTACAGAAAAACGGGGACACCAAGGTGGCAGAGCTGGCCCGATTATTGAGGGCGAACTCCGCCAAAGGCAAAAAAGCAACCCAATCATCCTGATCCGCAGACACAAAACACCTCAAATATGTCTCCAAGGTCTGATTAGTCCGCTCGGTCTGGCCATTAGTCTGAGGATGGAAAGCAGATGAAAAAGACAAATCTATGCCCATCCTAGCACAGAATGCCCGCCAAAATCTAGACACGAATTGGGTCCCTCTGTCAGAAACGATATTCTCCGGAATACCATGCAAACGAACAACATTTTGAAAAAACAGAGGAACCAACTCGGAAGAAGAAGGCAACTTAGGCAGGGGAACCAGATGGACCATCTTAGAGAAACGGTCACACACCACCCAGATGACAGACATCTTATGAGAAACAGGCAGATCCGAAATAAAATCCATCGAGATGTGCGTCCAAGGCCTCTTCGGGATAGGCAAGGGTAACAACAATCCACTAGCCCGAGAACAACAAGGCTTGGCCCGAGCACAAACGTCACAAGACTGCACAAAGCCTCGCACATCTCGTGACAGGGAAGGCCACCAGAAGGACCTTGCCACCAAATCCCTGGTACCAAAGATTCCAGGATGACCTGCCAACGCAGAAGAATGAACCTCAGAGATGACTCTACTGGTCCAATCATCAGGAACAAACAGTCTACCAGGTGGGCAACGATCAGGTCTATCCGCCTGAAACTCCTGCAAGGCCCGCCGCAGGTCTGGAGAAACGGCAGACAATATCACTCCATCTTTAAGGATACCTGTGGGCTCAGAATTACCAGGGGAGTCAGGCTCAAAACTCCTAGAAAGGGCATCCGCCTTAACATTCTTAGAACCCGGTAGGTAAGACACCACAAAATTAAACCGAGAGAAAAACAACGACCAGCGCGCCTGTCTAGGATTCAGGCGCCTGGCAGACTCAAGGTAAATTAAATTTTTGTGGTCAGTCAATACCACCACCTGATGTCTGGCCCCCTCAAGCCAGTGACGCCACTCCTCAAAAGCCCACTTCATGGCCAAAAGCTCCCGATTCCCAATATCATAATTCCGCTCGGCGGGCGAAAATTTACGGGAAAAAAAAGCACAAGGTCTCATCACGGAGCAGTCGGAACTTCTCTGCGACAACACCGCCCCAGCTCCGATTTCAGAAGCGTCGACCTCAACCTGAAAAGGAAGAGCAACATCAGGCTGACGCAACACTGGGGCGGAAGAAAAGCGGCGCTTGAGCTCCCGAAAGGCCTCCACAGCATCAGGGGACCAATCAGCAACATCAGCACCCTTCTTAGTCAAATCAGTCAATGGTTTTACAACATCAGAAAAACCAGCAATAAATCGACGATAAAAGTTAGCAAAGCCCAAAAATTTCTGAAGACTCTTAAGAGAAGAGGGTTGCGTCCAATCACCAATAGCCTGAACCTTGACAGGATCCATCTCGATGGAAGAGGGGGAAAAAATGTATCCCAAGAAGGAAATCTTTTGAACCCCAAAAACACACTTAGAACCCTTCACACACAAGGAATTAGACCGCAAAACCTGAAAAACCCTCCTGACCTGCTGGACATGAGAGTCCCAGTCATCCGAAAAAATCAGAATATCATCCAGATACACAATCATAAATTTGTCCAAATAATCGCGGAAAATGTCATGCATAAAGGACTGGAAGACTGAAGGGGCATTTGAAAGACCAAAAGGCATCACCAAATACTCAAAATGGCCCTCGGGCGTATTAAATGCGGTTTTCCACTCATCCCCCTGCTTGATTCGCACCAAATTATACGCCCCACGGAGATCAATCTTAGAGAACCACTTGGCCCCCTTTATACGAGCAAACAAATCAGTAAGCAGTGGTAACGGATATTGATATTTAACCGTGATTTTATTCAAAAGTCGATAATCAATACACGGCCTCAAAGAGCCGTCTTTCTTAGACACAAAGAAAAAACCGGCTCCTAAGGGAGATGACGAAGGACGAATATGTCCCTTTTCCAAGGACTCCTTGATATATTTTCGCATAGCCGCGTGTTCAGGCACAGACAGATTAAATAAACGACCCTTAGGGTATTTACTACCCGGGATCAAGTCTATGGCACAATCGCACTCCCGGTGCGGAGGTAGTGAACCAACCTTGGGTTCTTCAAAAACGTCACGAAAGTCAGACAAGAATTCAGGAATCTCAGAGGGAATAGATGATGAAATGGAAACCAAAGGTACGTCCCCATGAGTTCCTTTACATCCCCAGCTTAACACAGACATAGCTCTCCAGTCGAGGACTGGGTTATGAGATTGCAGCCATGGCAATCCCAGCACCAAAACATCATGTAGATTATACAGCACCAGAAAGCGAATAACCTCCTGGTGATCCGGATTAACACGCATAGTCACTTGTGTCCAGTATTGTGGTTTATTACTAGCCAATGGGGTGGAGTCAATCCCTTTCAGAGGTATCGGAGCCTCCAATGGCTCCAAATCATACCCACAGCATTTGGCAAAGGACCAATCCATAAGACTCAAAGCAGCGCCAGAGTCGACATAGGCGTCCGCGGTAATAGATGACAAAGAACAAATCAGGGTCACAGATAGAATAAACTTAGACTGTAAAGTGCTAATTGAAACAGACTTGTCAGGCTTCTTAGTACGCTTAAAGCATGCTGATATAACATGAGTTGAATCACCACAATAGAAGCACAACCCATTTTTTCGTCTAAAATTCTGCCGCTCGCTTCTGGACAGAATTCTATCACATTGCATATTTTCTGGCGTTTTCTCAGTAGACACCGCCAAATGGTGCACAGGTTTGCGCTCCCGCAGACGCCTATCGATCTGAATAGCCATCGTCATGGACTCATTCAGACTCGCAGGCACAGGGAACCCCACCATAACATCCTTAATGGCATCAGAGAGACCTTCTCTGAAAATCGCCGCCAGGGCGCACTCATTCCACTGAGTAAGCACAGACCATTTGCGGAATTTTTGGCAGTATATTTCAGCTTCATCTTGCCCCTGAGACAAGGACATCAAGGCCTTTTCCGCCTGAAGCTCTAAATGAGGTTCCTCATAAAGCAACCCCAAGGCCAGAAAAAACGCATCCACATTGAGCAACGCAGGATCCCCTGGTGCCAATGCAAAAGCCCAGTCTTGAGGGTCGCCCCGGAGCAAGGAAATTACAATCCTGACCTGCTGTGCAGGGTCTCCGGCAGAGCGAGACTTCAGGGACAAAAACAATTTGCAATTATTTTTAAAATTTTGAAAGTGAGATCTATTCCCCGAGAAGAATTCAGGCAAAGGAATTCTAGGCTCAGACATAGGTGCATGAACAACGAAATCTTGCAAATTTTGTACCTTTGTGGCGAGATTATTCAAACCTGTAGCTACACTCTGAAGATCCATTTGAAACAGGTGAACACAGAGCCATTCAAGGATAAGAAGGAGAGAAAGAGAGGAAGGCTGCAGTATAGGCAGACTAGCAAGTGATTCAATTAAGAGCACACTCAGAACTAGAGGAAAAAAAAAAAAAAAAAAATTGTAGCAGACTTCTTTTTTCTCTCCTTTCTCAGCCAGTAATTTAACCCTTTTTTTTGGGCCGGTCAAACTGTCATGATTCTCAATGGCGAGAGAACATAGCCCAGCATATATGAGAACTAGCTCTTGGAAGATGGAAACTATACTGACCATGAACTAAACCTGCCGCACAACTAGAAGTGGCCGGGTAGCATGCCTACGTTTTTTTATCCCTAGATGCCCAGCGCCAGCCGGAGAACTACCTAATCCTAGCAGAGGAAAAGACAGTCCTGGCTCACCTCTAGAGAAATTTTCCCAAAAGGCAGACAGAGGCCCCCACATATATTGGCGGTGATTTTAGATGAAATGACAAACGTAGTATGAAAATAGGTTTAGCAAAAATCGAGGTCCGCTTACTAGATAGAAAGAAGACAGAAAGGGCACTTTCATGGTCAGCAGAAAACCCTATCAAAACACCATCCAGAAATTACTTTAAGACTCTAGCATTAACTCATAACACCAGAGTGGCAATTTCCGCTCACAAGAGCTTTCCAGACACAGTAACGAAACAGCAGCTGTGAACAGGAACAAAATGCAAAAACACACAAGGACAAAAGTCCAACTTAGCTGGGAGTTGTCTAGTAGCAGGAACATGCACAGAAAGGCTTCTGATTACATTGTTGACCGGCATGAAACTGACAGAGGAGCAAGGTTATATAGCGACTCCCACATCCTGATAGGAGCAGGTGAACAGAGGGGATGATGCACACAAGTACAATTCCACAAGTGGCCACCGGGGGAGCCCAGAATACAATTTCACAACACCTGTGGCTGTGGGGTTCTTATTTGCAAAAAAAAAGATGGGGGTCTTAGGCCGTGTCTGGATTTCAGGGAGATTAATAAGATCACTGCGCAAACCTTACCCTTTGCTGCTAATTCCGGATTTGTTTAACCAATTAGTTGGAGCCAAGTGGTTCTCTAAGATCAATCTCCGTGGGGCATATAATTTGCTGCTGGTTAAAGAAGGCGATGAATGGAAGACAGCCTTTAATACCTCAGAAGGTCATTTTGAGTGTCTAGTTATGCCTTTCGGCCTTACAAATGCTCCGGCGTTCTTTCAAAATTTCATTAACGACATCCTGAATGCCCGTCAAGCTAGGTGGGCATTGTTTTTTGCCCGGTTCCATTTCTCTGTGACATTTATCCCTGGGACAAAAAATGTAAAGCTGATGCTTTGTCTAGAAGTTTCTCCCCAGCTGTTAATACTGAAAAGGAAGAATATATTCTGCAGAGAGGGATGGTGCTGCAGCAGCATTAGGTTTTGAGTTGGAAAATAGCATTCTTAAAGCCCAGAATGCGGCACCAACTAACACTTCGTATTGGAAATTATTTGTGCCTAAAGCCCTGAGGAGAGCTTTGTTTACGGAATGTCATGAGTCTTGTTTGGTGGGTCATCCAGGGATTGCCGAAACAAGAAAGTCGATCGGTCGGAGTATCTGGTGGCCAGGGTGGCTAAGAGAAATTGTCAAGTGGGTGCATCAGTGTACCGTGTACGCTAGGTCTAAGGCTTCTCATGCTCTGGTGGCAGGGTTGCTTTGCCTGTTAGAGGTTCCTAGTTCTCCATGGACGCATCTTGCAATGGATTTTATCACCGACCTGCCGGTCTCTGAGGGTTTTTCTGTTATCTGGGTTGTTGTGGACCGGTTTAGTAAGATGTGTCATCTGGTCCCGTTCAATAAATTACCCTGCACTAAGACACTTGCCAGGGCATTTGTGAAAGAGATTGTCAGACTCCATGGTGTTCCCACGGACATTGTCTCCGATAGGGGACCACAGTTTGTGGCTCGCTTTTGGTGTGCCTTTTGTGACAGACTTAAGGTTCATTTGTCATTTTCGTCAGGCTATCATCCGCAGTCCAATGGACAGACAGAGAGTAAGAACCAGGACGTTGAGCAGTTTTTGAGATGTTTTGTAGCGGACAATCAGGAGATGTGGTCAGAATAGCATATACCCTATAATAAGATTTCAAAGCAGACTGGGATTCCTTGCTGTCCTGTTTTATAGAAGAACCATGAAACTGGCAACATTAAGGACCACAGACACAGTGGTCGTCCAAGGCAACTTAATACAGCAGTTGAAAAACACATTATGCTTATTTCCTTTTGAAATCAGCAGATGTCAAGTTCATCTTTCACATTATAAAAATTACAAAAAGGAAAATTGGCTGATGCAAAAGTTTTCCCACCCTGCATGGTTAGTGCCTAATTGCACCCCTTCTTGAAAGTATCACAGCTTGTAAACACTTTTTGAGCCCAGACAACAGTCTTTCAATTCTTGTTTGATTTTCATCCATTCTTCCTTAGACATTTATTCCAGTTATGTGAGATTCCTGGGTCTTACATGCACTGCTTTTTTTGAGTTTAGCCACAGATTTTCAATGATGTTCTAGTATTGGCTGGCGATCAGTTCATGCAGCTTTTATCAATTCCCCATTCCCTTAAAATGGTTGGACCATCATTGTAAATAAGCACCTGTACTTTGTGTCTCCCCACCTCATTGTAGATTGCAAGCTCTTACGGGCAGGGTCATCATTATTTTTGCTTTAATTATTGCATTATCTTTAACTATGCTACTTATGACTGTTGTATATGAACCTCTAAATTGTAAAGTGGTGCAGAATATGTTGGCGCTATATAAAGAAAGATTATTATTATTATGTTCAGATCAGGGGACTGTGAGAGCCATTGTAAAACTTTCAGCTTGTACCTTTTGAGGTAGTCTATTGTGGATTTTAACTTGTATTTAAGATCATTATCCATTTGTAGGAGCCATCCTCTTTTCAACTTTAGCTTTTTAAAAGGTGGTGCTGTGTTTGCATCAAGAATTTGTTGAAATTTCTTTGAATCATTCTTCCCTCTACCTGTGAAATGTTCCTGCTCACTGCCATTTCTTAATTACATTTTGAACTGAGGATAGGGCATCTTGAGAACAATTTGCTATAGTCTCCAAGGTTAGAGGAGGCTGGGTTTTCATAAAGCTGTCAAATTTGCATTACCTGGCCTATCCTAATGATGATAGTGAACAAGCCATAACTGTAACAGGCTATTTAAGGTCTGAAACCTTGGTCAAAGCCATCTGAGCACCAAATCTCCTAGGGTGTTCAAACTTTTGCATTGGCCCATTTTCCTTTTTGTAATTTTTAAAATGAAAAAATTGACACTATATATATTTTGTTACTAAAATACAAAGGAAATGTGTCATCTTTTTATCTTTTGGCCTTTTAAAGATAATTTCATTTTCAACTTGCTTAACTGTTCCCAATAACAGTAATTTTGACCAGGAGTGCCCAAACGTTTACATGCCATTATATAAGGAGTGCCAGGTTCTTCATTGTGATTTAATTACACATTGGTATCCAACCCGTTCATCTAAACCAAATGGAGAGCTGTGTATCCCACATGCTGTCCCCAACTCCTTTTTGAAATGTAGCCCCATATTTGCAATGAACCTCCATTATGTTTCACAGTTGCTTGAAACCTTATTATTGTACCACTCTCTAACTAAAAAAAAGCCTTGTGGCAGCCAAATATTTCAAATTTTGATTCATCAGTCCACATGCTGCCATTTTTCTGTTCCAATTAATGTTTTTGTGCATAGTTAAGTTACTAGTTCTTGTTTCCATATAAAATGTATATGTTTTTGGTTCCAATTTTTCCATAATAATCCCTTCTGGGCAGACTTCTCTGAACATAAGTTCAGTAGCTGGGTGTAGATGGGTTCCACAGGTGCTGCCAGTTCGCAGCTGGTGACACTTCTGGACATCTTCTGATTTTGAAGAGGTGTAAGCATTAGTGATAAGCGAGTATGCTCATTGCTCAAGTTTCTCCGAGCATGCTCGGGTTGTCTCCAAGTATTTCGGCGTGTTTGGAGATTTAGTTTATGTCAACGCAGCTGCATGATTTGCTGCTGCTAGACAGGCTGAATACATGTGGGGATTACCTGTTTGTCATAGTCCTTAACCCCTTCACCCCCGGAGCTTTTTCCGTTTTTCCGTTTTCGTTTTTCGCTCCCCTCCTTCCCAGAGCCATAACTTTTTTATTTTTCCGTCAATTTGGCCATGTGAGGGCTTATTTTTTGCGGGACGAGTTGTACTTTTGAACGACATCATTGGTTTTACCATGTCATGTACTAGAAAACGGGAAAAAAATTCCAAGTACAGTGAAATTGCAAAAAAAGTGCAATCCCACACTTGTTTTTTGCTTGCCTATTTTGCTAGGTTCACTAAATGCTAAAACTGACCTGCCATTATGATTCTCCAGGTCAGTACGAGTTCATAGACACCTAACATGACTAGGTTACTTTTCACCTAAGTGGTGAAAAAAAATTCCAAACTTTGCAAAAAACAAAACAAAACAAAATTGCGCCATTTTCCGATACTCGTAGCGTCTCCATTTTTCGTGATCTGGGGTCAGGTGAGGGCTTATTTTTTGCGTGCCGAGCTGGCATTTTTAATGATAGCATTTTGGTGCAGATACGTTCTTTTGATCGCCCGTTATTGCATTTTAATGCAATGTCGTGGCGACCAAAAAAACGTAAATCTGGCGTTTCGATTTTTTTTCTCATTACGCCGTTTAGCGATCAGGTTAATGCTTTTTTTTTATTGATAGATCGGGTGATTCTGAACGCGGAGATACCAAATATGTGTAGGTTGGGGTTTTTTTTATTGATTTATTTTGATTGGGGCGAAAGGGGGGTGATTTAAACTTTTATATTTTTTTTATTTTTTTCACATTTTTTTTTACTTTTTTTTTTAACTTTTACCATGCTTCTATAGCCTCCATGGGAGGCTAGAAGCAGGCACAGCCCGATCGGCTCTGCTACATAACAGCGATCATCAGATCGCTGTTATGTAGCTAAAATGCAGGTGTGCTGTGAGCGCCGACCACAGGGTGGCGCTCACAGCCACTGGCGATCAGTAACCATAGAGGTCTCCAGGACCTCTATGGTTACAATGTACAAGCATCGCCGACCCCCGATCATGTGACGGGGTCGGCGATGCGCTCATATCCGGCCGCACGGCCGGATGCGGTAGTTAAATGTCGCTGTCTGCGTTTGACAGCGGCATTTAACTAGTTAATAGCGGCGGGTGATCGCGATTTCACCCGCCGCTATTGCGCGCACATGTCAGCTGTAAAAAACAGCTGACATGTCGCGACTTTGATGTGCGCTCACCGCCGGAGCGCACATCAAAGCGGGGGTCCCGACATGTGACGTACTATACCGTCACATGTCGGGAAGGGGTTAACATTGCCCATTTATTTGGTGCTTCTTTAAAAATCTTTAATAGCAACCACACTTTGAAACCAGATGGACAGGGCAGCCTTCTCAGCATATCTGCATTAATAATTTTGAGGATTCTCTTAAAAATGTCCAGTGTTGCAGAAAATTACCTAATTTTCTTCAGATGGGTGAATTGGTTGAGTGGCATTGAATTCAGATTGAATTTTACAAATATCCATATCCTCAAGAACGCATCTCTCTTTTGTAACTCATTCATCATCACGTATTCAGAAAAATGGCAATGCATGGATGTTTCGGGACTAGTGTAGCAGGAAGTCTGAGGCTAGTGTACGCATCTTATAGGAGACAGAGAGCAGTGGAGGTGATCGGAGATATGAGATTAACTATTTTTTTGGGGGTGGAGAGGTTTCTCCAGCTTACTTTTATTATGCCCTTGGGTCTCTACTGATCCCAGATCATAATAAGTGACATTTAATTCATGGAGAATAAATTTCCTGTGAATCAAATTTCTTGGTAAAATCTTCATGATCTCGTCAGATTCGCTCATCTCTAGTTTTACATTCCATTCACCTCAGCAATAAGAATTCAAAAACAATTTTGTTCTTCATGTTTTAGTGCTCTTCAAGAGATGAATTTGTTTTCTTGGCAAAACATTAGTTTGCCCTTTTATTGATAGTAAGACATTTTATTTCCCAATCTGTTAAAGAATTCTAGAGTTAATTATCTGGTTGTACTTTTGTTATCTGGCAAATCATCAGTATCTAATACAAATGGTTGTATGGTGAGAACACAACATGTTCATACTGATAACATATGGACCAAATTGATCTCTCACCTTTAGTTTATAAAGCAATGTAAATCAAGAATACCTGGTGAATGTTTTCCAACATGGCAAAAGGCTTTTTTATCATCGTTTAATAGAAAAATGAGGAAGAGATGATTTGTTTCTGGAACACTGTCCTTCATCAATACTTCATGGACCATCCAAACACAAAGATATCAAGCCAGAAT
Source organism: Ranitomeya variabilis (assembly GCF_051348905.1). Classification (NCBI taxonomy): domain Eukaryota; kingdom Metazoa; phylum Chordata; class Amphibia; order Anura; family Dendrobatidae; genus Ranitomeya; species Ranitomeya variabilis. The sequence goes on along the minus strand of NC_135232.1, from coordinate 1,010,961,046 downwards.
AACAAAGCCGTGTAATATATGGGACTGACAAATGATTGAATAGACAGAATTGCTTGTTATAGCATCATGCAATTCATAGTTTTTATCTTTGTGGTACCATCATGAAAGTGATAAGGGTGTGTCAATAAGAAGAAACACATTGACACAGCCTGATTTCTTCCACATGTCATAAAATCTAGAATTAATGTGCACTTGTATTATCTAGCTTGTGCTGCATTAAGCCATTGTATTTGATTTTGAAGTCTTGTGTTACACAACACACTTCAAATATTTATCGGCTGCAGCTAAGTAGTAGTGTTATGAGAAAACTAAGCTCGGTGGAAATGTTTGATAATATAATCCTATTAGATGGCACGTGTAATGACTGACTTCAGAAGCCATATGAGAGGTACAGTAAGCTTTGATAACTTTTCAGATTGCTTAAAACGGGTCAATAGTTTGCAATTGTTCAATGTATGGAATACTAAAAGTTGGGGCTTGTTCATATGAGCAAATTGTACATATAAGTGGTGTCCGTGTTAAAATCGAATATCATATGGTCAGCTGTTATGATCCTTAGTGGCTTAGGATCACAAATATAACCAGCTAAGTCAGAGATAATAGGAAAAGCTCTGGGGATGTGGTAACTGGACTGACCGCAAACCTGATCCTAACCGCACACACTATAGGTAGCCGTGGAACGTTTCCTGAAATCCTAGACGTCTCTTCACGGCCTGAGAAACTGACTACCCCTAAAGAGAAAGTAAGACCTCACTTGCCTCAGAGAAATAACCCCAAAGATATAGGAAGCCCCCCACAAATAATAACGGTGAGTTAAGAGGAAAAGACAAACGCAGAGATGAAACAGGTTAAGCAAATGAGGCCCGCTAACACTAGATAGCAGAAAATAGCAAGGGATCTGTGCGGTCAGTAAAAAACCCTATACAAAAATATCCACGCAGAGAATGCGAGAACCCCCACACCAACTAACGATGTGGGGGGAGCAACTCAGCACCCCAGAGCTACCAGCAAGCAGAGATATCACATATTAGCAAGCTGGACAAAACTCATCATATTCTAGGAAACATATTAAACACAGAGGAGCAAGAATAAGCAAACAGAACTTAGCTTCTCTTGGAGAGACTGATAACGGATGTAGACAGGAGGAATCAGAATAGCACTGAATACAACGACAACAGGCAAGGAATGAAGGACCAGGTGAATTAAATAGGAAACCTGACTAGCAGATGACGAGACAGCTGATTCCAGCCAGAAACCTGCAGAATAACAAAAAGAGCCACCAGGGGGAGCCCAAAGAGAGAACTCACACAGTACCACTCACGACCACAGGAGGGAGCCCGGAAACAGAGTTCACAACAGTCAGCACACTGGTCAATGTTGTCAAAACAGGACTGTTTAGATCAGGTGTCCCTAATCTGTAACTCGAGAGCCACATTTGGCTTTCAGGCCCGTGATATGTGGCTTGCAATTTTCTGCCAGGTTGGTTCATTAGTACCAGGTATAGTAAACAGCTATTAAGACTAGATCTCTATGGTAACTGTTGTATGTAGCTCGGCACAGAAGAGCAGATCTGAATGGAGGTAAGATACCCTGGAGATTGGCATACTGCCTTGGTGTGATTTCAATGGAAAACCTTTGGCTGTCATTATACCAGGTGAGCTCTTGGTGTCACTACTATGAGTGGGACAGGAGCTGGATGTGAATCATGACCCTCTTTCATAGCTAAATGTGGTTTTCAAGTTCAGAAGGGTTGGTGACCTCTGGTTTTTTCACATGGACCGAGTGCATATACAGCACCAAAACGACCATTAAGCACATGAATGCAACACCAGAAGCATCATCAGTACATGTATACATTAATAGAACCATCTTTAGCACATGCAAATGTACTGATGGTTGTTCTGGTGATGAATTTTTGTACTGATGGTGGTTCTGGTCCTGTATTCAAGTATTTATGCTGGTACTTTTGATTTATTATTGATTTTGGTACTGTTCTCTTCTACTGTTCATGGTTTTGATCCTGCACAGATGTAAAAATCCATAACTTGTCAGATAAGGTGCTTCATTGCCATGTTAATAATGTGGTGTACCATCTGAGGAATTAAGAATGAAAGAATCTATATTTTTGTTAGGCGAATTAAACTTTAGAATGTGGTTAGGGGCAGACCTCAGGGCCTTGAGTCTAACCTTCATATTTTGTAAAATCTGTGTAGATCCTATTATCTAAAAAAAAATACCTGTATAACATCTTTCATTTTCAGTACTCAAAGAGGTATCACTGTGATATTTGTAATGTTACATACAAGAAACATCTGCTAATCTACTATAATACATGCAGAAAAATATGGCTTTAATTTTGCTTACCAATATTTTTTTCCCTGTTCCCTTACGCAAACAGGGAACCTGTTAAAAATCTAAATCCTTCCCCTGATGTAAACTAGTACTTTCTAGATTCTCTGGTATCATGCACAGAGGTTTATACATCCAATTCATTTTTACTATTGTACTATATTGTGCACGTAATAGATTGTCTTTTCCAAGTGTCACTTTCTTTGATGTTCTATGTCATCAGTAATAGGACCACTTTTATGAAACTGGACCCCATACACTGTAAAATATCTAAACTAAAAAACCTCTTCAGAGAAAAAGAGGACTTAAACTCTATAGCGCCACCTGTTGGAAGTAGCGATCCTACAAGTCACAATCAACCCTTTAATGAGTCGTGCAATATGACTTAGGATAAAAGCCAAATCATTATCTCAATTCGCAGACACGGTGTTTGGGGCTGTTGGCCCTCGTCAGTGCGAAGCATGAGAACTAATCTAGCCAAATCTAGCTTTTATCCTAAGTCATATTGCAAGACTTGTTAAAGGGTTGATTGTGACTTGTAGGATCGCTACTTCCAACAGATGGCGCTATAGTCCTCTTTTTCTCTAAAGAGGCAATTTGCATATTATATTTCCCAGAGGAGCATTGCACGGCGAATAAGCCTCCTTACCTTGACAAGCCAGAGCTGGTATATCACTCTCCATAAGGAGAAACGTTGCCCCTTAGACCCTAAAATAAAAAACACAGTCAGATGCTCACTTTCCCCGGGACCAGCAATGGCTCCGCATGTCTGAGTTTTGGCTGCAATGGTGATGTCACATCAAAACCATGCATCACTAACATGGCCAATTACTGAGATCAGCAGGTATGCCGAGGCAGACGGTATAACGCCGAGCTTAGTGATTGGCTCCTGCAGTGACGTGAGCTGACAATATGACATCACCACTGCAGTCAAAACATTAAGACTCGCTCAATGGTGAAAAGTTGGCACTGGACAAGGAGAGGATGGGTACCTGCTGTATTTTTTGTTAAAATGTATTTTTTAGCATTTGAAGTCCACTTTCTTGGGAGGCATTGTAAACATTTTACATGGAAAATATTATTTTATTGATTTTTTAATTAGTTGATAGTTAGTAAATTAAAATTGAAAAATACTTTTTGTCAGTTTCAAGTTATTTCAGTGATCATTGTGTACCAACAATTTTGTACATGTCTGCATGCCTAACACTGAGACAAATTGTAGAGGGCATACATAGAGCTGACATATTTTTATTATTGTAATTTTTAATACAATTCATTAAAAATTTCATCTTTTAAAATAAAATTTTGCAATGGGCCCTCTTTTCACCTAAACAAATATTTATTTAAGGGATGTGTTGTTACATAGAGTTAACAAACCCAGGATTAGTGTGCTGTATTATTTATGCCATGAGCAACGGGACAACCAGCTATGTGATAGAGTTACAGAAACTCTATAAAGGCAACATCAGGGGAAATAAGAAAGAAATACTATATTGCAAGTTGCTTCATTTTGCAATTAGGAAGTAAATGATTACTAAAATAAATGTCACTGCTATGATGTACACAGCTTTCAACCTCTTTGCTCAATTGGACATTCTGTTACATCCAATGTGCAATCCTATAGCTTCAATAGGATATAAAAGTACTTCCAAAAGATCAGCTGCATGAACCAGCTGCGTGATCCTGGCCTCGGTGATCTGACACCTGAAAAAGGCTCCAGCACTGAGGGGGTGCTGAGAAGTTTTGATTTAATGGAGCAGTATGGGTCCAGATGTCAGGAACAATTGGTAAGTGATGGGCAGGACCAGTGATTCCCATCCTCCAATCCAGGAGGTTCAACTGGAAGTTAAAGGGCAGCAGAGCTGCTCATAACTGTTTTGCTGTGGATATGTGAGCATCACTCTGAACCTTCGGTCTGGGGGAAAGACCTGTAGGAAACTGCGAAGCCTGGATGTCAGGTGTATGAACATTTTTGTTTCTTTTTCTGTTACTTGGAGATTTTTATGAACCTAGACTTCTTTTGCACCAAGAAGTCTCGTGCCCGTGTAAACGCTACCCAGATATGTACATATTGTAGAGATTCTCTAGCTCTCAGGCAGCTGGGTAGAGTTTGCACAGGCACGAGACTTCTTGGTGACAGACACCATTTCACAAACTGCTAAAGACTGGAGATGAGCGGATCTTTTGAAAAATACGTGTACAGCAGGCAATGAGAAGCTTTGCAGTTTAGGGTCAGCAATGGCAGGCCAAGCAGCAGCAGCACAAGCTAGCACTGTGAAACAAAGTGGGCAGTCAGGAAGTATGTGGCTGACATGGCTGTGCAGGAGCATGATAGGAGAAAGTTAAGACAGAGCAGGCAAGGAGAGGCTTGGCAGTTTAGGGTCAGCAACAGCAGTCTTGGTAGTGGCATGTAAAAGTTCAGGCACCCCTGGTCAGAATTACTGTTATTGTGAACAATATAGCATGTTAAAGATGAAATTATCTCTAAAAGACCTAAAGTTAAAGATGACACATTTCCGTTGTATTTTAGCCCCCAAAAATATATATTTTCATCTTTTTAATTTTACAAATTCCAAAAAGAAAAATGTTTCAATGCAAAAGTTTGGGCACCCTGCATGGTTAGTACCTAGTAGCACCCCCCTTTTGAAAATGCAACAGCTTGTAAATCCTTTTTGTAGCCAGACAAGAGTCTTTCAACTCTTGTGTGAGGGATTTCCATCCATTCTTCCTTGTAAAATTCTTTCAGTTCTGTGAGATTTCTGGGACGTCTTACATGCCCTGCTATTTTGAGGTCTAGCTACAGATTTTCAATGATAAAAAAACAGTGACAGAAACATAATGATTAAGTACCCTGCAGTAAATAAATAAATAAATAAATAAGTAGCATAAAGCATGAAAATAATATACTGAAACAAACCCAAATGTACGAACTGGGATATAAACTGGCATGCTTGCGTATGTTCACACTGGCCACTGAACATAAAAAAAGACAAACACATTATGAATGAATACTCTGCAGTAAATAAATAAATGACTAGCATAGTACAACATTTGGCAAAGTGGTGCGTTGTGCTCAGATTTGCCAGGATTTGGCTTTATTTGCTGTTTTGTTGTCTCATTTATCCCTATATTCTCCTTATTCTACAACAGGAGAATCTATTTATGACAGATCCTATTTAAAGTTAAGTTTAAAATTGAATCATCTCCCTCGGCCAACTACTGGTATGCCCTACACCCAGTCATTCTTGTTCTCATTTTTTTTCTGTTATAAGAGGAAAAATATATAATTGATAAATCAGTATATGTTTGGTACAGAACCCCTTGTAGCTTTATTACAGTGAAGAAACTTCCTTTACCTTTTATCGAGCCTTGCCACATGACTTAGAATAAGAAGCAAACTAGACACTCAATTTGCAGACACATGTTTCCCAGGTGTTTGCCCCTCATCAGCGCAAAGCAGGAGATCTTATTTGGTTGGGTGAGAGGCCTCTGACAGGGTTTGTAAGGGGTAACAGTTTTCCCTGCAGAGTGTGGTGCCATGCCAGTGTAAGGAGACTTATATGTCATGCAATGCTCCCCTGAGCATTTGAATAATGACTTTTAGGATTGATACATCCAATAGGTGGCACCAAAGCTGAAGTCCTTTTCTTTTCATAAAAGGCTATTTGCATATTTAAATATCAAGGCAATATCAAGGACTTTTATTATGATTGTCTATGGGGTTAAGAACTAACTGTCAGGTAGTAGCTAACTACATGCCTGTTCTGCATGGTGACGATCTCTGCTGGCTCATTCAGCGATTTCACCTCTCACCAACACAGCAGGTCTTCACCTTCCGAACTGCTCTGTCGATGGGGCATAATTGCAGACATTATGCTGATTGGCAGCCAGCTCACTGCAATTAGGCAGTGGGGAGCCAATCATGACATCGGCAGAGATACCCCATCAATAAAGCAGAGTGGAAGAAAAGTGTTGTGAATTCTGCTCTTGGGCTCCCTCCGGTGGTTGTTAGTGGTAGTGCAGTGGTCTCTGGATTATAGGCCAGGGCAGGTGTTTCTGCTTATTGCAGCTCTATTAGGTATTTAGGTTTGTAGGATCCATCAATCCCTGCCAGTTGGCCATTGTATCTTGGAGGGATTGCATCTCTGTCTGGCTCCACTGCCCTGCTGTCATTTCAGTTAAGATAAGTGCCTTGTTTTGGTTCTCTGTAGCACGCATGCAGTGTGCTTTTATGTGCAGTGCAATCTATTGTGTTTTTGTCCAGCTTGACTTGTTTGGATTTTTCTGTCATGCTGGTTTCTCTGGAGATGCAGATATACATCCTATGTCTTGTAGTTGCGGTGTCAGTATTAGGATTGCGGTCAGTACAGATACCACCTACTCCAGAGATATGCGGCTCCAGGGTCACCGGATCATAACAGTACAACTGGCCAACAATGAGTTAAATGCATCTCAGAAGAAGGGAAGAAAAGTCCTGAGCCATTTTTTTTTCTGCAGTCTGTTTTGTCTTTCCTTCCCTCTTTTCCTCTGGGTGACTGAGGAGCTGTGTGCTAGCATGGATGTTCAGGGATTAGCTTCTCGTGTAGACCAACTAGCTGCTAGGGTACAGGGTATTTCCGATTATATTGTTCAGACTCCGGTTTTAGAGCCTAAGATTCCTACTCCTGAGTTATTTTTTGGGGACAGGTCTAAATTTTTGAGTTTTAAAAATAACTGTAAACTGTTTTTTGCTCTGAAACCTCGTTCTTCTGGTGATCCCATTCAGCAGGTTAAAATAGTCATCTCCCTGCTGCGTGGCGATCCTCAGGATTGGGCATTTTCCCTGGAATCTGGGAATCCTGCCTTGCTTAAAGGGCCACTGTCACCCCCCCCCCCAGCCGTTATAAACTAAAAGAGCCACCTTGTGCAGCAGTAATGCTGCATTCTAACAAGGTGGCTCTTTTAGTTTTTGATTCATTTATTACCTCAAAAAAGCGTTTTAAAAATTGGCCACACATACCAGATATTATACCTGGAGGCGGTCCGAAGCGTCCTGTATGAATCCCCCAACTGCCGTCACTCATCTCTTCAGGGCCGATGGTACCCGCCCCCTGAGCGCTGTTATCTTCTGAAATCTGGCGCCTGCGCTGTGCGTGCCTGCCTGGGGCCTGCGCAGTGTTCATTGTCAGTGCGGCCACACTGTTGCTGAAGCCCCCGCCCCGCACTGTTATTCATTATGCACAGTGCGGGGCTGGGGTTCCTGGGAAGGCGGGGGAGCTGGGGAGCGTCGGAGCAGGGGAGCATCTAAACAGCGCAGTGCGCATGCCCAGGAACCCCAGCCCCGCATTGTGCATAATGAATAACACAGTGCAGGGCGGGGATTCAGTAACAGGGTGGCCGCACTGACAATGAACACTGTGCAGGCCCCAGGCAGGCACGCACAGCGCAGGCGCCGGATTTCAGACGATAACAGCGCTCAGGGGGCGAGGACCATCAGCCCTGAAGAGATGAGTGACGGCAGTTGGGGGATTCATACAGGACGCTTCGGACCGCCTCCAGGTATAATATCTGGTATGTGTGGCCAATTTTTAAAACGCTTTTTTGAGGTAATAAATGAATCAAAAACTAAAAGAGCCACCTTGTTAGACTGCAGCATTACTGCTGCACAAGGTGGCTCTTTTAGTTTATAACGGCTGGGGGGGGTGACAGTGGCCCTTTAATGTAGAAGCCTTCTTTCAGGCTCCAGGGTTATTATATGATGAACCAAATTCTGTGGATCATGCTGAGAAGACCTTGTTGACCCTGTTTCAGGGTCAAGAAGCAGCAGAATTGTATTGTCAGAAATTTAGAAAATGGTCTGTGCTGACTAAATGGAATGAGGATGCTTTGGCGGCAATTTTCAGAAAGGGTCTTTCTGAATCTGTTAAGGATGTTATGGTGGGGTTTCCCACGCCTATTGATCTGAGTGATTCTATGTCTCTGGCCATTCAGATTGATCGGCGCCTGCATGAGTGCAGAGTTGTGCGCGCTGTGGCGTTGTCCTCAGAGCAGATACCTGAGCCTATGCAGTGCGATAGGATTCTGTCTGGAGCTGAACGACGGGGATTCAGATGTCAGAATGGGTTGTGTTTTTACTGTGGCGATGCTTCTCATGTCATTTCGGTCTGCCCTAAGCGTATTAAGAGAATCGCTAGTTCAGTTACCATTGGTACCGTACAACCTAAATTTCTGTTATCTGTGACATTGATCTAATCATTGTCGTCATTTTCTGTCATGGCGTTTGTAGATTCTGGCGCCGCTTTGAATTTAATGGACTTTGAATTCGCTAGACGTTGTGGTTTCCCCTTGCAGTCTTTGGAGAACCCTATTCCTTTACGGGGTATTGATGCTACACCTTTGGCTAAAAATAAACCCCAGTTTTGGACACAGGTGACCATGTGCATGGCGCCAGCCCATCGGGAGGATTGTCGCTTTTTGGTGTTGCATAATTTGCATGATGCTATTGTGCTGGGTTTTCCATGGTTGCAGGTACATAATCCGGTGTTGGATTGGAAATCTATGTCTGTGACTAGTTGGGGTTGTCAGGGAGTTCATGGTGACGTTCCTTTGATGTCAATCTCCTCTTCCCCCCTTCTGAAATTCCATAGTTCTTGTCTGATTTTCAGGATGTGTTCGGTGAGCCCAAGTCCAGTTCCCTTCCACCGCATAGGAACTGTGATTGTGCTATTGACTTGGTTCCAGGTTGTAAGTTTCCTAAGGGCCGACTTTTCAACCTGTCGGTGCCTGAACATACCGCTATGCGGAGTTATATTAAGGAGTCTTTGGAGAAAGGGCATATTCGGCCATCTTCTTCACCATTGGGAGCGGGATTTTTTTTTTGTTGCCAAGAAGGATGGCTCCTTGAGACCTTGTATTGATTATCGCCTCTTGAATAAGATCACGGTCAAGTTTCAATACCCTTTGCCTTTGCTTTCTGATTTGTTTGCTAGGATTAAGGGGGCTAGTTGGTTTACTAAGATTGACCTTCGAGGGGCATATAATCTTATTCGTATTAAGCAGGGTGACGAATGGAAAACTGCGTTTAATACGCCCGAGGGCCATTTTGAATACCTTGTGATGCCCTTCGGGCTCTCTAATGCTCCATCTGTTTTTCAATCCTTCATGCATGATATCTTCCGGAATTATCTTGATAAATTCATGATTGTATATTTGGATGACATTTTGATTTTTTCCGGTGATTGGGAGTCTCATGTGAAACAGGTCAGGATGGTTTCTCAGATCCTTCGTTACAATGCTTTGTTTGTGAAGGGGTCTAAGTGTCTTTTTGGAGTGCAGAAGGTTTCTTTTTTGGGCTTCATTTTTTCTCCCTCATCTATAGAGATGGATCCGGTTAAGGTTCAGGCTATTCATGATTGGATTCAGCCCACGTCCGTGAAGAGTCTTCAGACATTTTTGGGCTTTGCTAATTTTTATCGCTGTTTCATTGCTAACTTCTCCAGTGTGGTTAAACCCCTGACCGATTTGACGAAAAAGGGCGCTGATGTGACGAATTGGTCCTCTGCGGCTGTTTCTGCCTTTCAGGAGCTTAAACACCGATTTACTTCCACTCCGGTGTTGCGTCAGCCAGATGTTTCTCTTCCATTTCAGGTTGAGGTTGACGCTTCTGAGATTGGGGCAGGGGCCGTTTTGTCTCAGAGGAATTCTGATGATTCCTTGATGAAACCATGTGCCTTCTTTTCCCGAAAGTTTTCGCCTGCTGAACATAATTATGATGTCGGCAATCGGAATTGTTGGCTATGAAGTGGGCGTTCGAGGAATGGCGACATTGGCTTGAGGGAGCCAAGCATCGCATTGTGGTTTTGACCGATCATAAAAATCTGATTTACCTCGAGTCTGCCAAGCGGCTGAATCCTAGACAGGCTCGATGGTCTTTGTTTTTCTCCCATTTTGATTTCGTGGTCTCGTATCTTCCGGGTTCTAACAATATTAAAGCTGATGCCCTCTCTAGGAGCTTTTTGCCTGATTCTCCGGAGGTCCTTGAACCGGTCGGCATTCTAAAGGAAGGGGTGGTTCTTTCTGCCATCTCCCCTGATCTACGACGGGTCCTTCAGGAATTTCAGGCTGACAAACCTGACCGCTGTCCAGCGGGGAAACTGTTCGTTCCTGATAAATGGACTAGTAGGGTGATTTCGGAGGTTCATTGTTCTGTGTTGGCTGGTCATTCTGGTATTTTTGGTACCAGAGATTTGTTTGGTAGGTCTTTTTGGTGGCCTTCTTTGTCGCGGGATGTGCGTTCTTTTGTGCAGTCCTGTGGGACTTGTGCGCGGGCTAAGCCTTGTTGTTCCCGCGCTAGTGGGTTGCTTTTGCCTTTGCCGGTCCCTGAGAGGCCTTGGACGCATATTTCTATGGATTTTATTTCAGACCTTCCGGTTTCCCAGAGGATGTCAGTTATCTGGGTGGTTTGTGACCGGTTTTCTAAGATGGTTCATTTGGTGCCTTTGCCTAAGTTGCCTTCCTCTTCTGATTTGGTTCCATTGTTTTTTCAGCATGTGGTTCGTTTGCATGGTATTCCGGAGAATATTGTGTCCGACAGAGGTTCCCAGTTTGTTTCTAGGTTTTGGCGAGCCTTTTGTGCTAGGCTGGGCATTGATTTGTCTTTTTCTTCCGCATTTCATCCTCAGACAAATGGCCAAACCGAGCGAACCAACCAGACTTTGGAAACTTATTTGAGATGCTTCGTGTCTGCTGATCAGGATGATTGGGTGGCTTTCTTGCCGTTGGCCGAGTTTTCCCTTAATAATCAGGCTAGTTCGGCTACCTTGGTTTCGCCTTTTTTTGTAATTTTGGTTTTCATCCTCATTTTTCTTCAGGGCAGATTGAGCCTTCTGATTGTCCTGGTGTGGATTCTGTGGTGGACAGGTTGCAGCAAATTTGGCCTCATGTGGTGGACAATTTGGTGTTGTCTCAGGAGGAGGCGCAACATTTTGCTAATCGTCGTCGGTGTGTTGGTTCCCGGCTTCGGGTTGGGGATTTGGTCTGGTTGTCTTCTCGTCATGTTCCTATGAAGGTTTCTTCCCCTAAGTTTAAGCCTCGGTTTATTGGTCCTTATAGGATTTCTGAAATTATCAATCCGGTGTCTTTTCGTTTGGCCCTTCCGGCATCTTTTGCTATCCATAATGTTTTCCATAGATCTTTACTGCGGAAATATGTGGTGCCCGTTCTTCACTCTGTTGATCCTCCGGCTCCTGTGTTGGTTGATGGGGAGTTAGAGTATGTGGTTGAGAAGATTTTGGATTCTCGTTTTTCGAGACGGAAGCTTCAGTACCTTGTCAAATGGAAAGGTTACGGCCAGGAGGATAATTCTTGGGTTTTTGCCTCTGATGTCCATGCTGCTGATTTGGTTCGGGCCTTTCATCTTGCTCGTCCTGATCGGCCTGGGGGCTCTGGTGAGGGTTCGGTGACCCCTCTTCAAGGGGGGGGTACTGTTGTGAATTCTGCTCTTGGGCTCCCTCCGGTGGTTGTTAGTGGTAGTGCAGTGGTCTCTGGATTATAGGCCAGGGCAGGTGTTTCTGCTTATTGCAGCTCTATTAGGTATTTAGGTTTGTAGGATCCATCAATCCCTGCCAGTTGGCCATTGTATCTTGGAGGGATTGCATCTCTGTCTGGCTCCACTGCCCTGCTGTCATTTCAGTTAAGATAAGTGCCTTGTTTTGGTTCTCTGTAGCACGCATGCAGTGTGCTTTTATGTGCAGTGCAATCTATTGTGTTTTTGTCCAGCTTGACTTGTTTGGATTTTTCTGTCATGCTGGTTTCTCTGGAGATGCAGATATACATCCTATGTCTTTAGTTAGATGTAGTATATAGTATTTTCTGCTGTGGAATTTTCTAGTGTTTTAATACTGACCGCTTAGAATTCTGTCCTATCCTTTCTATCTAGCTAGAAGGGCCTCTTTTGCTAAACTCTGTTTTTTCTGCCTGTGTACGTATTTCCTCTTAAACTCACAGTCCATATTTGTGGGGGGCTGCCTATCCTTTGGGGCTCTGCTCTGAGGCAAGATAGGATTTCCCATTTCCATCTTTAGGGGTATTTAGTCCTCCGGCTGTGTCGAGGTGTCTAGGCCTGGTTAGGTACATCCCACGGCTACTTCTAGTTGCGGTGTCAGTATTAGGATTGCGGTCAGTACAGATACCACCTACTCCAGAGATAGTTTCATGCGGCTCCAGGGTCACCGGATCATAACAGAAAAGATAGTGACGTCAGTGGAAACAGGGGAATCAGCAGCAGGATTGGTGGGTGACAGCACTGAGCAGGCAGAGATCGGCGTCAGGCAGAAGAAACAGGTAATAGCGGCTACATGCCTCTTCATTTTTAGCCTCATACGCAAAAATAATAATGTCCTGGATAATGCATTTAATTTCCCAGATGAGCAATGCATGGCCTATAAGACTCCTTACGCTGTCACCACTCTCAACAAAGAGAAAATGTACCCCTTATATACCATGTCCTAGTATAGAAGCGTTCATAGCATACTTGCACAGGCCTCTGATTTACTGACACGTATATGAGCTTCTATTGTGCAGTCAGTAAATGGAGAATTGTAGGTGAAGATAATGGTCCAAGTATCTTCTGTGCGGTCTGAGCTCCTAATAACAGTGAACATACCACAAATTTCAGAACGAGGATAACATAGTAATTGAAAATCGTTATCTAAAGATGGAAATTTCATCTAATCCTTCCCATTATGCATTAGCTCCCAAAAGTTTCCATGACATCTTTGTCATTGTTTAACTGCTCTGTTGCAAAATCCACATTCCAGATAAAGAATCCTATATTAACTTTAAATTAAATGTCCTCATAAAGGGAAGGGGGGCACAAAGTTCAAAGTCTGTTTTGGATGTTAGATTTCTTTTACAAGATACATTTACTTCAATGGACAAAAAAAAATATTTGCATTTGATCATTATTTCATTTTTTTCATTTTCTGCAATGGGTTTTGTGACAGGCAAAGCCATAGACGCTGAATTTACAGCCTGCAATCTCTACCAAGTGATTGTTTGGCTGGTATTTCATATTAGAAAAAGATATTGAAACATAGTAAATCACTTTTTTTCTCTTGTTCTAAACTTGGTATAGAAATGTTAAGTGATATTGGCTGCATAGCTTAGTTGCCTGTTTCTAGTTAGGTTAATGACCTTAAGAATATGCTAAAAGAAAAGGAATTTAGCTGACCTGTGAACAATTTTTATTAGGGCAATACCTTAGCTATAAATGTATTTTTAAGAGATCGATGATAAGCAACATATTTACATTACAAGCTGAATATTTTATATTTCCAGATTTTTTTGCATTTATATTGAGAGGGTTTTTTTTTCCATCTTTTCGTAAGTATAGTAGAATAATATATATAATATTGTACATCATTTGTGTTATGTAGTCCAGATATGTGACCTATGAGAGGCTTTTTGTACTGTCCGTTAACCATAGTGATGGAATGCAAACCCAGCTTTGGATACTAGAAGGGAAAATTAAGAACGTATGCAGATCTTACTCATGAACAGATGGATTCTGCATTGTTGTGGGTGAAGATGCCACTGAATTCCTTTCGCTGTTATGTGTATAAAATCTAATATATAAAGCTGAATGTGTGTGTGTGTGTATGTATGTATGTATGTATGTATGTCCGGGATTGGCATCTGAACCGTAGCAGCTACAGCCACAAAATTTTGCACAGTCACACGTCTGGACCCCGAGAGCGTCATAGGCTATGTTGTGAGGTGAAATTTTAACCCCGCGCTTTCCAATTCACCAAACAATTTTGCCCCTATCTACATAATGGGGAAAAAGTGAAAGGAAAAGTGTTGGAGGCGTCGCAGCTACAGGCACAAAATTTTGCACAGTCACACGTCTGGACCCTGAGAGCGTCAAAGCTATATTGTGAGGTGAAATTTTAACCCCGCGCTTTCCAAGTCACCAAACAATTTTGCCCCTATCTACATAATGGGGAAAAAATGAAAGGAAAAGTGTTGGAGGCAAATTAACAGCTGCCAGATGTGAACAAGGGGGACTTAAAGAATGACAGCGATGGCACCAAAGAGTATATACTGTACAGTTGCTAAGGTGGGGCCCCAACATGGGATAATCACACCACCACGGGGATATGAACACACACACAAAATGCGCCACACACTACCACGTGCTCGAACACATATACCACCCTCAGTGCACATTTCACCACACATACACCAACCTCGCCACATAAAAGTAGAAACACAAAAGTCGCCGCTCAAAACTCGCCACGCGCAAAACTCTCCACATGCAAAACTCGCCACACGTGCAAAACTCGCCACACGCAAAACTTGCACACGCAGAAAAATTGCCACACGCAGAAAAATTGCCACATGCACAAAAGTTGCAACACATGCAAAAGTTGCCTCACACAAAACTTGCACATACTCAAAAGGCACCACACATAAAACTCGCCACGCGCAAAACTCGCCATGCGCAAAACTTGCTGCACACAACTTGCTACACTAACCTGTCACATGCAACTCGACACACAAAAAGTTGCTACACGCATGTCGCCACACAAAACTCATCTCACAAAAGTCCCTACATGCATGTCGCCACACGCAACTCAACACACACAACTTGACACACGAAACTCGCCCTAAAACACACACAAGTCTGGTATCCTTCAAAAATAAAAATCTGATTAATAAGCAGACAAACTACAAGAGCAACAAATGTACCATATAGGAATCCGGCAGCTGTCAGTCACATGACCAGTCTATTATGTGTATGTGTGAGCTAATATATACTGCCAGGGGGTGGGCTTACTGTTGGCTGGGGATTTATCAGGCTGCCATTTTAGCTTACAAATACTGAGGTAAAAATACTGACCAAATAACGTGTGAACGAGGGCTAATACAGGAGGAGATGGCATACAGCTATATACTATATACAGGAGATGACACACAGGTATATACTATTTACAGGGGAGATGACACACAGGTATATACTATATACAGGAGGAGATGACACACAGATATATACTATATACAGGAGAGATGACACACAGGTATATACTATATAGAGGAGGAGATGACATACAGGTACATACTACATACAGGAGGAGATGACATACAGGTATATACTATATACAGGAGGAGATGACACACAGGTATATACTATATACAGGAGCAGATTACCTACAGGTATATAGTATATACAGGAGGAGATGACACAGGTATATGCTATGTATAGGAGGAGATGACATACAGGTATATACTATATACAGGAGATGACACACAGATATATACTATATATAGGTGAGATGACACACAGGTATATACTATATACAGGAGATTACATACAGGTATATCTAATATATAAAGCTGAATGTGTGTATGTATGTATGTGTGTATGTCCGGGATTGGCATCTGTACCGTCGCAGCTACAGCCACAAAATTTTGCACAGTCACACGTCTGGACCCCGAGAGCGTCATAGGCTATGTTGTGAGGTGAAATTTTAACCCCGCGCGTTCCAATTCACCAAACAATTTTGCTCCTATCTACATAATGGGGAAAAAGTGAAGGGAAAAGTGTTGGAGGAAAATTGACAGCTGCCAGATGTGAACAATGAGGACTTAAAGAATGAGAGCGATGGCGACAAAGAGTATATACCGTACAGTTGCTAAGGTGGGGCCCCGACATGGGATACTCACCACACACGGGGATATGAACACAAACACAAAATGCGCCACACACTACCACGTGCTTGAACACATATACCACCCTCAGCACACATTTCACCACACACACACACCAACCTCGCCACATAAAAGTCGAAACACAAAAGTCACCACTCAAAACTCGCTACATGCAAAACTCGCCATATGCAAAACTAGGCTCACGCAAAACTCGCCACACGTGCAAAACTCATCTCATGGAAAACTCACCTCATGCAAAACTTGCACACACAGAAAAATTGCCACATGTACAAAAGTTGCACCACATGCAAAAGTTGCCTCACACAAAACTTGCACATACTCAAAATGCACCACACATAAAACTCGCCACGCGCAAAACTCGCCATGCACAAATCTTGCTGCACACAACTTGCTACACTAACCTGTCACATGCAACTCAACACACAAAATGTTGCTACACGCATGTCGCCACACAAAACTCATCTCACAAAAGTCGCTACATGCATGTCGCCACACGCAACTCAACACACACAACTTGACACATAAAACTCGCCCTAAAACACACACAAGTCTGGTATTGTCCTTCAAAAATAAAAATCTGATTAATAAGCAAACTACAAGAGCAACAAATGTACCATATAGGAAATACGGCAGCTGTCAGTCACATGACCTGTCTATTATGTGTATGTGTGAGCTAATATATACTGCCAGGGGGGAGGGCTTCCTGTTGGCTGGGGATTTATCAGGCTGCCAATAGCAACCAATCACAGCTCAGCTTCTATTTTGCTACAGTTAATTAACCTGAGCTCTGATTGGTTAATATAGGCAACAAAGACATTCTCAGTATAACAAAGCTAATATATGTTGTGAAATGCTTCTATTTGCTTAGTTTTTGCCTTTTAATAATTACATTTCTATCTATTTGTTTTGTGGTTTTTGTGTGCAGAATAAATTTTTGTTAACACATTCTATTTTGCTAACAGCAGTCATTAACCCGGGCGAAGCCGGGTAGTACAGCTAGTTGCTAATAAAGTTGAAGAATTTTTGTGTGTTTAGTATTCAAAGTGAACACATTACGATTCTGTCTTTATTTTATATTCCTTCTTGTTGTAAGCAGCCATCTAAAAACGTAACACGGATTGATCTTTATAAAAATGTAAAGTTTTACACATCTGAAGATAAATGAAATAAGGCTGTGATCAAGGACCGCTCTGTTGAATCATCCTGGGGCCAAATAAAATAGATAATGTCTGTGTTATAACAATATTTTTATAGCATACCCTCCATCTATACTAATTTACTTGTAACACTTTTGATGTTCACTAGTCTATGATTTAATTATATAATTCCACTACGATAAATAGATGAAGATCACCTCTATTAACAACCCACAGGAGGACATGACTTACAGTACAGACCAAAAGTTTGGACACACCTTCTCATTTAAAGATTTTTCTGTATTTTCATGACTATGAAAATTGTACATTCACACTGAAGGCATCAAAACTATGAATTAACACATGTGGAATTATATACTTAACAAAAAAGTGTGAAACAACTGAAATTATGTCTTATATTCTAGGTTCTTCAAAGTAGTCACCTTTTGCTTTGATGACTGCTTTGCACACTTTTGGCATTCTCTTGATGAGCTTCAAGAGGTAGTCACCGGGAATGGTCTTCCAACAATCTTGAAGGAGTTCCCAGAGATGCTTAGCACTTGTTGGCCTTTTTGTTTTCACTCTGCGGTCCAGCTCACCCCAAACCATCTGTGGAGGCCAGGTCATCTGGCGTAGCACCCCATCACTCTCCTTCTTGGTCTAATAGCCCTTACCCAGCCTGGAGGTGTGTTTGGGGTCATTGTCCTGTTGAAAAATAAATGAAGTAAAAGTTAGGTTCGGGATTGAACTTGACCCCAGACCCAAATCCAACAGAAGTCAATGGAGACCCAATCTTTGGTGCTTTAAAATGGCTATAAATTGGTTAAAGTAAGGGCTAGGGGGCTGCAAAAGTAAGGTAAATTGGGGTAAGAGCAGGACAATTGCCCTGCAAACAAATGTGGATAGGAAAATGACTTAAAGGGGTTCTGTCATAGAATCATAGAATGTTAGCGTTGGAAGGGACCTCAAGGGTCATCATGTCCAATCCACTGCTCAATGAAGGATTCACTAAACTATCGCAGACAGATGTCTGTCCAGCCTCTGTTTGAAGCTTTCCATTGAAGGAGAACTCACCACCTCTCGTAGCAGCCTGTTCCACTCATTGATCAACTTCACTGTCAAAAAGTTTTTTCTAACATTGAATCTGTATCTTCTCCATTTCAGTTTCATTCCATTACTTCTTGTGTTTCCATGTGCCATTGAGAATAATGATGACCCCTCTACACTGACACATCCCTTCAGATATTTGTAGACAGCTATTAAGTCTCCTCTTAGCATTCCTTTTAGTAAGCTAAACATTCCCAGATCCTTTAACCGCTCCTTGTAGTTCTCATGAAGCACCTGAAGTGTTAATAAACTTCTTGAATGTGGTTTTGCGCAGCTTGAGGGCTGCAGTTTTTAGAATGGTGTCACTTTTGGGTATTTCCTGTTATATTGACCCCCCAAACTCACTTCAAATGTGAAGTGGTCCCTAAAAAAATGGTTTTGTAAATTTTGTTTGAAAAATTAGAAATCGCTGGTCAACTTTTAAGACTTATAACTTCCCAACAAAAAAATTCTGTTTCCAAAAGTGTGCTGATGTAACGTAAACATGTGGAAAATATTATTTTTTAAGTATTTTGTGAGACACCACTCTATTATTTAAGGGCATAAAAATTCAAAGTTTGAAAATTGCAAGGTTTTCAAAATTTTCACCATATTTATTTTTTATATAGAAGAAATTTTACCACTAACATGAAGTACAATATGTTATGTCAAAAATATTTTCAGAATCAGCGGGATCCGTTAAAGCATTCCAGAGTTATAACCACATAAAGTGACAGTGGTCAGAATTGCAAAAATTAGCCTGGTCATTAAGTACCAAATTGGCTCTGTCACTAAGGGGTTAAATACCATTCTATTAGTCGCTACCCATTGTTCAAGCTTTTCTAGATCCTTCTGAATCCTTTCTCTGTTGTCTCTAATGTTAAGGTACCTTCACACGAAGCGACGCTGCAGCGATAGCGACAATGATGCCGATCGCTGCAGCGTCGCTGTTTGGTCGCTGGAGAGCTGTCACACAGACCGCTCTCCAGCGACCAACGATGCCGAGGTCCCCGGGTAACCAGGGTAAACATCGGATTGCTAAGCGCAGGGCCGCGCTTAGTAACCCGATGTTTACCCTGGTTACCAGCGTAAAAGTAAAAATAACAAACAGTACATGCTCACCTGCGCGTCCCCCGGCGTCCGCTTCCTGTACTGTGTGAGCGCCGGCCCTAACAGCAGAGCGGTGACGTCACCGCTGTGCTTTTACTTTCACTTTAGGGCCGGCGCTCAGTCAGAGCAGGAAGCGGACGGCAGGGGACGCGCAGGTGAGTATGTACTGTTTGTTATTTTTACTTTTACGCTGGTAACCAGGGTAAACATCGGGTTACTAAGCGCGGCCCTGCGCTTAGTAACCCGATATTTACCCTGGTTACCAGCGTAAAACATCGCTGGTATCGTTGCTTTTGGTGTCAAACCTGACGATACACGCCGGTCTGACGACCAAATAAAGTTCTGAACTTTATTCAACGACCAGCGATATCACAGCAGGATCCAGATCGCTGCTGCGTGTCAAACACAACGATATCGCTATCCAGGACGCTGCAACGTCACGGATCATTGTCGTTCTCGTTGTAAAGTCGTTTCGTGTGAAGGTACCTTTAGCTGTCCCTTCTAGCTTTACATTGTCTACAAATTTGATTAGTTTACCTTGAGTTCCCTTATCTAGATCATTTATAAAAATGCTGAAAAACACTGGGGCCAGGAAAGAGCCTTGCGGTACCCCACTTGAAACACTTTTCCAATTGGATGCACAACCACTTATTATGACTCTTTGAGTACAATCACTGAGCCAGCTATGAATCCACCTAACCATAGCCTTGTCAATCCCATACTTGTTCTCGCACCATCTCTCTGTTTATGGATAGTGTGATGCTTTTATTTCTTCCATGGCACTGCGAAAATCAGTTGATATTACAATTGCACCACAGCAATCATGATAAAATATGAAATAATAAATAACGTTAAAATGTTATAACATTGTCCCTAGAGAGACTTGCTAACGCCAGTCCAGATAAAAATTTCACTCACAGAGCATGGGGCAGAATACCCCCACAGAAGCCGCTTACAAATTTCAATCATAATCAATTTGATTGATATTATCTCTAAAACAGAGAAGAGATATATAAAAAAAGCAAAAAAAAAGTTTTATTCCACTTTGCAGGCACTATTACATAGTGTGTCCAGTTCAACATGAAACATTTGGTGAAAAGTCCTCTTTAAGGTACACCCCATACAATCTCTTGTTACCTGGCTAAATATGGGATCTCCATTAATTTTAAGAATGAAACATAAATGAGCTGCATCCCAGTTACGCTACTTAAATGAGCTGCATCCCAGTTACGCTACTTGAATGAGTTGCATCCCAGTTATGCTACTTGAATGAGCTGCATCCCAGTTATGCTACTTACTGAAGCTAAGCCTTGTACAAGCTTTCATCTTTGAACCCACTCACAGAGATACAGGGAGTACATAGTCTGGTGGTGCAGAGCAGCATGAGAAGGCAAAATCTGATCTGTAGTGTAAAAAATCCATGCAAATTATGGGTATGTTAAGGACTTTAGAGTGACAAACCATTACAACATAGATCCCAACTTTTGAAGAACAGAAAAAGGAACAAATCATACGGCGTGCATAGTGCGCAGCAGCAAATTTTGGACATAACCCTGGCCACACCCCAATCCACATCAATTTACCATTTCTTTCTCCTCTCGCAGGAGAAGATGTCAGAGAGGCACTGGCAGAGAGGGACATTCAGAAGATGCCTGAGACTGCAGGGCGTAGACCCAAATCCGGGACTGTCCACTGTATCCAGGGGACTCCGGTCCAGTGTCCAGGTCAGTGTTACATGGCAGCTGGATGGGAGGCCATAAATCACTAACCTTCTGGTGTCCCCAATTTGGCCTACAATTAGCCAGGGCTGGTGCAACATCATCTGTGCATCCTGCTCAACAGTAGTTGGAACCTGTGGATTTATTTTTTGTTCATTCATTCACAGTCAGAGCTGCCAGAACTTTCTCATCTTTATGTAGGGTCACTATATGACATCTGGCTTTTTTGTGTCAGTAAGTCATATTCACATATTGCAGAAATACTGTGTTTTGTTTTCTGCATGTGTAACGGTGGTGGGCGCTCACGGATTGCTCCCGGATAACCAAGGGTTAATTGTATTCTCTGTACTTGTATGTGGTATAGGTAAAATACTCCCTGGGGTTGCAGTTAGCTGGGACAGGGTTAACTGAAGTGGCCAGCCCAGATGGAAGGGGAAACTGAGTGTTAGCAACAGAGGCATGAAGTGACAGTTAGTTAATGCACTTTTAAGTACACAATTGTAATTGCTGCTTATTATTTTTATTACCTTTATAGGAACTTTGCTACCAGGAATTTCAGGGCCCCATACTGGCAACATTTTTGACCTCCCTTGAGTCTCCACCAAGGCTTTATCCCAGCTCCACCTCCATCCCTCAAACCTTCCACAGTCCCATGACCTACTCTTGGAAAAACTTCACTTCTGTACCATATCCTCACTAATCACCCAGTAACAGTTACCACTGAACACCAGATCACATACATAGGTATCAGTTTCGGTTTTGGACAAAAGATTTTTTAAGCCACCACCACAAGGTAGACTTTTTTGGCAGGGCCCTACTCTACTCCCACCTATTAGCCATTTCTTAAAATATCCAATACTCTTTTTAGGTATATTTGTATTAATTTTTCTTTAAGGGAAGGTGTCACATATTTTTTTTTAAATGACCAATAATACCATATACAAGGGACAAATACCGTCACTCCATGGCCACGATCTCCTGCAGGCACAGATTGCCCCACTACCGATGAGTGTCACACATACATGGCAGTGCATTCGCGATGACATTATCGCGGTCATACCAGCGCATACACAATAATGACACCTGCACATCAGAAAAAAGGCGGATGGACTCCGCAACACCAGGAAGGCAGCCTACACTGAGAGGTGCGCCGCATGATACTTTATCATACCCTGGAACTCAAAGAGAAAAAGTACAAAAGCACTGTACTTCCGCTCATACAGCAGTGAAGGCAGTGATGCCCTGGTTGTGGCCCTCCGAAGAGATGCAAATCTTAGGACATAGTCAATTATCTAGTTATATACAGTAGACTAAAAGAACAATTTACATTGTACTCAAAAATATACCTATAAAGAGAAAAATGAGACAAACTGAACATTTTGCATTGGTCTCTTAATTTTTGCCAATTTTGGATACAAATACAGGCCACACTTATGGGTATTCTATTGTTGAATCAGATTTTTTTCCATCACATCAACCCTGGCAAATGCTTACCATTTCTTGTTCTTGTCATATTTTTCTGGTGTTGACTAAGTTTATTAAAAAAAAGTTTAGCAACAAATTAAATGTTATACTTATGTCAAAAATGTATGCTAAACCCAAACATGGCACTGCCAATGAACATGGTAAAACTGTAGAAATAGAAGCTAATATCAATGTGTTAGCCACTAGTGGCAGCAATTTCACTGAAAGTAGTGGTAGCAATCATCCTGCCCACAGATCACATTTGGCCATATTAGTAGAGAGGAAATGAAGAACATAATGGAGTACATGTCCTATCACTCATCTCAATCACAGCAGGGTGATGTAGCCTCTGACAGCAACATAATCAGCTGGAGTCAGTATTCTGCTCAGTCTGACACAACACTTAATGTTGTACATAGTGGTCTGTCAATGACACTCATATATGGTCCCCTTATCCACAGTACCATGGGGTCTAAGGAACATACTACACTAGGAAAAAACTTCTTTCAGTTGATTTTTGGAAATGATGAAGAGCTAGCTTTTTGTTCTCAGAAGACATGGTGCTGGAGGAGATGGAGAATATAATTCTAACATCAAACTGTGTTGCAGGCTCTGTGAGCCATGGTGATAGAGACACTTTCATTGGTAACAACAATCTGAACTAGGGGATGGAAAGGAGCATTGGAAATTTAACAAATGGAGGCAACTGTCAGCTGAATCAAGGATGATGATAAAGATGATGTTGATGATTCTATGTTGGACAAAACCTGGAAACCAGGCAGGAGTGATGAGAAGGTGAGGTCATCAGAGGAAGAGGGTGCTCACATCAGTGATACACAGCACAGGTGACATGAATCAAAAAGATTTTCTGTGATAAAATCATCTTTTTCTGCTGTTAGCTCTGGAGCAGGTGATTCCTGAAAGGTCTGTTTGTGGTAGTCCTTGCATGCTTCTTGTGTGTGGGAGTTCTTTCGCACATAGCCAACAAATGATTTTTTGGTACTCTGCAGGCTCTGCAACAGGAAATTAAGCCATGACATATAGACTAGGCTCTCCATCAACAAATGAAGCAACATTGCATGATCATTTGGAAAAGACAAGTCGCTGCGCAATCAGAGCAGGCCTCAAGTTGTCCTCCCCCTGCTCGTTTTTCTGTTAGCTAAGGCACACCCTTACGTAATATATAGTCAGCTTCATAATTACCACTATCATCAAAGTCATCCACCACTACTTGTCATGAATATGCCTCTTACTTCTTCTCCTGTTATGTTTGGCTGGTGGTTAGGAGCACTAGAAATGACCAGATGAGCAAACTAGCAATACGGGACGAGCTCTGGAAAGTGGGGGCTCTGCTGACCGCAACCCCTAATCCTATCACAACAACTAGAAATAGCCGTGGAGCGTTCCTGACTCTGCCTAGACGCCTCTTCACAGCCTAAGAGCTAACTACCCCTAAAGATAGAAAATACAGCCTACCTTGCCTCAGAGAAATTCCCCAAAGAAATAGGTAGCCCCCACATATATTGACTGTGAGTTAAGATGGAAGTCACAAACACAGGAATGAAATAGATTTCAGCATAGGAGGCCAGACTAACTAAACAGACAGAGGATAGAAAAGGTATCTTTGCGGTCAGCATAAAAAACTAACAAAAAAACACGCAGAGTGTGCAAAAGAAACCACCGCACCGACTCACGGCGCGGTGGTGCCACTCTGCATCTCAGAGCTTCCAGCTAACAAGATAAAATCAATATAGCAAGCTGGAAAAAAAAAAGTGGTAACAAATAGGCTAGCAGGGACTTAGCTTTTGCTGAAATAGACAGGTCATCTGAAAGATCCAAGAGAACTGAACCAGTACTAGGACATTGACAGCTGGCATCAAGTAAAGCTCTGAGTGGAGTTAAATAGAGCAGCCAGCCAAGGCCTGTACGAGATCAGCTGGAGAAGGAATCTCAGAACCAGCAGCTCCACTCACAGCCACCAGAGGGAGTCCATGAACAGAACTCACCGAAGTACCATTCATAACCACAGGAGGGAGCTCGAGAACAGAATTCACAACAGTACCCCCCCTTGAGGAGGGGTCACCGAACCCTCACCAGAGCCTCCAGGCCGCTCCGGACAAGCCAAATGAAAGGCACAAACAAGATCGGCAGCATGAACATCAGAGGCAACTACCCAGGAATTATCCTCCTGACCATAACCTTTCCACTTGACTAGGTACTGAAGTTTCCGTCTCGAAATACGAGAATCCCAAATCTTCTCCACCACATACTCCAACTCCCCCTCAACCAACACCGGGGCAGGAGGATCAACGGAGGGAACCATAGGAGCCACATATCTCCGCAACAGCGACCTATGGAACACATTATGGATGGCGAAAGAAGCTGGAAGGTCCAAACGAAATGACACAGGATTAATAATTTCAGAAATCTTATAAGGACCAATGAAACGAGGCTTAAACTTAGGAGACAAAACCTTCATAGGAACAAAACGAGACGACAACCAAACCAAATCCCCAACACGAAGTCGGGGACCAACACAGCGACGGCGGTTAGCGAAACGTTGAGCCTTCTCCTGGGACAATGTCAAATTGTCCACTACGTGAGTCCAAATTTGCTGCAACCTGTCCACCACGGAATCTACACCAGGACAGTCCGAAGGCTCAACCTGCCCTGAAGAAAAACAAGGGTGGAACCAGAATTACAGAAAAAAGGCGAAACCAAAGTGGCCGAGCTGGCCCGATTATTAAGGGCGAACTCAGCCAAAGGCAAGAAGGACACCCAATCCTCCTGATCAGCAGAAACAAAGCATCTCAGATATGTTTCCAAAGTCTGATTGGTTCGTTCGGTTTGGCCATTTGTCTGAGGATGGAAAGCTGAAGAAAAAGACAAATCAATGCCCATCTTAGCACAAAAGGACCGCCAAAATCTTGAAACAAACTGGGAACCTCTGTCCGACACGATGTTCTCCGGAATGCCATGTAAACGAACCACATGCTGGAAAAACAATGGAACCAAATCAGAGGAGGAAGGCAATTTAGGCAAAGGTACCAAATGGACCATCTTAGAGAAGCCATCACAAACCACCCAGATAACTGACATCCTCTGAGAGACAGGGAGATCCGAAATAAAATCCATGGAAATATGCGTCCAGGGCCTTTTCGGGACCGGCAAGGGCAAAAGCAACCCACTGGCACGAGAACAGCAGGGCTTAGCCCGAGCACAAGTCCCACAGGACTGCACAAAAGAACATCTCGTGACAAGGAAGGCCACCAAAAGGATCTAGACACCAAATCTCTGGTCAATAAATAACATTAAAATCTATAATGGATAATAACGCAATCATGTGATAAAGTGCAAAAACGTGCTCATGTAACCAGTGCCATATTAAAAATTGGTTTTGTCTCACCAAATGGTCCTTATTCTTTTTTCCTTTTTATTCGGGAGCATACAATGTTGTTCTCAGGGGTGGGGGGATTTGTCTTCCAAACTACCCCTGTCGTGCCCCTGTACAGCTCCCGCCCTGACAAGGGCAGTCCCCAAGTCAGTCTGCTAAGTTGTACCCACCAAAATTTAAGTGACCTTCCCTACGCGTTTCCTCTCCCATAGGGGAGAATCATCAGGGGAACTACAGAATAAATGTGGGATATTTCTATCAAGAAGGGGAGTCCCTGCGTCGGCAGTTGACTCACGTGTCTGGAATCCCCAGTAGTGGGACCAGACTAATGGTAAGGTGAGCTGCGGGGCCCCATGTTTCCACTTAAATAGTTTATCAGGTGGACTTAGCGTCCTACCTCACTTCCGTTTTCACTCGAGTGAAAACGGAAGTGAGGTAGGACGCTAAGTCCACCTGATAAACTATTTAAGTGGAAACATGGGGCCCCGCAGCTCACCTTACCATTAGTCTGGTCCCACTACTGGGGATTCCAGACACGTGAGTCAACTGCCGACGCAGGGACTCCCCTTCTTGATAGAAATATCCCACATTTATTCTGTAGTTCCCCTGATGATTCTCCCCTATGGGAGAGGAAACGCGTAGGGAAGGTCACTTAAATTTTGGTGGGTACAACTTAGCAGACTGACTTGGGGACTGCCCTTGTCAGGGCGGGAGCTGTACAGGGGCACGACAGGGGTAGTTTGGAAGACAAATCCCCCCACCCCTGAGAACAACATTGTATGCTCCCGAATAAAAAGGAAAAAAGAATAAGGACCATTTGGTGAGACAAAACCAATTTTTAATATGGCACTGGTTACATGAGCACGTTTTTGCACTTTATCACATGATTGCGTTATTATCCATTATAGATTTTAATGTTATTTATTAAAAGTTATATTTTAGGTCTTAGTTATTTAGTGGGTCTCCTAGCTGATTTGCCTATATTTTTGAGGACCCTGAGTGGTATTGGATACAGATATACCCTATATGTGATACACCAAATCTCTGGTACCAAAGATTCCAGGATGACCAGCCAACACTGAACAATGAACCTCAGAGATATCTCTACTAGTCCATCTATCAGGGACAAACAGCTTCTCCGCTGGGCAACGGTCAGGTTTATCAGCCTGAAACTCCTGCAGCACCCGCCGCAAATCAGGGGAGATGGCAGACAAAATTACCCCCTCTTTGAGAATACCAGCCGGCTCAGGAACTCCCGGAGAATCAGGCACAAAACTCCTTGAAAGGGCATCAGCCTTCACATTCTTAGAACCCGGAAGGTACGAAACCACAAAATTGAAGCGGGAGAAAAACATCGACCATCGAGCCTGTCTAGGATTCAACCGCTTGGCAGACTCGAGATAAGTCAGATTTTTGTGATCCGTCAAGACCACCACGCGATGTTTGGCTCCTTCAAGCCAATGTCGCTACTCCTCAAACGCCCACTTCATAGCCAACAACTCTCGATTACCCACATCATAATTGCGCTCAGCAGGCGAAAACTTTCTAGAAAAGAAAGCACATGGCTTCATCACAGAGCCATCAGAACCTCTTTGAGACAAAACAGCCCCTGCTCCAATCTCAGAAGCATCCACCTCGACCTGAAACGGGAGTGAAACATCTGGCTGACACAACACAGGGGCAGAAGAAAAACGACGCTTCAGCTCCTGAAAAGCCTCAACGGCCGCAGAGGACCAATTGACCACATCAGCACGTTTCTTGGTCAAATCAGTCAATGGTTTAAGAACACTAGAAAAATTAGCGATGAAGCGACAGTAAAAATTAGCAAAGCCCTGAAATTTCTGAAGGCTCTTTACAGAAATAGGCTGAGTCCAATCATAAATGGCCTGAACTTTAACAGGGTCCATCTCGATAGTAGAAGGGGAAAAAATGAAGCCCAAAAATGAAACCTTCTGAACTCCAAAGAGACATTTAGACCCCTTCACAAACAAGGAATGAGCACGAAGGACCTGGAACACCATTCTGACCTGCTTCACATGAGACTCCCAATCATCCGAAAAGACCAAAATATCATCCAAATATACAATCATGAATCTATCTAGGTACTTTCGGAAGATGTCATGCATAAAGGACTGAAACACAGATGGAGCATTAGAAAGCCCGAATGGCATCACCAAGTACTCAAAATGGCCCTCGGGCGTATTAAATGCTGTTTTCCATTCATCGCCCTGTTTAATACGCACAAGGTTATACGCCCCTCGAAGATCTATCTTGGTGAACCAGCTAGCCCCCTTAATCCGAGCAAACAAATCAGACAGTAGCGGCAAAGGGTACTGAAATTTGACGGTGATTTTATTAAGAAGGCGGTAATCAATACAAGGTCTCAGAGAACCATCCTTCTTGGCCACAAAAAAGAACCCTGCTCCCAACGGTGACGACGACGGGCGAATATGCCCTTTCTCCAAGGACTCCTTTATATAACTCCGCATTGCAGCATTTTCTGGCACAGATAAATTGAACAGTCGGCACTTCAGAAACTTACTACCAGGAATCAAATTAATAGCACAATCGCAATCCCTATGAGGAGGTAGGGCACTGGATTTGGGCTCATCAAATACATCCCGGTAATCTGACAAGAACTCAGGGACTTCAGAAGGATGGGAAGACGAAATAGACAACAATGGGACATCCCCATGTACTCCTTGACAACCCCAACTGGATACAGACATTGATTTCCAATCCAATACAGGATTATGGACCTGTAGCCATGGCAAACCCAAAGCGACCACATCATGCAGATTATGCAACACCAAAAAGCGAATATCCTCCTGATGTGCAGGAGCCATGCACATGGTCAATTGAGTCCAGTACTGAGGCTTATTCTTGGCCAAAGGTGTAGCATCAATTCCTCTCAATGGAATAGGATACTGCAAGGGCTCCAAGAAAAAACCACAGCGCCTGGCAAACTCCAAGTCCATCAAATTCAGGGCAGCGCCTGAATCCACAAATGCCATAACAGAATAGGACGACAAAGAGCAAATCAGAGTAACGGACAAAAGAAATTTTGGCTGTACAGTACCAATGGTGGCAGACCTAGCGAACCGTTTAGTGCGCTTAGGACAATCAGAGATAGCATGAGTGGAGTCACCACAGTAAAAGCACAGCCCATTCTGACGTCTGTATTCTTGCCGTTCAACTCTGGTCAAGGTCCTATCACATTGCATTGGCTCAAGCTTCTGCTCAGAAAACACCGCCAAATGGTGCACATTTTTGCGCTCACGTAAGCGTCGATCGATCTGAATGGCCAAGGACATAGACTCATTCAGACCAGCAGGCGTGGGGAATCCCACCATAACATCCTTAAGGGCTTCAGAAAGACCCTTTCTGAAAATTGCCGCCAGGGCACACTCATTCCACTGAGTAAGCACAGACCACTTTCTGAACTTCTGACAATATATCTCCGCTTCATCCTGACCCTTTCACAAAGCCAGCAAAATTTTCTCTGCCTGATCCACTGAATCTGGTTCATCATAAAGCAATCCAAGCGCCAGAAAAAACGCATCTACATTACGCAATGCAGGATCTCCTGGCGCAAGGGAAAATGCCCAGTCTTGAGGGTCGCCACGTAGCAAAGAAATAATGATTTTTACTTGCTGAATGGGGTCACCAGAGGAGCGGGGTTTCAAAGCAAAAAACAGTCTACAATTATTTTTGAAATTCAGGAACTTAGATCTATCCCCAGAAAACAAATCAGGAATTGGAATTCTGGGTTCTAACATCGGGTTCTGAACTACATAATCTTGAATGCTTTGTACCCTTGCAGTGAGTTGATCCACACAAGAGGACAGACCTTGAATGTCCATATCTACACCTGTGTCCTGAACCACCCAGAGGTTAAGGGGAAAAAAAATACAAAACACACTGCAGAGAAAAAAAAATGGTCTCAGAACTTCTCTTATCCCTCTAATGAGATGCATTAACACTTTGTAGGCCAGCTGTACTGTTATGTTTGGCTGGTGGTTAGGAGCACTAGAAATGACCAGATGAGCAAACTAGCAATACGGCACGAGCTCTGGAAAGTGGGGGCTCTGCTGACCGCAACCCCTAATCCTATCACAACTAGAAATAGCCGTGGAGCGTTCCTGACTCTGCCTAGACGCCTCTTCACAGCCTAAGAGCTAACTACCCCTAAAGATAGAAAATACAGCCTACCTTGCCTCAGAGAAATTCCCCAAAGAAATAGGTAGCCCCCACATATATTGACTGTGAGTTAAGATGGAAGTCACAAACACAGGAATGAAATAGATTTCAGCATAGGAGGCCAGACTAACTAAACAGACAGAGGATAGAAAAGGTATCTTTGCGGTCAGCATAAAAAACTAACAAAAAACCACGCAGAGTGTGTAAAAGAAACCACCGCACCGACTCACGGCGCGGTGGTGCCACTCTGCATCCCAGAGCTTCCAGCTAACAAGATAAAATCAATATAGCAAGCTGGACAAAAACACAGTGGTAACAAATAGGCTAGCGGGGACTTAGCTTTTGCTGAAATAGACAGGTCATCTGAAAGATCCAAGAGAACTGAACCAGTACTAGGACATTGACAGCTGGCATCAAGTAAAGCTCTGAGTGGAGTTAAATAGAGCAGCCAGCCAAGGCCTGAATGAGATCAGCTGGAGAAGGAATCTCAGAACCAGCAGCTCCACTCACAGCCACCAGAGGGAGTCCATGAACAGAACTCACCGAAGTACCATTCATAACCACAGGAGGGAGCTCGAGAACAGAATTCACAACATTCTCCATCACATCGTCAAATATCGATATCTGATTATGTGTCAAGGAAACGTGCACGCTCCCAGTCATAATCTATTTTGCCAGTGTCAGGAATCCCACCACGCTGCCACCAACATGTCATGGCTAACGGGGAGGATACCTTTATCATCCCTACCACTCACACCAATTTGTCATGAACCGAGGTTGTTTGGTTGCCCCTGGATCTTTCTGAAGGGGATTTATCTATATCCCACTTCCCAGTTCTGGTTTGGAACTTGCAGCTCTTTGGCGCCCCCCCCTTACCCTCAGGTCAGACCAGATACTGCACCTAGGATAATTAGTCACCAGAAAGGCTGCCTGCTATGTACTGGCTATCGGGCATGCTGCAGAGAGGGTGATATAACTACTCCCACTCAGGCGGGAATAATAATTATCAATGCCACCTGTTGCTGCAAAGACTCCCAATTGCACAGGACAAATCATGCTGCCACCAGCTCCAATTTCGTTATTATTAACGGGTCCGGAGCCAACCCAGATTAGTAGCGTAATTCACTTCAGCAGACACGACAGTTCGTTATAGAGCAAGGAGAGACAAGCTAGTAATTTTATATTTTACTCCAAAAAAGGTAGGCAGTGTTTAGAGGTATAAAAAGATATTATAAAGAAGACAAATATCATATGTACAATACAATTACAAATAAAATGGGATTAAAGTTTAAAAAAAATTACATTTCTTTAAGTCATCCTCTCTCATGGCCGACCGTGTGCTGTGGAGGATGGGCACACATCTAGATGCATAGCACGCATCTGTATAGCAGCTAGACCCCAGAGAAAGATACTGAAGACTGCTTGCCTCCCTCACTTATTTCCTAGCCTAAACCCAAGGCACTTCCCCTGTGGTGACCTCACTTAGAGGCTGAAATCTCCCCTTTACTTAGCATTATCAAAACCCATCATCCCACATATCTTGTTTTAGGAACCTCGTAGAAAGATGACACCCGTGTCGTTATGCTCAGTGTGCCATAGGGATTTGTTTAAGTATAGACATGGGGTAGCTGGGTGACCCAGATCCATAGTAATCCGTTTCTCAATAGTGCGGGTTCTGGAACCTAGAAAATTCACTGGCTGATAGTTCTACCGAAGCCCATGTCAAAAATGTATTTGTCCCACTTCTATCATTAATCGGTGCTATGATATTTACATTTGCAAGGACAAAGAAACCTGTTTTTTTTCCCATGTGCTTCTACTTGTACTTTCACTTTGAAGCCATAAAGATTCTGGGGGAGAAGGGAAATGAGGGATTTTGGATAACACACTGGCAGAGGGAGAAGAGGGGGGTCGGAAAGGCCCTCATCGTGTGTCCAAAAAGCCATGAAACTGTTAGTTAGACACTCAAACATGGGATATTCACATTATCGTTACAGCCAGCTTGCTACTTTTTGAGAAATTATGACTTGCATTCAACCCTGCTAGATGATACTCAGCCACCATTATTTCTCTCAGAAAGAGGTGCCCACGCCCTGTTCTCACATGCAGGGGAATTTAGCCACTCTTTGGGCTTGTCTTTGAGCTTCAAAAAGGACTTAAAGAAGTTGTCCACTACTATAACCTTTTTTTTTTTTTTTTCATAAATCTTACTATTATGTGCCACTGAAAACATCTACTGTGTTTATTTTAGCAATATTACCTTTTATCATGCTGTAGCAGCCGACTTTAGTGCTGGATTCAGCTCTCATGGGGTTAATCGACAACTTCCTTTCTCCTGAGTCATTGTGCCCTAATACTACAAGTTCCATGATGCATTGCACTGCTACTAAGCCTGAACCTGGCACACCCACTCCAAAACACACCCAACCCCTCCCTCCTCTCCCCCCTCTAGCTTCAAACAGATTTGTGATGTCATTTCTGTCCGACCTCCTCTTTTACATTTGTCCAACCCACACTCCATTACACACAGATAGAGGGAAAGATAGATAGATAGATAGATAGATAGATAGATAGATAGATAATAGATAGATAGATAGATAGATATGGGATAGATAGATACATACAGATATATGTCTATTTCCATAGATATGTCCATATCCATGTTTCTAAACCCCTTCACCCCTGCAGCTTTTTTGTTTTCGTTTATCGCTCCCCTTCTATCCAGAGCCATAATTTTTCCGTCAATATGGCCATGTGAGGGGCTTATTTTTTGTGGGACAAGTTCTACTTTTGAACGCCATCATTGGTTTTACCATGTCGTGTAGCAGAAAATGTGAAAAAAATTCAAAGTGCAATGAAATGGCAAAAAAAGTGCAATCCCACACTAGTTTTTTGCTTGGCTTTTTTGCTCGGTTCCCTAAATGCTAAGGCTGTGTGCACACATTGTGGATTTGATTGCAGATCCGCAGCGTTTTTTGCCGCACTGAATTGCATCAAATCCGCAGTGTAGTGCACAACCAATGTAAGTCTATGGGAGCCGCAGACTTGTTGTGCACATGCTGCGGAAAAGGCCGCACCGAAACGCAGCTTTTTTTTCTCGCAGCATGTCACTTCTTTTGTGCGGAACTGCAGCGTTTCTGCACCTTTAGGCTATGTGCACACTCTGCGGCGTGCTCTGCAGGTTCTCCCGCAGCGGAATTGATAAATCTGCAGGGCAAAACCGCTGCGGTTATCCCTGCAGATTTATCGCGGTTTGTTCCGCTATTTCCGCTGCGGGTTTCCGCCTATACTATTGATGCTGCATATGCAGCAATATGCAGCATCAATAGTAATGTAAAAAATAATAAAAATTGGCTATACTCACCCTCTGACGTCGCGATCTCCTCGGCGCTGCACTCGGCGGTCTGGTTCCAAAGATGCTGTGCCGAGAAGGACCTTCGTGACGTCACGGTCATGTGACCCAGGCGTCATCACGGTCATGTGACCGCGACGTCACCACAGGTCCTGCTCGCACACCAACCCTGATAACGGACGGCCGCGTGCAGCGCTGAGAGGTGAGTATAGCATCATTTTTTATTTTAATTCTCTTTTTTTTACACTATTTATGCTTCCCAGGGCCTGTAGGAGAGTCTCCTCTCCTCCACCCCGGGTAGCAACCGCACATGATCTGCTTACTTCCCGCATCATGGGCACAGCCCCATGCGGGAAGTAAGCGGTTCAATGCATTCCTATGGGTGCAGAATCGCTGCGATTCTGCACAAAGAAGTGACATGCTGCAGGTTTTAAACCGCTGCGTTTCTGCGCGGTTTTTCCCGCAGCATGTGCACAGCGGTTTGCGGTTTCCATAGGGTTTATATGTTAATGTAAACGCAATGGAAACTGCTGCGGACCCGCAGCATCAAAATCGCCGCGGATCCGCGGTAAAAACCGCTATGTGTGAACATGGCCTTAGACTTTCATTGAGTCGGGCACATCCGCCGCAAAACCGCAGATGTAAAAAAGATCTGCAGTTTTGCTGCGGATGTGGGTCCGAGAAACGCAGCAGCTCGGGAGGATGGAAGTGTGTGGGCGGTGACGGTGTGCGTCTATGTGTGGGCGGGCGGGGTCTGCGGGCTGTTCGGATGTGTGCTGCGCTGTGCGGGACTGTTCAGGTGTGTGCGATGTCTGTGGGCTCTTCGGATGTGTGCGGGGCTGTGGTGGGGGGTCTTTTGGGGTGTGTGTGCAGGCACCATCCGATGGAACTACAAGTACGCAGCATACAATCTGCAGCTCATTCGGATGTAATCCGGACAGTGGACACACACCCTACGCTATCCATACATCTATCAATAGATATCTATCCAGACACATCTACAGATAGATATATGAATAGATAGATGTATGCATCTATAGATCTATCTATATGTAGATCTGTCTATCCATTTCATCTATCATCTATCTGTCTATCTGTGTGTTTAAAGGAGTGTGGGTTGGACAAATGTAAAAGAGGAGGTTGGACAATAATGACATCACAAATCTTTTTTTTGTTCAATAATACATCTTTATTTACCTTTCAAAAACGCACCAAAACGCCTAAAAACCGCGCAAAAACCGCAACAAAAGCGAATTAAAAAATGCATCAAAACCGTGCAAAAAACTGCATAAAAAATGCATCAAAACTGAAAAAAATCGCATCAAAACAGCACCATAGGTGCATCAACACTGCACCAAAAACTGCATCAAAACTGCGCAAAAAACGCACCAAAATCGCACCAAAAACTCCATCAAAACCACACCAAAACCACACTAAGAACTGCATCAAAACCGCACCAAGAACTGCATCAAAACCGCACCAAAAACTGCATCAATACCGCACCAAAACTGCAAACTGCACCAAAACTGCAAAACTGCACCAGGTTTTGATGCAGTTTTTGGTGCAGTTTTGATACAGTTTTTGGTGCAGTTTTGATGCTTTTTTTGGTGCGGTTTATGCGCGGTTTTAATGCCGTTTTTGGAAATAAGTAAATAAATGGAAAATGTGCATGATTTGAATGGAAACATGCATGAAAAAACGGATTCCAAGGCCGGATTCATCATTTCACAGCTCAGTTTCATAGTTTTTTTGCCGCAAAAAAACGCATGCGTTTATTTGCGGCAAAAAAATGCATTGCTGTCTATGTAAACGCATGCGTTTTTAAGCACATGCGTTTGTTTGCGTTAAAAACGCATGCGTTTTTATAGAAAAAAACAGAAAAAACACTGAAACACCACCCACCACCATCAGGGTGATAAAGGGATCCAAACCCTAACCCTACCCCTAACCTCACCCCTAACCGTTTAATGAACATTTTCTGACATAGTGCCACGATATTTCAGTGCCACGTATATAAGTGCCACGTATGTAAGTGCCACGTGCCACGTATATAAGTGCCACGTATGTAAGTGCCATGTATGTAAGTGCCACGTGCCACGTATATAAGTGCCACGTATGTAAGTGCCACGTGCCACATATTTAAGTGCCACGTATGTAAGTGCCACGTATGTAAGTGCCACGTATGTAAGTGCCACGTATATAAGTGCCACGTATTTCAGTGCCACGTATTTCAGTGCCACGTATTTCAGTGCCACGTATTTCAGTGCCACGTATATAAGTGCCACGTATATAAGTGCCACATATGTAAGTGCCACGTATGTAAGTGCCACGTATTTAAGTGCCACGTATTTAAGTACCACATGACACGTATTTCAGTGCCATGGATTTAAGTGCCACCTATTTAAGTGCCACATATTTCAGTGCCACGTATTTCAGTGCCACGGATTTAAGTGCCACGTATGTAAGTGCCACGTGCCACGTATTTCAGTGTCACGTATTAAAGTGCCACGTATTTCTGTCACGTTTACGGTTAGGGTTAGGGTTGATGTCACCGCTCTATAGGACCCTCAGTGACACACTGACAGGAGGCAATGGCTCCTGCAGTGTATCACTGAGGTTACTAAAGTTCACTGGTCTCACTTTATGGCAAAAAGCTGCGTGGGAACTTTCTAATACAGCATGCCATAAAGTGAGACTAGGGACTATTTTCTCACAGGGGCGTAGGAATACATTGTGGGGAATACATTGTGGAAGGATACCTTCCTCCCTTCATTGTCTTCCTGGAGCCCCTAGTGAGTGGTTGCATCAGCAGATGCTCCAGCTCTCCACGGGAGATCGTCGAGGGACACTCGTTTTAATTGGATTTCTGCGGATCAGGGAGTATAGTGTTTGTTTATTATTTTAATATTTTTTACAGATGACAATGGCTTCGGGGATCAAAGTGACAAGTGATGGTGAGTATGTAATCTATGTTTAATGTACTGTATGTCTATATGTATGTATGTATGTATGTACTGTATGTATGTACTGTATGCGCATGGCGTCGCATGGCGTCGCATGGTGCATGTAGTTGCATGGCGCATGTCGTCGCATGGTGCATGTCGTCGCATGCTGCATGTCACATGTTGTTGCATGGCGCATGTCATCGCATGCGGCATGTCGCATGTTGTCGCATGGCGCATGTCATCGCATGGCGCATGTCGTCCCATGTCGTCGCATGGCGCATGTCATTGCATGGTACATGTCGCATGCTGTCGCATGGCGCATGTTGCCGCATGGTGAGTGTCGTTGCATGGTGCTTGTCGCCGCATGGTGCATGTCGCATGTTGTCGCATGGCGCATGTCGCATGTTGTCGCATGGCGCATGTCATCGCATGGCGCATGTCGTCCCATGTTGTCGCATGGCGCATGTCATTGCATGGTACATGTCGCATGCTGTCGCATGGCGCATGTTGCTGCATGGTGAGTGTCGTTGCATGGTGCATGTCGCCGCATGGTGCATGTCGCATGTTGTCGCATGTCGCATGTTGTCGCATGGCGCATGTAATCGCATGGCGCATGTCGTCCCATGTCGTCGCATGGCGCATGTCATTGCATGGTACATGTCGCATGTTGCCGCATGGTGAGTGTCGTTGCATGGTGAGTGTCGTTGCATGGTGCATGTCGTCGCATGGTGCATGTCGCATGTTGTCGCATGTCGCATGTCGCATGTTGTCGCATGGCGCATGTCATCGCATGGCGCATGTCGTCCCATGTCGTCGCATGGCGCATGTCATGGCATGGTACATGTCGCATGTTGCCGCATGGTGAGTGTCGTTGCATGGTGCATGTCGCCGCATGGTGCATGTCGCATGTTGTCGCATGGCGCATGTCATTGCATGGCGCATGTCATCCCATGGCGCATGTCATTGCATGGTACATGTCGCATGCCGTCGCATGGCGCATGTTGCGTGTCGTTGCATGGTGCATGTCGCCGCATGGTGCATGTTGTCGCATGCCGTCGCATGGGGCATGTTGCGTGTCGTTGCATGGTGCATGTCGCCGCATGGTGCATGTTGTCGCATGGCGTCACACGGTGAGTGTCGTCGCATGTCGTGTGTTGTATGTATGTATGTATGTATTGTATATGTGTATTTTTTTTTTTTTTTACATTCAACACATTAGCCGGATGATGGGACTACTACTGTCCCATCATTGGCTAATGTGTCACTCACTGCCACTGTAGCAGGCAGAGCCCGATGGGACTTGTTGTCCCATCGGACGATGCCTGCACACAGAGACATACACACACACACACACACACCACCCCCCAGCACATACCGGTCCGCACAGCGCCGGGGACCGGGACCGCAAAGCGCCGGCGACCGCACATCGCCGGGGACCGGGACCGCACAGCACCGGCGCCCGGGACCGCACAGCGCCGGGGACCGGGACCGCACAGCACCGGCGCCCGGGACCGCACAGCGCCGGGGACCGCACAGCACCGGCGCCCGCCCGCACATCCCTGCCTAGCCCCGCCCGCCCCCAGCACGGCCCCGCAGGCAGCCTCAGCCCCGCCCACAGCCCAGTCACTCTTTGAGTGACTGCTGTCTGTGGAGCCTGGGGACACACCTGCTACTGACGTCACGTCAATTTCCAGAGTCTGGAAATTGACGTGACGTCGGCGGAAATGAGCGGCGGCTGAAGCCTGGGGGTCACGTGACCCGGACTCAGGCACCAGCATAGCGCCGCTCACAGGCGAAAACGGCTAAAGAAGGTATTTACACAAATCATCAGGGGCCCCGGGGGGGATACATAGGGGGGGTTAATTGAAAGTAGTGGACAACCCCTTTAAATTTAGATGCTTGGAACAGGAACTAAAGTAAGGGATAATACATGAGTTTCAAGGCTATCTGGGTGAATGTTTTCTGCAGTAGTTATACACCATTGTATCTGAGACAGGTGTTGAAGACTCCATGACTGGGAACTATATCTGCCTCCACAGCCAGGTGTTTTTTGTGTCCTCCTATACCTCCTATTTGCTGGTCCTAATCTGCCACACATGTCCATGCCGGCCGGTCCAAACTCTACAGTGCTGTTTCTGCCACAGCCAATGCACAGCAATGTCAGCCGCAGACTGCCCACTGGGTTCAATAACACTAGGCTGTACTACTGCTGCCAGAGCTGCAATTTTGGCTTAAAACTGCCACAAGTTCCCTTGTCTGCCTTTTCCTCACTCTCTACTGCTGCAGCCACTGCAAGACAAGGATGCCTACTCTTTTCTCTTTTATTCAATTTACCTTTATACTTTTGGGTTCTTTGAAAGGAGTATCTATACAGAGAGCTGTTTTGAAGACTTTAGCTTTTGTGTATGACACCCTTCTTCTTGTGGCTAATCCTAGCGAAGCCATGCCAGACATTACTGTTAGTATTTGACAAATCCAGCCTTATATTGGATTTCAAAAATAATTTATCTAAATCTCAAGCCTTGGAAATCTTAAAACAAATTAGAAGACATTGGGAGAGGGGGGTGACTAGGGGGCTCCATTTGCCTGGAAAATGAATGCAATTACACATTTGGGAATCAGGCTGATGGCCTTCATATATGTTAAAAAAGATCATTTTTCTTCAATTATTTCCAAGATTATTCAGGAAATTTAATCTTGTCTACCTTTACAGCTTTTCTTTTTAGGTCGCATTGTTGAATTGATTTTCTTCCCAAAAATTGTATGTTTTTCAAACTTTACCTTTATTAAATAATAAATCTGATGAGATTTAATAAATCTTTTAGCAGGTTCATTTGGAAGGGCGATAAATGTTACTTTATTAGGCTATTTAGGTATTAATTTACAAACAAATAAATTACACCACGTTTAATTTATAAACCTATAATGATGACTACAAACTTCAAAATCTTTATCAATTATTATTGATTTGCAAAGTTATTGAGTAAAAACATGATAAAAAAAATGATGTCAGGTTTCATTAAAGGTGACCTAGAACAGTGTTTCTCAACTCCAGTCCTCAAGACCCACCAGTAGGTCATGTTTTCAGGATTTTCTTAGTATTGCATAGGCGATGGAATTAATGCTTGAGCAGGTGATGAAATTATCACCTGTGCAATACTAAGGAAATCCTGAAAACGTGACCTGTTAGTGGGTCTTGAGTACTGGAGTTGAGAAACACTGACCTAGAAGGTGTTGGGAGGATTGGTCATAAATAATCTTTGTCATAATCATAATCTTAGACTTTATAAAATTGCTGTCATTATAAATTATGCTGTGGATTGGATTAGCAAAAGATGTACCACTGCTAACATTTAAATGGACGTGGGGTTTTGCGAACCCATTAATCTTCCAACATTATTAAATATGAAATTGCTCAATATCCCGACAGGCATCAAAGATAACCCCCTTATCTTGGACACAGTAATAGCTTGGAGGGCCTCCAGAAAACTCTGAAACATAATCCTCACGATCCCGGTACATTAAACAGTAGCTATACCACCCTTTCAATTGATGAAGCTGTTGCTAAGTATTCTCCTTTAGAGGGAAATTAATTTGTGCACTTACAAATTAAAAAAAAACTTTATACAAGCTGCTAAGACTTCGGTAACTGACTTGTCAAGATGTCATTTGTTAGATAAGATTTCGGTAAAAGCATGAACAACATTATTCTCGTTAAGTTCTATTTATAATGTCATTAAACCAGAAGTCAAATGGTCAGATACAGGTCCTTCTCAAAAAATTAGCATATAGTGTTAAATTTCATTATTTACCATAATGTAATGATTACAATTAAACTTTCATATATTATAGATTCATTATCCACCAACTGAAATTTGTCAGGTCTTTTATTGTTTTAATACTGATGATTTTGGCATACAACTCCTGATAACCCAAAAAACCTGTCTCAATAAATTAGCATATCAAGAAAAGGTTCTCTAAACGACCTATTACCCTAATCTTCTGAATCAACTAATTAACTCTAAACACATGCAAAAGATACCTGAGGCTTTTAAAAACTCCCTGCCTGGTTCATTACTCAAAACCCCCATCATGGGTAAGACTAGCGACCTGACAGATGTCAAGAAGGCCATCATTGACACCCTCAAGCAAGAGGGTAAGACCCAGAAAGAAATTTCTCAACAAATAGGCTGTTCCCAGAGTGCTGTATCAAGGCACCTCAATGGTAAGTCTGTTGGAAGGAAACAATGTGGCAGAAAACGCTGTACAACGAGAAGAGGTGACCGGACCCTGAGGAAGATTGTGGAGAAGGACCGATTCCAGACCTTGGGGAACCTGAGGAAGCAGTGGACTGAGTCTGGTGTGGAAACATCCAGAGCCACCGTGCACAGGCGTGTGCAGGAAATGGGCTACAGGTGCCGCATTCGCCAGGTAAAGCCACTTTTGAACCATAAACAGCGGCAGAAGCGCCTGACCTGGGCTACAGAGAAGCAGCACTGGACTGTTGCTAAGTGGTCCCAAGTACTTTTTTCTGATGAAAGCAAATTTTGCATGTCATTCGGAAATCAAGGTGCCAGAGTCTGGAGGAAGACTGGGGAGAAGGAAATGCCAAAATGCCTGAAGTCCATTGTCAAGTACCCACAGTCAGTGATGGTGTGGGGTGCCATGTCAGCTGCTGGTGTTGGTCCACTGTGTTTCATCAAGGGCAGGGTCAATGCAGCTAGCTATCAGGAGATTTTGGAGCACTTCATGCTTCCATCGGCTGAAATGCTTTATGGAGATGAAGATTTCATTTTTCAGCACGACCTGGCACCTGCTCACAGTGCCAAAACCACTGGTAAATGGTTTACTGACCATGGTATTACTGTGCTCAATTGGCCTGCCAACTCTCCTGACCTGAACCCCATAGAGAATCTGTGGGATATTGTGAAGAGAAAGTAGAGAGACGCAAGACCCAACACTCTGGATGAGCTTAAGGCCGCTATTGAAGCATCCTGGGCCTCCATAACATCTCAGCAGTGTCACAGGCTGATTGCCTCCATGCCACGCCGCATTGAAGCAGTCATTTCTGCCAAAGGATTCCCGACCAAGTATTGAGTGCATAACTGAACATTATTATTTGATGGTTTTTTTTGTTTGTTATTAAAAAACACTTTTATTTGATTGGACGGGTGAAATATGCTAATTTATTGAGACAGGTTTTTTGGGTTATCAGGAGTTGTATGCCAAAATCATCAGTATTAAAACAATAAAAGACCTGACAAATTTCAGTTGGTGGATAATGAATCTATAATATATGAAAGTTTAATTGTAATCATTACATTATGGCAAATAATGAAATTTAACACTATATGCTAATTTTTTGAGAAGGACCTGTATATGTCCAGGTCCAGGCAAATTACCCATTCTGTCATGCAAAGATATACAGCAATAGACGCTAAAATTAAAATGCAACTACAAATCTATAGCCCTGATGATCTTTCATAAAGCTTATGTAACACCAGGTAGACATACAAAGTGGAGTCCCTCACATATCTACTCCTGTTCTAGATGTCAGACCCCACAAACAGATAGCTTTCAGTGTTTATGAGAGTGTTCACTTATTGAAGAATTGTGGAGAACATTCACTCAATTTTTTAGAGATGCTTTAAATATTTCTATCCAGTAAAATAAACGCACAGCCAAAGCAGTAATAAAAACTTTAAAAATTCCCCAAATAATTCAATCATAGACATCGCAAAAATACTGATGGAAGCAGCCAGGCCCATCAATGGTGACCTTGTAAACTAGGAGCTTGTACCTCTAGTAGCGTGCCACACAGCTCGCCTAATTGAATAGTAGGGGCATTTAATAGGCTGTTAGCTGGACACTGTGGTAACATGTGTGTGACTTTCGCCCTATTACAAGCTTCACTTGTGTGTAATTCTAATATGAAGCAATCCCCCCTACACAGATTGGTAGGCTGAGAGTAGTTGTTTCATTGCATCTGTGCTACCTCCTTTAGTAAAGGGGTCTGCTGCATCCTGTTGATGCATTTTCCTTTATAACCTTGGCTGGTAAGTACCATTGTTTGTATTTCTATCTAGTCAACAGTAGAGTAGAGCCTGTGTTAGGGGTCAAGTTCCCGCCTCTGCACGGGGGGAGTCTCGGGCCATCTCTGCTGCGGTCTCCCATTCTTCTCCTGCCGCAGTGGAGCCTGCTCAGCGGAGACGTCGGTCCCAGCGTCTTGCTCAGTCCCACTCTGTACAAAGAGTTACTGCTGCTTCTCCTGCTTCGGCTATTGAAGTCAGTGCTGGGCAGCGGCGAGCAGACACTTCTGGGACTAAGTCCTGCTCTTCTCGTTCTGAGCATGCCCTGAGCGAGATCTCTCAGTGGAGATCGAGGGTCACATGGTCAGATGCTGCAGCTAAGTCCATTGGTCCTTTCAGGAAGGTCCTGTAGGTGCTAGGAATAAGTCCTGCTTGGCACACACTGAGCATGCCCAGGGCAAGATCTCTCAGTGGAGATTTAGGGTCACATGCTCAGGTATGGCAGCTTCTCATTGGTCCTTCTGGGAAGGTCTTTTACTTGCTGCAACTATATAAGGCTCGCATGGCCACACGGCCATGCGCTAGTATTGCTTTCATTTATGTACTTTGCGCCAGTGTGGTCTTGTATGTGTGTGTTCAGGGACCCGGCTGAAATAAGCCCCTAGAATGCTGGCACCTCCGGCGAGGAGTTTCGTGTGCGTGCAAGACCACTGACTGCTCTTGTTAGACAGTTAGCCTGTGCCTCTGTGGAGTCTAACAGGGCACAGCGCTTTGTGTTCACGGCTGCTCTGTGAAGTAACAGAGTTAGCTCACACTGCTATTAGTTCCGCTATTTACTGGCAGCAGGTTCTCCTGCACGGTGGACCCCGGGCTGCGAACGCATCTACCCTAATAAAATATAAACTTTCATTAGGTGCGTTCCGCTAGCCCAGTCATAACATAATACTAGCGCCAGGGTCTGGCTAGTAAATGGCGGACATACAGCAATCTTTGCGGTATATCCAGCAGCTGGAGGGTAGGTTGGCGGCTCTCGAGAGCTCAACCTCAGCTGTGGATATTTCCGCAGTTGCTGTACAGGCTGCTAGCGTGGCTGCAGCAACTTTGTCCACTGCCACCCCTGTTCCGACATTTTCGCGCCTCCCGCTCCCAGAAAAATTTTCTGGAGAAAGCACATCTTGTAGGGGATTCGTAAGTCAGTG
This sequence comes from Ranitomeya variabilis, assembly GCF_051348905.1. NCBI lineage: Eukaryota > Metazoa > Chordata > Amphibia > Anura > Dendrobatidae > Ranitomeya > Ranitomeya variabilis. Next base: position 1,010,917,354 of record NC_135232.1, on the reverse strand, counting down.
CTCTATTCACCTTGAGCTTCTGGCTGCACGTTTTCCCACAGAGCGGGCTAAGGTGGGATTTATTGTGTCCCTCTTGTCGGACAGGGCGTTGGAATGGGCTACGCCGCTGTGGGAGCGTGGCGATCATGTGGTGCAGAGTGCTCCGTTGTTTCTGAGCACCCTGAAACAGGTCTTTCTAGGACCTCGAGTCACCCATGATACGGCGCTCCAACTGTTGGCATTAACTCAGGGTGAGTCCTTGGTCAGCCAATTCGCCATTCGTTTCCGAACTTTAGCTTCAGAGCTAGAGTGGTCGGATAAAGCCCTTATCCCCATATTTTGGAGGGGGCTGGCTGATCACGTTAAGGACGTTCTGGCCACTAGGGAGATTCCAGCCACACTGGAGGAGTTAATAACTGTCTCTACCCTCATTGACCTCCATTTTAATGAGCGGAGGTTTGAGCGAGTCCAGTGTAGGCAGAGGTTTCAGCTGGCTCCCACCTTCGCCAGAACTCTGGAATCTCCGGTCATGGTTCCTGAGTCACATGAGGCCAGGGAGGTATCACAAGCGGGTTCTAAGTCCCGGACCGCTTGGGCTTCCAAGGTTCGTCATGTTTGCCAGCAGTCTGGACATCTTGCCACCAGATGTTCTCAGCGGTCGAGGAGACGTCAGCCTCTAGTGGTAATCGGGGGAGGTACACTAGATACGGCGACGTTTGCCTCAAAATTGTCCTTTAAGGGGACAATTAACATTGGCTCATCTTCCCACTCAGTTGATCTCTGCGTGGATTCTGGGGAAGAGGGCAATTTCATGTCTTCCGCCTTTGCCCAACGTCACGCAATACCCCTGGTTATGCTTGCACAGCCAGTTACGGTACGAGTGGTGAATGGGTCGACACTACCTTCACAGATAACTCACCAGACCATTCCTTTTACTCTGTCCATGTCGCCATCCCATCAGGAGATAATATCTCTGCTTGTCATACCTGAGGGTATCGATGAGGTCCTGTTGGGGATACCTTGGTTACGGTACCACTCTCCACATATCGAGTGGTCTTCTGGCAGAATTTTGGGATGGGGTGAGTCTTGTGAGGGTAGGTGTCAAAGGGAGTGCGTTCAGGTTGCTACTGCTGAGGTACCCGCAGATCTATCCTCTCTCCCCAAGCAATACTGGTCTCATGCAAACGTGTTCTCCAAAAAGGCGGCGGAGATCCTTCCGCCTCACCGCCCCTATGACTGTCCTATTGACCTCTTGCCTGGTGCTGAGCCTCCCCGGGGTCGAGTTTATCCATTATCTCTCCCGGAGACGGAGGCTATGTCTCAGTACATCCAAGAAAATCTGGCAAGAGGGTTCATCAGGAAGTCAGTCTCACCTGCTGGGGCTGGGTTCTTCTTTGTTCAGAAGAAGAATGGGGAACTGCGTCCATGTATTGACTACAGGGGTCTTAACGCCATCACCGTTAAGAACAAATACCCATTACTCCTGATATCTGAGCTTTTTGATAGGCCGACGAAAAAGACAAATCAATGCCCATCTTAGCACAAAAGATCCGCCAAAATCTGGACACAAACTGGGATCCTCTGTCAGACACAATATTTTCAGGGATGCCGTGCAAGCGAACCACATTCTGAAAAAATAGAGGAACCAAATCGGAGGAGGAAGGCAACTTAGGCAAGGGCACCAAATGGACCATTTTAGAAAAACGATCACACACCACCCAGATGACAGACATTCTCTGAGAGACTGGAAGATCCGAAATAAAATCCATGGAAATGTGCATCCAAGGCCTCTTCGGGACAGGCAAAGGCAAAAGCAAACCGCTGGCACGAGAACAGCAAGGCTTAGCCCAAGCACAAATCCCACAGGACTGCACAAAGGAACGCACATCCCGCGACAAGGAAGGCCACCAGAAGGACCTAGCCACCAAATCCCTGGTACCAAAAATCCCAGGATGGCCTGCCAACACCGAAGAATGAAACTCGGAAATAACTCTGCTGGTCCATCTATCTGGGACAAACAGTCTCTCTGGTGGGCAACGGTCAGGTTTATCCGCCTGAAATTTCTGCAGCACTCGTCGCAAATCTGGGGAAATGGCAGACAAAATCACTCCCTCTCTGAGGATACCAGCCGGCTCTGAAACTCCCGGAGAGTCAGGCACAAAACTCCTAGAAAGAGCATCAGCCTTCACGTTCTTCGAACCAGGCAGGTACGAGACCACGAAATCGAAACGGGAGAAAAACAACGACCAACGAGCCTGTCTAGGATTCAGCCGCTTGGCAGACTCGAGATAAATCAGATTTTTGTGATCAGTCAAGACCACCACACGATGCTTAGCTCCCTCGAGCCAATGTCGCCACTCCTCAAATGCCCACTTCATAGCCAACAACTCCCGATTACCAACATCATAATTCCGCTCGGCAGGCGAAAACTTTCTTGAAAAGAAAGCACAAGGCTTCATCACAGAGCCATCAGAGCTTCTCTGCGACAAAACAGCCCCTGCTCCAATCTCAGAAGCATCAACCTCGACCTGAAAAGGAAGAGAGACATCAGGCTGACACAAAACTGGAGCCGAAGAAAACCGGCGCTTCAGCTCCCGAAAGGCTTCCACGGCCGCAGGAGACCAGTCACATCAGAACCCTTCTTGGTCAAATCCGTCAAGGGTTTAACCACGCCAGAAAAATTAGCAATGAAGCGACGGTAAAAATTAGCAAAACCCAAGAACTTCTGAAGACTCTTAACAGATGTAGGCTGAGTCCAGTCATGAATAGCCTGGACCTTGACTGGGTCCATCTCAATAGTAGAAGGAGAAAAAATAAAACCCAAAAAGGAAACCTTCTGTACTCCGAAGAGACATTTTGAGCCCTTCACAAATAAGGCATTAGCACGCAGGACCTGAAATACCATCCTGACCTGCTTCACATGGGACTCCCAGTCCTCAGAAAAGACCAAAATGTCATCCAGATACACAATCATAAATTTATCCAGATATTCTCGGAAGATGTCATGCATGAAGGACTGGAACACAGAAGGAGCATTAGAGAGTCCAAAAGGCATCACCAAGTACTCAAAATGGCCCTCGGGCGTATTAAATGCTGTTTTCCATTCATCCCCCTGCTTAATACGCACAAGGTTATACGCACCACGAAGATCTATCTTGGTGAACCAACTGGACCCCTTAATCCGAGCAAACAGATCAGATAATAATGGCAAAGGATACTGAAATTTGACCGTGATTTTATTTAGAAGACGATAACCTATACAAGGTCTCAGAGAACCATCCTTCTTGGCCACAAAAAAGAATCCAGCACCAAGAGGGGAGGAGGACGGGCGAATATGTCCCTTCTCTAAAGACTCCTTTATATAACTCCGCATTGCGGCATGTTCTGGTACAGACAAATTAAAAAGTCGTCCCTTGGGGAACTTACTACCAGGAATCAAATTTATAGCACAATCACAATCCCTGTGAGGAGGCAGGGCACCGGATCTGGGCTCATCAAATACATCCTGGTAGTCCGACAAAAACTCAGGGACCTCAGAAGGAGTGGAAGAAGCAATTGACACCAAAGGAGCATCGCCATGAATCCCCTGGCAACCCCAACTTGAAACAGACATAGCTTTCCAATCCAGAACTGGATTATGGGCCTGCAGCCATGGCAGACCCAAAACGACAACATCATGCAGATTATGCAGCACAAGAAAGCGAATCACCTCCTGATGTACAGGAGTCATGCACATGGTCACTTGAGTCCAATACTGAGGCTTATTCTCAGCCAATGGTGTAGCATCAATACCCCTCAGTGGAATAAGGAATTCCAAAGGCTCCAGGACAAAACCACAGCGCCTGGCAAACGACACATCCATCAGGTTCAGGGCAGCACCCGAATCCACAAAAGCCATAACCGAGTAGGATGACAAAGAACAAATTAAAGTAACAGACAAAATGAATTTAGGCTGTATAGTACCAACGGTGACAGATTTAGCGATTTTTTTTACGTGCTTAGAGCATGCTGAGATAACATGAGTTGAATCACCAGAGGAACGAGGTCTCAAAGAAAGAAATAATTTACAATTATTCTTAAAATTCAGAAACCCAGATCTATCTCCAGAAAACAACTCAGGAATAGGTACTTTTGGCTCAGACATAGGACTGTGAACAACAAAATCCTGAATGCTTTGCACCCTTGCAGCAAGATGATCCACACTAGAAGTCAGACTCTGAATATCCATGTCTGCAGCTGAACTCAAAGCCACCCAGAGATTAAGGGGATGAGAGAAGCTGGACAGACTGCGGCAAAGGGAGAGGAAAAAAAAAAATTGTACTCAGAACTTCTCTTATCCCACTTCTGCGATGCATTAAACACTTTTCAGGCCTGCTGTACTGTTATGATCCCAGTGGCTTAGGATCACAAATCTAACCAGCTAAGTCAGAGACAATAGGACGAGCTCTGGGGATGTGGTAACTGGACTGACCGCAAAGCTGATCCTAACCAAACACACTAAAGGTAGCCGTGGAACGTTTCCTGAAATCCTAGACGTCTCTTCACGGCCTGAGAAACTGACTACCCCTAGAGATAAAGTAAGACCTCACTGAGATTCCAAGTGAGCTTAAATAGAAAACCAGCCCACAGATAACGAGACAGCTGATGCCAGTCACAAACCTGCAGAAAGACAGCACTCACACAGTACCACTTGTGACCACAAGAGGGAGCCCAGAAATAGAGTTCACAACAGAGAAGTGTGTGTTTGAGCAGGAGTCCTTGCCATTCCTAGGTTATATCATCTCTGCCCAGGGTTTGGCTATGGATCCTGCCAAGCTACAGGCTGTGATGGACTGGCAGGAACCCCATTCTCTTAAAGCGGTGCAGCGCTTTATGGGGTTCATTAACTACTATCGACAGTTCATTCCACACTTCTCAACGTTGGTAGCTCCCTTGGTTGCCCTTACCAAGAAGGGAGCAAATCCCAAATCGTGGTCTGTGGAGGTCTCCGAGGCCTTTAATTCCATAAAGTCACATTTTGCTAGCGCTCCCATCCTACATCACCCCGATGTAGACAAACCCTTTATCATGGAGGTGGATGCCTCATCTGTTGGTGCAGGAGCAGTCCTCTTCCAAAAGGATGCTCAAGGTCGGAAGCATCCTTGCTTCTTCTTTTCAAAGACCTTTTCACCAGCAGAGAGGAATTATTCCATCGGGGACAGGGAGTTGCTGGCCATGAAATTGGCCTTCTCGGAGTGGAGACATCTCTTGGAGGGAGCTCGTTTTCCTTTCCAAGTCTTCACAGACCATAAAAATCTGGTGTACCTACAGACAGCCCAGCGGTTAAATTCTCGCCAGGCTAGGTGGTCCTTGTTCTTCTCCCGGTTCCATTTCACCCTCCATTTTCTATCTGGGGAGAAGAACGTTCATGCCGATGCTCTCTCTCGCTCCGTGGTGTCATCAGTGGAGGAGAAAGAGGAGCCTCGGCTTATTGTCCCCACTGAGAGCCTGAGAACCATAGCCCCAGTTTCGCTAGAGTCTGTGCCTCTGGGCAAGACTTTTGTACCACCCAATTTGCGACCGGAGGTTCTCTCGTGGGCTCATTTGTCCAGGGTGGGTGGACATTTTGGGACAAAAAGGACATCTGAGCTGTTGGCGAGGACGTATTGGTGGCCACATATGGCCCGTGATGTCAGGGATTATATTCTGGCGTGTGTCTCCTGCGCCAAAAATAAGTCTCCTTGACAACGGCCAGCTGGGTTACTCTATCCATTGCCGGTGGCAGACAGGCCCTGGGAGATGGTCGGGATGGGCTTTGTGGTGGGTTTGCCCAAGTCTCGGGGCTGTACCATCATTTGGGTTATCACCGATCACTTCTCCAAAATGGTGCATTTGGTGCCGCTTCCGCGGTTACCTACGGCACGGGCCTTGGCCGCGTTGTTCATAAAGCACGTCTTTTGCCTACACGGTATGCCAGACAAGATTGTCAGTGACCGGGGTCCCCAGTTTGCGTCTCAGTTCTGGAGAGAGCTTTGTCGTCTTCTCAGCATTGAGTTAAATCTCTCCTCCGCATATCATCCCGAGACGAATGGATTGGTAGAGAGGGCCAATCAGACCTTGGTCACATATCTGTGACATTTTGTTTCAGCCAGACAGGATGACTGGGCATCCTTGTTACCGTGGGCAGAGTTTGCGCTGAACAATGCGGTTGCCGACTCCACTGGACAAACCCCATTCCTCCTCAACTATGGTCAGCATCCGCGGGTACCTGTGCCTATGCCCGTGTCTTCGGCCGACTCCAGGGTGGCAGACTGGGCTGTGGAAGCACGGGATATTTGGGACCGCACTCAGGATGCCATTCAGGCCTCTAAGGAGGGAATGAGGTCCTCCGCCGATGCACATCAGCGCCCCGCTCCGACCTTTGCTCCTGGCGACTTAGTGTGGCTCTCCGCCCGTAACATCAGGCTGCGAGTGGAGTCCGCTAAGTTTGCACCTCGCTACTTGGGTCCTTTTAAGGTCCTCGAACAGGTTAATCCTGTGGTCTATCGTTTGGCCCTTCCGCCACGCCTGGGTATCACCAACACCTTTCATGTGTCCCTCTTGAAACCCGTATACATGTCCCGGTTTTTCGAGTCATCTGCTGGTACATCAGGTTCGTCTTCGGACGATTACGAGGTGAACGCTATTTTGGGGTGCAAGGTGGTACGTGGCAAAAAATTTTATTTGGTGGATTGGAAGGGTCATGGCCCTGAGGACAGGTCCTGGGAGTCTGTTGAGCACATTCGGGCTCCGCAGCTCATTGCTGCCTTCGAGCGTGGCGAGGCCCAAGGAGGGGGGCCATGTTAGGGGTTGAGTTCCCGCCTCTGCACAGGGGGAGTCTCGGGCCATCTCCGCTACGGTCTCCCATTCTTTTCCTGCCGCAGTGGAGCCTGCTCAGCGGAGACGTCGGTCCCAGCGTCTTGCTCAGTCCCACTCTGTACAAAGAGTTACTGCTGCTTCTCCTGCTTCGGCTATTGAAGTCAGTGCTGGGCAGCGGCGAGCAGACACTACTGGGACTAAGTCCTGCTCTTCTCGTTCTGAGCATGCCCTGAGTGAGATCTCTCAGTGGAGATCGAGGGTCACATGGTCAGATGCTGCAGCTAAGTCCATTGGTCCTTTCAGGAAGGTCCTGTAGGTGCTAGGAATAAGTCCTGCTTGGCACACACTGAGCATGCCCAGGGCAAGATCTCTCAGTGGAGATTTAGGGTCACATGCTCAGGTATGGCAGCTTCTCATTGGTCCTTCTGGGAAGGTCTTTTACTTGCTGCAACTATATAAGGCTTGCATGGCCGCACGGCCATGCGCTAGTATTGCTTTCATTTATGTACTTTGCGCCAGTGTGGTCTTGTATGTGTGTGTTCAGGGACCCGGCTGAAATAAGCCCCTAGAATGCTGGCACCTCCAGCGAGGAGTTCGTATGCTTGTGTGTTCAGGGACCTGGCTGAAATAAGCCCCTAGAATGCTGGCACCTCCGGCGAGGAGTTTCGTGTGCGTGCAAGACCACTGACTGCTCTTGTTAGACAGTTAGCCTGTGCCTCTGTGGAGTCTAACAGGGCACAGCGCTTTGTGTTCACGGCTGCTCTGTGAAGTAACAGAGTTAGCTCACACTGCTATTAGTTCCGCTATTTACTGGCAGCAGGTTCTCCTGCACGGTGGACCCCGGGCTGCGAACGCATCTACCCTAATAATATATAAACTTTCATTAGGTGCGTTCCCAGGGCCGTATTTAGAGTTTCTGCTGCCCTAGGCACTTTTAGTGCTGCCTCCCCCTTTGGTGAGTATGACACTATCGGCAGTGACTTTGGCAAGAATTGCTGATGTGAAAGTCGCCTTTTGCAGCAGATCCGGCAGTTTTTCTGCATCTGCCGCGTAACGGATCACTTACAGCAACACTGCGTTCGTCCTCATTCATTCCCTATGGGATTTGCTGCACTTTGCCATGATCTGGCAAATGCGGTACCATACCTCCCAACTTTTGAAGGGAAGGAGGTATAAAGCTTGCGGCGCGGCAAATTTTAGGCCACGCCTCTGACCACACCCATTTCACAACTAGTCACACCCATATCCACGTCCCAACCACAGCCATTTAGCACTGCTGATCACACTGTTTTATATACAATAATTATAACCGGAAGAATATGGCCACAGTGCTCCATACTGTATAACGGCCACACATGATGCTCAATACTGTATAATGGCCATTGGCCACACATGATGCTCAATACTGTATTATGGCCACACACAGTTCTCCATACTGTATAATAACCCCCCCCTCCTGTATGCATGGCTCATATTCGCCTCCCTGTATGCATGGCTCATATTCCCCGCCCCCCCGTATGCATGGCTCATATTCACCCCCCTACTGTATGCATGGCTCATATTAACCCCCCTTCTGTATGCATGGCTCATATTCACCCCCCTACTGTATGCATCGCTCATATTCCCCCCCCCCTTGTATGCATGGCTCATATTCACCCCCCTACTGTATGCATGGCTCATATTAACCCCCCTTCTGTATGCATGGCTCATATTAACCCCCCTTCTGTATGCATGGCTCATATTAACCCCCCTTCTGTATGCATGGCTCATATTAACCCCTCTTCTGTATGCATGGTTCATATTAACCCCCCTTCTGTATGCATGGCTCATATTAACCCCCCTTCTGTATGCATGGCTCATATTAACCCCTCTTCTGTATGCATGGCTCATATTAACCCCCCTTCTGTATGCATGGCTCATATTCCCCCCCCCCTTGTATGCATGGCTCATATTCACCCCCCTACTGTATGCATGGCTCATATTCACCCCCCTTCTGTATGCATGGCTCATATTAACCCCCCTTCTGTATGCATGGCTCATATTAACCCCCCTCCTGTATGCATGGCTCATATTCCCCCCCCCCCCTTCTGTATGCATGGCTCATATTAACCCGCCTTCTGTATGCATGGCTCATATTAACCCCCCCTCTGTATGCATGGCTCATATTAACCCCCCCCTCTGTATGCATGGCTCATATTAACCCCCCTTCTGTATGCATGGCTCATATTAACCCCCCTTCTGTATGCATGGCTCATATTAACCCCCCCTCTGTATGCATGGCTCATATTAACCCCCCCTCTGTATGCATGGCTCATATTAACCCCCCTTCTGTATGCATGGCTCATATTAACCCCCCTTCTGTATGCATGGCTCATATTAACCCCCCCTCTGTATGCATGGCTCATATTAACCCCCCCTCTGTATGCATGGCTCATATTAACCCCCCCCTCTGTATGCATGGCTCATATTAACCCCCCTTCTGTATGCATGGCTCATATTAACCCCCCTACTGTATGCATGGCTCATATTAACCCCCCTACTGTATGCATGGCTCATATTAACCCCCCCCCCTGTATGCATGGCTCATATTCCCCCCCCTGTATGCATGGCTCATATTAACCCCCCTTCTGTATGCATGGCTCATATTAACCCCCCCTCTGTATGCATGGCTCATATTAACCCCCCCCCCGTATGCATGGCTCATATCCCACCCCCCATCTTGAATGGCGCGGCTTACCGTCCTCCTTCTTCCCCCCTCCCCTGTCCCCCCATCCCTCAGTCATACTCACCTGTTCCTCAATGAACGGCCGCGACGTCCCTCTGGCTGTCCCGACTCCCGGCGCGCTGCACCTTCTTCCTGCGTGAGCGGTCAGGTGATACCGCTCTGCTAATTAAGGTCATGAATATGTGCATATTCATGACCTTAATTAGCAGAGCGGTATGACCTGACCGCTCATTCAGGACGAGCTCCAGACTCCGAGACCAGGCATCACTGGAGCAGGTGAGTATCGTCTTCAAGGGGGGATGCGGGGGGGGCGGGTCGGGAGGTGACCCAGCTTTAAAAAAAATAAAATAAATAAAAAAAAACACCAAACCTTGCTCAGGTGCCGCCCCCTGCAGTGTCCTCGCCCTAGGCACGTGCCCTCACGTGCCTAGTGGCAAATATGGCCCTGTGCGTTCCGCTAGCCCAGTCATAACAGCCTGTTTAACATCTATGAAGATTCTACGCCCATTTTGGGCGTGCGCTAGCGATGTGTCCGACATAGGGCTTAATGGCGGCATTAACGGACTGCGTTACACCGCATTATGCCGCAGTGTAATGCAGTCCATCTAACGGACTGGGGAAACGTAGTGTGAACCCAGCCTAACATGGAGACAAGCTTTACACTTTTGTTTTCAATGTTCCCTGATTGTTATTGAGCGAACATGTCATTGAACTAAGGTCATTAAGTCATAATTTTCCTAGTTATTTCCTATAATGCAGATTTATATTGGGAATGCTTTTTTGTCTTACGCTTTGATGAGCTGGAGATAATCAAGGGAGAAGTTTATAAGTAGGGGAAGTTTATAAGGAGAAGAAGGAAAAGTTGATTTAACAAGCTTTACTGTACAATATGGAAAATTTGAACATTAATGTAGCAGCTGGTTGGTTCCATAGACAGAGGTCAACTTGTGTTTTACTTCTGCATTATAATTTTTTACCTAACTAAAATATATATAGAAAAAACAGTACACTTGATTTGTCTCCCTGATGAAGGGATAATTTTTGGACAGCTTGTGAAAATATCACTTTTTCATTTATCATAGTGTTAAGCGCTTGATACTCCCAAAACATGGATAATTTTTGCATCTAGCTGTGTGAAAATGCCACGGCTTCTTTCATTTGCATTGGCTGTGTATAATCAACAGTAAGGAATATTTTTTTGACCTTTTAAGCAAAATAAGTAGCCTACAAAGCCAGGAACTGCTGCGTGTGGTTAAATAGACTGCTGGGTAGCACTGCTTACCACCCATTTTTCTCTAAGGAGGAACACAAATAGGAACTCCAAATATGCATATTTTCCAGGCAATTCGATACTTTTCAGTTATGCAAATCAATCCAAAATTATTAACCTCAAAACAAATGTTTATAGGAAAATTCAGTGAAGCCGGCAAATTCAAATTTCAAATGATTTGCTCATCTCTAATTTTTAGATGTCCACTGACAGATGTGGTTGTGTGACATTATACAAACTAAGTATGAGATTTGTATTTATATATGTCGGTCAATGTGATTCACCTATTTATTGGATTACACACAGATGTACCATAGAAGAGCTAATTGGATGTTAATCTGGTGACTGTAGATTGAGACATTTTGGTTCCTTCCCACCTACTATTTATATTTGTTGTGCACATTCTGTGGTTATGCTTGATAAAGGCTTGATTGCAAGCTGAAACATTACATTTTTTTCTGCATAATGTCTTGAAAATATAGAGAAAACTGCTGAATAGAATATTCTCATAACCAGAAGTATTTTTGTATGGCTTGGATAACTGCTGGACATTCTGTTGCTTTACTAAAAGGTTACAAGTAGTGAGGAGCGAGTATACTCGTTACTCGGTGTGATGATAATGTATATAATATAATTTTTTAGTTGTTCCTGTTAGCACACATATTGTGTGCTCTGACCCCCCTTTCTCTCTGTTTCTGCTGGCAGAGATGTGTGTATGTGGATCCCAAATCCCTCATGGCCCCCCCACAAAATTTTTTATTGCACTTGTAACTGCACAAATCTCCCTCCAGCTCCTGCTGAAACTGGTCTGATCTGTCTCAAAAGACAGGAGGTTCTTTGTTCTATTATAGTAAGATATTGGGCCACCGATTTGGGCTAGAAAAATAATAAGTATATATTGCTAACTTCCATCAGTAGATCTGTCAACCACTGTAACCACTAGCAGCTAAACGCAACGAGTAAAAAGTATGGATTTGTCCAGAAAAGTGTGGAACAACTAGGACGAATTTGGTATCAGTAGAGAGCTAATTTTATTACAAGATGGATGAGGTGTGTGTTATGCCAGATTCTCGAGCAAAGATATGAGAGTTATAAGAATTGTTGGAGAAAACTGTACAGCTGAGGAGAGTGGAGGGTGATGTTAACTCAACCCCTTTAGTGATGTCACAAGGCTGCAGTTATAAGTTTCTGCACTTCACCCAGCATTCAGTCTTGCCTGAGGAGCTGTTCCTATCCAGACCTCCTGATGCACTGGGATATTTGGGGCTCCGCCTACCAGCATGTTTGCCTGCAATGATCTGAGCACATGTGAGTTTTATCCTCACATAGGCTGAATACATGTGAGGGTTGCCTGTTTGTTAGGCAATCCCCACATGTATTCAAGCTGTCTAGCAGCCGCAAATCATGCAGCTGCGGTGATGAAAACTAAATCTCCGAGCATGCCAAAATACTCACAGACCACCCAAGCATGCTCGGGGAAACCCGAATAATGAGTATACTCGCTCCTCACTAGTTACAAGTGATGTTTAAACTATTTTTTATCACATGGAAGAACTACTAATGGCACTGTTGCATTGCAACAAGAAAAGATTCTGCAGAAATAGCTTACATGCACCAGGCTCACTTCTCCCTTTCACTGTAAACATACCCTCCGAGAGATCAATGTTTGACGCCAATTGGTCCATGCTAAAGTGCATCACCTTTCCCGCTCAGAAGTTTAGTAAAGCTGTGTTACTACTCTGATAGGATTCATAATGGTGGCAATATTGGTTGACTCTCTTCAACGTAAACAGCTTCTTCATAGAGCAATCCTAATAAGCAATATTATTGTTTTATTAATTTAGCACTAATTTAAAGAACCTTGCCTTGTATTTTAACATGTAAAGTCATTTCCACACAGCTGTTTTTTGTCCCTCATGAGTGCAAAGTATGAGACTGGTTAGCTGGGTGAGTAGCCTTCTACTTCAGTTTTAAGGGGTAGAGTAAAGTATCATTAAAAAATGAGCTATTGTTTAAATCAGATTTTATTTTCACATATATTTTTTAAAAATAAAATTGATTTTTTTATTTTCATATCATAATCTTTAAAAAAAAAAATAAATTGAAATCTTGCAATGTTCACATAGCTGCTGTTTTTTTTAGACTCATACTCCTGTTCTTTTCCAGAAATGTTTTCAGGCTTCTTATCATCAAAGGCAGGATAACAATGACAGGTAACATCTATATAGACAGCTAAAAACACAGGATCAACATTTATTATCAGCACTAGATGTTTCAATACAAAAGGTCGAGTTGGTTTCTGAGCATCATTGCTATATACATATGTTGTTTCCTGAAACATGAAGATACATTCTAAAAATGCTCCAGTGGTCAGTGAAAAAATTGTAAGAGTTTTATTTTTAATTTTAAAATAGATTGTGATGTGAAAAAAAATTAGCAAAAAGGAAGAAATATATGTTTCACACAAAATTCTTATTTCAACAATAGGTAATTTTCTGATGATAGGTTCCTTTTAAGGAGACCACTAAAGTTGCTATGGGAGACTTATAGGTTATACAATACTGCCTGGGAATTAACATATGCAAATAGCCTCTTCACTGAGAAAGAGAGCTATTGTGACCCCGAATGGAAATAGCAGCCTTAATATTAATAAGCTAATATTGACAAAGAAGGTGGTGGCGTCTCTCAGTAAGGGAGGGTTAGTAGCATTGCTTGGAGTTTCTTTATAGCAATTCTTACTCTTTATGTCTAGCTAACGCTAATGGTTTCACAGCAAAAAAAAATGATAGATATTAAATTTCTCAATAATGTCACTGCATTGGCCTATTTATCCTCCTGGCTACAGAGCCATTAATGAAGATACACTAGGCAGTACTCCACACTCACTACATCAAGCATGTGATACTAAATATGAAATGATCCATATTCAAGAAGGAAACTTTGTGACCTTTCTCTGCAGCCTTGCCTTGATTTATGCCGGACTTAGTATAGCACTGAGCAGTATCACAATGATATTGTTTTATTAGACAATAAATAAGAATGCTAAACACTTATGATGAACTTACGTTCTAGATGATCTAAATGTTAAAACTGTGCTATAATAAACTGCTCGCAAATCTCTTTTCGCAATGACCTTACAGGTTACAAAAATGATTACACGTTTGCATAGAGTAGAATCAAAAGCAAGTTTCACAATGCAACACAAGCACATGATTAAATATGTATTTGGAGTTTGCAGAAGAACAGATCTAGGAAAAAAAATAAAAAAACAAACGATGCTAGGAATTTGCAGACATGTCCAAAATAAGATTGGCTGCAAGTCGTTAGAATTATTTTTCAATATGCTCCATCCTTAACAATTTCTAGTTGTTAAAACATATTCTTAACATGCCAAAAACTTGTGCTCCAAAAGAGGGAAAGATTGATAAGGATTGAATAGACGTGAGTCATTAGTACACTTGTATAGATGGTCAAACAGATTGTGCATGACGAGTTTGGAATGGTGCTAAGCAAAATAGTTCCAAAAGACAATCACTTCCATGATACAAGGACAAATGGAATGCCGCTGTATCTTTAGGAGGTCCTATGGATACCTATTGCTGAGGCCAAATTTAGATACTTTGCCTTTTCTTGGAGCAGAACTGGGGTTCCTGAGAAGTCTATCATCCAGCTGTAAAGACAGTGGAGAGTGAAATATTATCAAGCTTGGATGGAGATTTTTAGTTCCAGTAAAACCACATGTCAAGATTGCATAATTTGACTGCAGAAGCATCTTCTCTTCTGGTTTACGGCAGAACGAGTGCTGTATGTGTGTCAGACCTCTTTTATTTGCAAAGGAATTGATAAGGGATGGCTATGTCAAGGGAAAAAACAATAAAAGGTGTAAAATAGTACTAATACAAATGAAATCCGTCGGAGCAGACCAGTATTGGCATCTTTTTGCAATGACATTTTTTTTAGCCTTTTTTTCCAAAAAAGTCCTTCTTCAGAGAGAGGGCAATCTCATTAGTATCTGCACATGCCCTGATAAGCTGTGAATTGAATACTAAGAATAAGGACTTGTCTTCCACACGCCAGGATCCATCATGGTGACTGATGTCTCCTCCGCAAATCTCTCCAAACTCCAGTTTCAAGCTTATTGATTTTTAGGAATGAACAAATATGCAGATGAGTTGCTCTCAAGCAAGAGAACATGACATAGTAAAGCCAGGGTGCCAAATTTAGTGTGTTAAAATCAGGAAACATGTGAATCCTATGTGTGTCCCTTTACAGGAGACTTCACACCCTTGTAGAAAATTGTTTGAGCGTGATATGCAAGAAGGACCACCGTGGTGTCCATGTACACTGGGTCCCTTTTCCACATTTTGTCATGTTACACCCACAAACTTAAATGTATTTTATTTGGATTTTATGTGATGTACCAACACAAAGTAGCAGGTATTTGTGAAGTGTAACTATGATGATACATGTTTTTCTTAATATTTAAAAAATATAAATCTGAAAATTGTGACTTGCTTCTGTATTCAGCCCCCCAATACTTTGTAGGACCACCTTTTGTGGCAATTACTGCTGCAAATCATTTGGGGTGTGGCTGGGGAATCACAGACTCTGTGTATAGTCCGGCCCCTGTGCACCAAAATTATCAGAAAACTTCAAATGGTGATAAAAGAAGAACAAAGCAGATTTCTTCACCAAGTACAGGTCCTTCTCGAAAAATTAGCATATAGTGTTAAATTTCATTATTTACCATAATGTAATGATTACAATTAAACTTTCATATATTATAGATTCATTATCCACCAACTGAAATTTGTCAGGTCTTTTATTGTTTTAATACTGATGATTTTGGCATACAACTCCTGATAACCCAAAAAACCTGTCTCAATAAATTAGCATATCAAGAAAAGGTTCTCTAAACGACCTATTACCCTAATCTTCTGAATCAACTAATTAACTCTAAACACATGCAAAAGATACCTGAGGCTTTTAAAAACTCCCTGCCTGGTTCATTACTCAAAACCCCCATCATGGGTAAGACTAGCGACCTGACAGATGTCAAGAAGGCCATCATTGACACCCTCAAGCAAGAGGGTAAGACCCAGAAAGAAATTTCTCAACAAATAGGCTGTTCCCAGAGTGCTGTATCAAGGCACCTCAATGGTAAGTCTGTTGGAAGGAAAAAATGTGGCAGAAAACGCTGTACAACGAGAAGAGGTGACCAGACCCTGAGGAAGATTGTGGAGAAGGACCGATTCCAGACCTTGGGGAACCTGAGGAAGCAGTGGACTGAGTCTGGTGTGGAAACATCCAGAGCCACCGTGCACAGGCGTGTGCAGGAAATGGGCTACAGGTGCCGCATTCCCCAGGTAAAGCCACTTTTGAACCATAAACAGCGGCAGAAGCGCCTGACCTGGGCTACAGAGAAGCAGCACTGGACTGTTGCTAAGTGGTCCCAAGTACTTTTTTCTGATGAAAGCAAATTTTGCATGTCATTCGGAAAACAAGGTGCCAGAGTCTGGAGGAAGACTGGGGAGAAGGAAATGCCAAAATGCCTGAAGTCCAGTGTCAAGTACCCACAGTCAGTGATGGTGTGGGGTGCCATGTCAGCTGCTGGTGTTGGTCCACTGTGTTTCATCAAGGGCAGGGTCAATGCAGCTAGCTATCAGGAGATTTTGGAGCACTTCATGCTTCCATCGGCTGAAATGCTTTATGGAGATGAAGATTTCATTTTTCAGCACGACCTGGCACCTGCTCACAGTGCCAAAACCACTGGTAAATGGTTTACTGACCATGGTATTACTGTGCTCAATTGGCCTGCCAACTCTCCTGACCTGAACCCCATAGAGAATCTGTGGGATATTGTGAAGAGAAAGTTGAGAGACGCAAGACCCAACACTCTGGATGAGCTTAAGGCCGCTATTGAAGCATCCTGGGCCTCCATAACATCTCAGCAGTGTCACAGGCTGATTGCCTCCATGCCACGCCGCATTGAAGCAGTCATTTCTGCCAAAGGATTCCCGACCAAGTATTGAGTGCATAACTGAACATTATTATTTGATGGTTTTTTTGTTTGTTATTAAAAAACACTTTTATTTGATTGGACGGGTGAAATATGCTAATTTATTGAGACAGGTTTTTTGGGTTATCAGGAGTTGTATGCCAAAATCATCAGTATTAAAACAATAAAAGACCTGACAATTTTCAGTTGGTGGATAATGAATCTATAATATATGAAAGTTTAATTGTAATCATTACATTATGGTAAATAATGAAATTTAACACTATATGCTAATTTTTTGAGAAGGACCTGTATATCAATGTAATCAGTATTACAGCCATGTCGTTAAGTGCTAAAACACTTTTCCTAAATATTGCTAATGAAGCATATGTTCACTGCACTCATGGTGTCTCGGGTGGTAAAATGGTGGTGAGTGTTTGACATCACCGAATATTCAAATTATTTTCTAGCTTGGTATTGAAGGGCCATTGATTTTTGAACTTGTCTGATGGAAAACCCAATCTTACTTTGTTATAGTGCATAATAGGGCTTAGTTTTGCACAATGAGCACTTACATGCACACATTATGAGATCCCTCCAGCACTGCAGTCACATCCATCCAACTTAAAGAGCCGAGGAACAATTCCAAGTGCTCACCAAACATTTGTGCCTTAGAGAATACATTGCCCCTGATAGGAAAAAATGTCTTTGATTGCAACTTGTCATAATATTTATCAGACTTTTGTAACCATTAACCTAACATTTACAGAAATATACATTGTGTGGACTTTAAAGAAACGAATCACGGCAATTGATATCAGATTGCGACCTGATGTGAGGTTGACAGCGAAGCGCGTTCTCTCACTACAATTTACTTGTAAGTGAAGGTAAAATAAATACATATGGTACAGATGGTATTAATGTGTGCAAAAAAGATGATCTTTAATAAGGCTGCAAATGAATCCAAGATTACATTACAAGTCTTGTGTTATAGTCTGTGCATCTAAATGTGGTTTTGATACAAGAAACAAAGGCTCTGTCTTATAGGAATTAAGAAATATGGTCCGGCATTACAGATGTACATGATATATGATCTATTATCTGTTAGGCATTGTTTATTTCCAGTTCTGGAGATGTGGCTGCACCTGCTATGGAGCGTGAACAGCATTAATCTCGGATTGGATTTAGTGCATGGTGGGCACAGCACACGCAATAATCAGCCTGCAGAAATTTGCCTTCGTGTTTAATACTATTGACATAATTCCTATTTTTACAAATCATTATCAAATGTTTTACGGGAAAAAAACAAGACTATATTAACTGTCCATGTGCCTAGATACAGACTATATAATTACTAATCAAAGATTATCAGAGTTTATTGTATACCCAAAAAGCAAATATATGGAATATGTAATTCTGCCAATACACCACATATAAACAAGTGGGCAGAAAATGACTAACTAGCTAAAAGGCTGCGATTCTGGACTCAAATGAAGCCAAGCCATGGAAAGGGAATTTTCTAGCCACTGCTACTACCCAACAAGGATTAATACTCCTGTGTTGGAATTTGTGATATAATTGAGCTATGTGTAAATATGTATTAATAAGAGCATTAATTGAACCCTAGCGCAAACTACGTGATAGGCCCTCAAAACTACCATGTGTCATTTATCTTCTTATATGGCAGAGGAGTCTCTGTCTCCTTTAAGAAACAGGACCCATATTTGACTGCTACTTCTGCAGCCTCTATACCTGTGTAGTGCTACTGAGTATAAAGACTTTAGACCTCATGTATTAAAACTAGCAATATATTATGTGTACCCATGACTTCAACAAGCTAGATTGCTGCTTCACCCTCTGAATCATAATAATTCTTCTTGTGCTGTAAACCAAGATATGAGCAATGTTAAAGGGGTTGTTCATTCTTAGGGTACTAGTCTGCAGTTACTCTATGGGACTGGTGACTTGTGAATCCTCATAACCCACGCACTGCATGCTGTGAGGATTCTCCGGTGCCGGCATAAGTATGGGCAGCAGAGTGACTCAGTGGTTAGCATCACTGGGGTCCTGGGTCAAATCCAACCAAAGGCAACATCTGCAAGGAATTTGTATGTTCTCCCCGTGTTTTCTTCCAGGTTCTCTGGTTTCCACCCACTCTCCAAAGACATACTGATAGGGAATATAGAATGTGGGCCCCAATGGAGACAGTGCCAATAATGTCTGTAAAGCGCTGTGTAATTAATGCGCTATATACTTGAGTAAAATAAATAAATACGTGATTTACATAGTTCCAGCCACATGCCGACTAGATGTCTATTCGGCATATGAATGCTTGTTTGCTGTGAGAATTCACAAGTCTGCAGTCATATAGAGTAACTGAAGACTTATTCCCTAAGACAACCCCTTTAATTTTGTATAATTCCACCTGTCAAAAATCTAGTGAGATGGCAAATGCCCATGTAAGCAGGTTGCAGGATGCAGTGACAGACAGGACGCAGAGCAAAGGTTAACAATTTTAACCGTTTTAATTAACAGGGGGTTAACTTCTCGCAGGGAGATGAAGGGTTAAAACAAGGAAACAAACAGTTCTATTGCAGAGGATATGCAGAGTTATTGTATAAGGTAACGGCAGTTCTTTTGAACACTTATCGTGTCAGAAGTTCCTCAGGCTGCAGAGAATACTTGGAAGTCTATAGCTCCAACAATGGCTGGTGCGGTGCTTGTCCAGAAATGTCCTGTTGGTAACGGTGCTCCGTCTTCTGGCGGCAGCGGTCGGTCTCCGGCAAGTTCCACTGAACCCCTAGTCCATAAACACATGCGGCCAGAGCAAGTGGCAGGTAAGTCCGCAGGAGTCCTCCTGCCTTCTCACGTGTGCGATACTCACAGTCATGAGAATGCACAGCAGCTCTTTGTGATGGTTGCAGAGCGCCCAGCACCTCTCAACGCAGTGGTCCCTCTGCAGATGGCAGGGCCCAGCGAATGCGGCCTGTCGCGGCGCCGGTACCCAGGTGATGGAGCGTGCCACTCGTCTTACTACGTGCTGCTACGGTTGGTGCCAAACTATCTGCTGCTGCGTGTGCTTTTTCTTTTATCTGACCCTGCCTCCCCAGGTCAGGAGGTTGGTCCGGCTTCTCATTTTTTCCCCCAGGCAACAGGGGATACTGCCTCAACAGTTCCAGACCCGGCAAGCAGGTACCCGGAGCCCGATCTTCCTCCTTACACTCCCCTCTTCTTTAGCTCGTCATTCCACGGGCGAGAGTTCCTTCCTCAGACGTTCACACTCTTCCATTTCTCGCACCATAAACTGCCAAATAAACTGGTCTTGGTCATAACAAGTGGGGGGTATTCCAGCCGTCGTCCACTCAGTACGGCATAGTTCAGGGTCGTAGAGGATGAGAGTACGTCCGGGCTCAATAGATCAGCTATATCTGGAGTTTCAGGAACACTGGGCACTTTCTCCCCTCCTTCAGGATCTTGTGACAGGCAGGGACGTGACATACTTCGGTGGACTATTCGGGTAGGCGCCCCTTTTTCCCCTTCAGGTTGAACCTCACAGATGGGACCTTTGGATCTAATTTGGCGTTTCACCCGATTCGCCTTCACGCGCCTGAGTAACGCAGACGACACCTTCTCCCTCACTCCTCAGCGTCTGACGTTGGGGCTCTGTCTTGCTCTGGGTGCGGCTCCCCTCTGCTCACCTTACCATTTATTCCAGGTGCAGCATTCTCTCCAGTGAGTATGACCTTCGGAGGGGTGAGCGAATCTTCACCATCGGCTGTCTCGTGTAGGGCAACTCCTTGACAGGTGTCCCATTTTTCCACACGTCCAACACTCACTTCTGCACCTGTCTGGTGGGCGCTTCAGTCTGGATCACCATCTTCCACGAGAGTCATACCCCCTCTGTAACCGCTCTTCACTCAAGGATATGGGATTAAATTCTGGGGCTGCTGCTGGAGTTTCTCTTACACTCCGTATCTCTCCTCTTACTTCTCTTAACTCTTGCCATGAGTTATCCCAAGGTATGTGATTGGACTCCATGGTAGCAGTAAGGGCTTCCTTTAGGCTCCCTATTTCTGCCCTCATTTTCCATATTCCCTGCCATAATTCATGGGACCACTCCGGCTCTTCTGCATTTGAGGTAGGTACTTCGCAGCTCTACACCATCCCTGCCATGGCTGCAGTCCCTTATACGTGCTTCTGCTACAATTTCTACAAAAGCCATACGCGGCCTAGCACGCAGGCGCTCCTGCAAAGCTTGATTAAGCAGCGCATCTCTAAAGCCTGCTACTAGCTGGTCCCTCAGAATTATCTTAGGAGGCACTACCCCTACGTCTTCCCACTTAGCGATCGCAGAGTGGATCTCCTGCAGCACTTTCATGTATTGAGTCACAGACTCCCCCTCCCTATGGACATGGCGGAACAAGCACAATCACAGTTCCCCAACATCAGTGAGCTCTCCATGCATTTCCTCTAGGATTTGAAATACCTTGGTCAACGTGTCCCGTTTATGAGAGGGGTGGAACATTACAGAATACCGGGCCTCACCTTCTAGGGACATTAATGCTATCTCTGCCTGCAGCGCAGGGGCCTTAGTGTACATTGGAATCATGCTCTTAACTCGTTCAGTCCTGTCCCACAACATCATGTTGCTCCCCGTGAACTTTGGGAGGTAACTAAGCATCGCCACCAACGGTAAGCTGACCCTTGGGGCACCCACGACCACTTGGTCTGCCATCTCTGTGCCCACGAACTCCATCCTGCGGACTATGTCAAGTGTAAGCAGGTTGTTTGGTGCAGTGAAGACAGGAGGCAGAGCAAAGGTTAACAATTTTAATTAATGGGGTTAACTCCTCCCAGGGAGTTGAAGGGTTAAAACAAGGAAACAAACAGTTCTATTGCAGAGGATATGCAGAGTTAATGTATAAGGTAATGGCAGTTCTCTTGTACACTTATTGTGTCCAAAGTTCCTCAGGCTGCAGAGAAGTCTGCAGGCCAACAACAGCTGGTGCGGAGCTTGTCCAGGAAGGTCCTGCTGGTAATGGTGGTCCGTCTTCTGGCGGCAGCAGTCAGTTTCCGGCACCTTCCATTGAGCCCCTAGTCCATAAACACGTGCAGCCGGAGCAAACAAGGCGGTAGCACCTTTGGAATTCAACAGAAACATTTGCGGAGCAAGTGGCAGGTAAGGCCGCAGGAGTCCGTCCAGGACTCAGTTCTCCTGCCTTCTCACATGCGCGGTATTCACAGTTGTTGAACGTGCCACGCTACTCTCTCCGGCTATGGCAGAATGCACAGCAGCTCTCTTTGTGGTGCTTGCAGAGCGCACGGCACCTCTCAGTGCAGTGGTCCCTCTGCAGACGGCGGGGTCCAATCATGTTGTGGCATCGGTACCTGGGGGACAGAGCGCACCTGACTGACTGGCGCCAAACTGCCTGCTGCTGGCACGCTTTTTCTTTTATCTGACCGCGCCTCCCCAGGTCAGAAGTTTGGTCCAGCTTCTCATTTTTTCCCCAGGCAACAGGGGATGCAGCCTCAACAGTTCCGGACCCAGCAAGCAGGTACCCTCAGCCCGGTCTTTCTCCTTACCCCCACACATGTGAATTTTAGTGCAAAAGGCAATGGTTTCCATTATACTAGAGAATGATCCACGTGACCTGAGACTCTTGCTACCATATACTGTATGGACAAAAGTTTTGCACATTACATTTATTGGAGCTTTTATGACATCCCCTTTTAAATCCATAGGCATTAATATGGAGTTGTTCATGCTAGAACTGCTTCCTCCCTTCTGCGAAGCCTTTCTACATGAGCTTAGAGCAAGTCAGTGGAAAGTTTTGCCCATTCATCCATAAATAAAAGCACTTGTGAGGACCGACACTGTGGTTTGATGAGAGGGCCGGGTTTCCAAAATCCATTATGGTCCATTACGGAGGTCCTTAATGGTGTTGAAGTTATGGCTATGTACACACCAAATTCACCCAAACATGTCTATTTGGGCCTTGCTTTGTGCCCTGGGGCATAGAAACAGACTTTACCCAAACTGTTCCCACAAAAAATGAAAGCAAACAATTGTCTAAACCATCTTGTTAGGCTTTACATGATCTGTTACTTTATGGTGGAGTTGCTGTGATTCCTAACCTGTTACACTTTTCAGTAATACCACTCACAGTTTATTGTGGAATATTTAGGAGGGATGGAATTTCAAGAACTGACTTGTTGCAGCCGATGTGTTCTGTTACAGGAGCACACTCGAATTTAGTGAGTGCTATAGAATGACCCATTCCTTTCCAAATATCAATATAGACAGACTGCATGGTTAAGGGCTAATGTTATACATTTGTTGCATTAGATTAGAATGAATAACCTGAATTCAATAATTTAGAAGTATGTCCTAATATTTTCTTCCATATAAGTGTATGTGTCCTTGTGACCCTAAAGGAAATATTCGTCCCTGGTGCAGGTTGGTATAAATAAAAAAAAAAAATTACTATATACTCATCATCCCTGGGTCTAACTTGAGCTGCTGCCACTGCTTGTACTGTGCGGTATTGGCTGCAGCACAGCCGTCACAATGATAGAACAGCAGCCAATCAGTGCTCTCAGCAGTTTAACATTTAGAGTAAAAAATGTAGGCATTTAAGCCTCTCCCCCCCAAGGAACACCATGAGAAAAAAACAAGTCAGTCAATTTTGAGTGTGACTTTGCTAAATCCAGACCAATTGTGATTTAGGTCTCGCACAGTCAGGACTGAAGGCGAGTGTGATACTGGGCACCAGTAGGTAGGCAGCATCAACTCATCTTACCTCCTGATGATCCACACTCGGTGAAACGCGTAGAGGTTACAAGCTACTAATCATAAATACCCCCTAATGCTGTTGTTATGATATGTATCATGTATCACATGGTTATTTTTCATCATCATATAATTATTTATATTTTTTGGTTGTTCCTATACTGCCTTTATCAGATTTGTCTTACCTGGGGGATGCATATATATTTATCCTAGGGACTTAGAGGGTCAGCCACCTTGAAGCGGGGGCACCATATCCACTGAAAAGTAAGGTGCCAACCTCCGCTGGCAGGCAGGATTTCACTGGCAGGGAACAGCTTAGTGGGGTACTATCAGTCAACTATTAATTATCTAATTTTATCTTATTGAGGCTGGTTAGTTCACTTGCCCCTTTTCATCTCTCTGACACTTGCCTGTCCATATCTCTATGTCCAGTTGCCCTTGTATTCCTACCCTTCACATCTAGTGAGCATGAGTGCATGTATGATTCACTATAATAGGCATTTCTTGGACATTCAGGGGCAGCTGACGAGGACCAGGGGTGCCATCACTCTCATATATGTAGAGGGTGCAAACCTCTGCTGATAGGCAGGCACCGAGAGGAGGGAATCTATTATAGAGTGTACTCAGAGAGCACGTTTTCATGTGTATGGTGTTTGTTGTTGTCTTTGTCCTTTTAATTAATTGTGTTAAATGTTATAATTTATCTTTTATATCCAATTCACGGGATTCCCCATGTTAGCCACTTTTTGATTTGTAACCCCTATAGGCCAACTTTTCCCAAGATTATGATTCTGGGCACCAGCCAAGAGGGGTAGTACATTCCACAAGCCATGTAGGCTCAAGCTGTCCCTCAGACCGAGTTGTAGAGGTCTATGGTACCTGGGGCTCAGCACATCAATGCACTATAGTGCTGTGAGTTTATGATACTAGCAGAATTATATTTGTCAGAAATTTCAGAATTAGAGCTGTTTTGCTTACAAAAATGTGTTTGTTTTCTATCTAAATATAAAACTGTCCAGAAAAAGCAGAAGAAAATGATTGTGGCTTCATCATTAACTCATTAGTTGGCAGAAGACAAACTTACTATTAACCACACCAGTTAGATTTATTTCACATTTCATGCAGTTTAACCCACAACTGCAACTAAGGGCCAAACTTGTGGCCTCCAAGCCAAGTGTAAATCTAAACCTAATGTCACTTTCCACGAATGTAGTGTCAATAGAAAAGTGCTCTGCTCCCATGTTCTCTTTCAACCAGAAATAATAGTAGAAGTTTTTAAAAGTAGCAAAAATAAAAACACTGTGTTCTAAAAAGAGGCGTTATTTTGTACGTTAGAACTGAAACAAGCTAGAGGGAAATCTTAAAGGCCTTTTACTAAGTTTCTGTTTTATTGTAAACCAATAGTAAACCTTGTTATATACACGTGCAATCACTGACTCCCCATGTCTCCTTTGTTCTCACTTCTGCTTTCTTGCTTTTCTTGTAACACTGGCCTTTAAAAAAACATATATGGGCGGTCCTTGTGCAAGAGACATGTGATGTAGTAAAGACTACACGTCCCATGAGCACACTGGGACGCTGTGTGTACTGAGCTCCTCTCAGCGGCCTCGTCTCAGAACAGTACAGTTTGGATATTACAGTCAGCTTCTGTGAATCTGTGCACAGAGAAAACAGTAAAATGGTGGTGAAAGTTTGCGTTTGTGTTATTTATATGTATGCCGCCTAAACTTTTCTTTACCTGTGCATTATTGATTTCATCTCATATCTATCCGTCGAGAGAAAGAGAGGCGAGTCCAGCTTCAACACTTGAACAGACGCAAGGTATTTGCCCCTAACTAGTCCACAGTCCAATCACAGACCTGCAATTTCAATATTACAATGTAGGCTGTCCTGGAAACTTGAGCCAAGAACCAGGCATATAAAAGATGAGTTACACAATAGGAAATTGTTGGCAATTTGGGTGGGGGGGGGGGGTCGGCCTGAGCTGAATGTGATCCATTTAACCGTTCTTCTTCCCTCAAGAGAACAGAATTATAACTTTAGATGGAAACTTTTAGTATTTCTGTTGTTTCTCCATTTTTATTTTATAACTGTTTTGCTTATTTGTGAATCGTTTTATTTTCCTCCTTTTATACCTTTTCTTGTAAGCACTGCATTTTTTTATATTAAAACTTTATTAAGTTTGTTCCTTGTATACTGTAAAGAATTCATAGCCTTTCAGATAGTGAGTGACCTATTGACTGTCGAACAGTATATATTTCGGGGACCCACGTGTTGTGCAGCCTAGGTGTGTAGACTGTGTCAGTGTGATTTATGCTAACTTTGCAGCCTGAAATAAAGCTTGTGTGCGAGAATGAGTGAGAGGAGATAAATCCCCATGTCATGTGCTGAGAAGTGTGTACATGACTGTTTGGTACCACTGTAATTGCACTGTAAAGAGCCCAAGCGAGTTAGTTGTGGGCGAGCTGCTGCTCCCACTCTCTCTGGAACTCTACAGATAATACATGTGCTGCTGTTTGTGGGGTGCATCACACTTCTGGCCCACAGGCCTCCATTGGCTCCAGGTTTTCCTCTTCTGGAACCTTGTCAGCAATCAATCCAGGGGACATAGGATTTGTAAAATCAATCAAATTTTGCCTTGAAAACTGGCAGTCTTTACAAACAGGCATATAGGCCGAACGGGTAATCGCCTTTCTAACAGGTACCAGACACAACTTCTGCCCTGGTTCTCAGTATGGGTAAAGTATCCCTCTTTCTAACTTTTCTAGCACTAGGAATTCTTCTCCACCAGTGGCAGTGCATATGGATTGCATCACCTCCTGCCTTTTTACAGTTTGAGTCCATCTTTACCTGCAGCTTCACCGGCTGAGTGCGCCCAAAGACCCCAACATCCACCTCAAAGTTTCCAGGCCGCCAGATAGATTCAGATGGGAGGATTCTTTGGCAATTAACTGCTCTAGAAATAGGCCCACGTTGTCCCTAGCAGCCTAATGCCTGCGCCTGCTGCTGCCACTTCTCACTACTTCTCCCAACTGAACTCTACTTCTTGTTGCTCACACTAACCAGAGATTCCCAAACCTCCTCCAATGGGTTGGCCTCAACTCTTGCATTGTCTTTGTGCCTGCTGTGTTGCTGACATACTTAACCTTTCACCTACATTCTGGTCAGTGACATCTTGTGAACATGCGTTAGTACTGCAGCCTTCCAGGCAACTAACAATTGTTATCACAAGGAAACGTACGGTATCAGGAACAAAACTTTATTCACATTCTATACCACAGCAGCGTTGAGGTCTTCAGAGGGAACATGGTAGCTGGTCTATAGCCTTACAGTACTAACCTGGAGAATCATGGTATCAAAGGTGTTAGGGCTAGCGGAACGCACCAAATATTTATAAGGATGGTATAAGGTGCATTCGCAGCCTGGGGTCCACCGTGCAGAGATGGAAGTTGCTGCTGAGTAATGATGGACTATATGGCGGTATAATGTGGATACACACACGGGTTAGCTTCACCCGGTATGAAGGAAGCGAACCCTCTTGCGTCACAGGGCCGCGGTATTGCACAAAGAGCGCAAGCAAAGAGTCACAGAACTCTGTCCCAAGACTCAGGGAAAGAGTTCACCTTGACCTCTTGCGCTCGACACCGCTACTGGGGTGTCAGAGATTAATAGAACTAAAAATTTACTGCACAAGAGTGCGCACAGTGCCGCTCTGGCGGACGCCACTAACCACCCAGACTTGGGCCAGGAAAGCGCTCTATTAGCGCACGGCGCCACACTGGCGGTCACTGCTATCAGACGCTGTATCGTGTGCTAGCTGTGTGGGATAGCACTGCCAGGCGCTAGGTAGCTTCCACCATTCGCGAACAGTCAACAGCGCTAGGGATGGGAATGATTCGGAGCTTTCATCCATTGAAAGGCATACATCCACACACACACGATTATAAAGTTTACACTAGCGGATGGCCATGCGGCCATGCAAACCTTTTATAGCGGAAGCTCTCCGGGACCTTCCTAGTGGTCCAATAGGATCTGCTACAGGACCTGAGCATGTGACTCCCAACCTCCAATGAGAGGTCGTCCCTTGGGCATGATCAGAAGAAAAGCAGGACTTAGTCCCAGGGACGCCCGCTCACCGCTGATCAGTACTGGTTACAATGGCTGAGCCTGGAAGGACAGCAGTAACCAAGGGCACAGTATCAGCTTGAGCCAGACACTGGGACCGACGTCTCTGCTGAGCAGGCTCCACTGCAGCTGGAGGAGAATGGGAGACCGCAGCGGAGATGGTTCGAGATTTCCCATGTGCAGCGGCGGGAACTCGACGCCTAACACAAGGTCATTTTTACAATGCATTAAAATTATAAAAACAAAATACAGTGGCGGAATTGCACTATTTTCACCATTTCATTCCATTTGGAATTGTTTTAACAATATTCAGCACATTGTATGGTAAAATGGATGGTGCCATTCAAAATTACAACATGTCCTGCAAAAAATAATTCCTCATACTATATATACATAGTATATTAAATAAATAAAATTTGGCAGCATTACCAAAAAAAACAAAAACAAAAACGGGTGCAAAAAAACCTGTAAAGGTGATGTCCAAACCTCCAAAGTAGAAAATCAGAGAAAAAGTAGGCAGCATTCCAAAAATCAAAATGAAAAACTGTGGCTTTACTGATCCATTAGCAGCAACGTTTCGGCAGATTTCTCTGCCTTTCTCAAGCAGTGGACAAACATCAAGTGAACATTTAAATACTGTAGTGTTTCCACAGTATGCCATCAATTATGTAAAACAGTGTTAATTAATATATCAGGTGCTCGTACCAGCACATTCAGTGATATATGTGAACAAGTCAACCAGTTGATATACATCTGTTTCTAAAGTGCAGCAGTGTAATAAAGTGCCAATGAGCTCATATAAAAAAGATACCATATTCATATGGGGGTACTCAAAACAGTCACATTACAGAAAAAAATCTTACTATACATCTATGTTAAAGACACCTCTGTCACCCACGCTGCACTTAGCTTTTTCACTGCTGCACTGAGCAGGTCTGTTACGTCACCTTGGAACCAGTCAGTCGGTACAGTGTGCGTGAGTATGCACAATGTTCATCTTCCATGGCCACCATTTTGCTTAAGGGCAAGTTTACCCACAACATTCTGGCTCACAATACATGCATACTGAGGCTGAAATATAAGTCAATTAGACCACATAGGTCATATTTCTCTCTTGTTTTTGTCTTGCCTGGGACAAGCTTCTTTTTGCACACTCTTGTACTTGGCGGTATTTCTGTTGTCGCTCAGTATCCCAATCCATATCTGGTGATGTTGCTTCTGGTGTGTGGACTCCCATTTCAAGATCAACAGGTAATTTGCTAGATCTTCCTTTCATCAGGTATATTGGAGTGCAGTTGGTGGAATTCACTGGGATTTGATTATACAGATCTATGGCGTTGTTCTTATCTTCTTGCATCTGTACAGGTTACGGAACTCCTAGAATACTTCCGCTTCAAAGGCTGGACCTTGGTCGGTGAGTACCTTATCAGTGTAACCATGTGGTCGACAAAAGTGTTCTGGAAGGCCTTGGCTGCCGTCTTCGCTGTCTGGTCCTGACAGGCATGACTACCAGGAATCTGGAATAATGGTCCACTATGGTCAGAGCATAGACATAACTTGACCGGCTTGGAGTTAGCTTCATGTGGTCTAAGGCCACCAGTTCAAGTGGCTGTTTGGTGACTATGGGCTGTAGGGGAGCCCTCTGGCTGTCACGGTCCTTTCTGTGCAGGTTGCATGGGCCACACTCTCGGCACCACTTTTCAATGGCTTTTCTCATGCCAATTCAGTAGAACCTTCCACGAAGTAGGATCTCTAACTTCTTCCATCCGAAGTGTCCTGCTCCATCGTGGTACGCTTCTAAGACCATTGGCGCATTTTGTCTCGGGACTACCACCTGCCAGACCAATTCCTGAGTGCATGGGTCGACATTTCTCCAGCACAGCTCACTGTCGTAGATAAACAATTTGCCCTTCTCCTTCCACAGCTGTTGAGTCTCTTGTGGAGCATCTGGATCAGGGTGTGAGTCGGCTTGCATCAGCAGCTCTTTTACCAGACGGACTGCTGGGTCACTATCTTGCGTCTCTGCCCATCCATGGTGGGGTAATGGGTTCAGCGTGGCTTCTTGCTTGTTATTGCATATAATGGGAGTACTGAGTCGCCCTGGAGCGGTGGAAAGCTGGTAACTCAATCTCTTCAAGTGCTTCCGGATCTTCTCCCACTTCTAGTAAATGGGGCATCCTGGACAGCGCATCAGCATTTGCATTCTTGGGCTCTTATTTCTTTTTGCAGGACACGTTGCTCACTGGAACCAGCTGTTTCGGCCACCTGTAGTAAGAAGACAATAACCTCGGCAAGACAGTTTTCAATTACATTAGTACCTATGGTCATCATGGGGTTACATCCACATTGGTCAATATCAACAATCACCAGTCCCTGGCCCTTCATTTCTACCCGCCCCACCTTAATGGTGACCTTCTTGTACCCCACCTGTGGCAAAGGCTGACCATTACTGGCTACTATTGACAAATCACTATCTGGACCACGGATAATGTCTGAGTCAGCCGTTTATAGAGAATGTAAGGCATAGTCATCACCTGAGAGTCGGTGTCCAGTAAAGCATTCATCGGGATGCCGTCGATCACAATGGGGAGGACCGGGCGTCCTCCGACATACTTGGCTCACCAGGGGACGTCCTCCGGACTAGAAACCAGCTGGATTTTCTTGTTTGGGGAATCCTTCAGGGACTGCACGATTCTGGCTAGTGCAGCTACGCTTTTAGTCAGTTCCTGGACCTGGAGGCGCAGTCCTGCGAAGGGGTCATCATCCAGGATCTGTGCGTCGGCCTCAACGGGGGCCTGATGAAATGATGCCACCTCCTGATGGCACGTGATTGCTAAATGCCTAGAGGGCACTGTGCGGCTGGGCGGTGGTCCATGCAGCATCCAGATGGTCCTGTCTTTAAAATGTGCAAAGTCCAGGTCAGGGTTTTGCAAAGCCAGGATGCGCAGCTGTGTCCTGTGAGTGCTGGACAGGAGTCCCTCAATGAACTGCTCCTTTAAAAGTTTGTCTCCATCCTGAACGCTGTTAGGGTCAACCTGTTTAATGGCTAGCAGTGCCTCCTGAAGATTAAGGGCATGCTATCCTGTGCTCTTTGTTTGCACCCGAAAAACCACATTTTGATTTCTGCGGCTGTGCGGGTGTCAAAAGTGGTTTTAAGTTTGGCAAATATCTGCTTAACAGTTCCTGTTTCCATATCTGGCCAGGATTATACTTCTCTTAGGCCATGTGCACACGTTCAGGATTTTTAGCGTTTTTTTCGCGTTTTTTCGCTATAAAAACGTGATAAAAACGCGAAAAAAAGCTAACATATGCCTCCTATTATTTACAAGGTATTCCGCATTTTTTGTGCAAATGTTGCGATTTTTTCCGCGAAAAAATCGCATAGCGGAAAAAAAAGCAACATGTTCATTAAAAATGCGGAATTGCGGGGATTCCGCACACCTAGGGGTCCATTGATCTGCTTACTTCCCGCACGGGGCTGTGCACACCATGCGGGAAGTAAGCAGATTATGTGCGGTTGGTACCCAGGGTGGAGGAGAGGAAACTCTCCTCCACGCACTGGGCACCATATAAGTGGTCAAAAAATAAGAAATAAAATAAAAAACAGTCCTATACTCACCCTCGATGTCCAGCGCAGTGTTCCCGCCTCTGTGCTGCACGCTGGCTGGTTCCTGTAGCTGGTGTGCGGAGAAGGACCTTGCCGAATGACGTCACTGTCCTGTGATTGGTCGAGACCGCTCACGTGACCGTGACGTCATGGAAGGCCCTGCGCGCACACATCAGCTATAGGAATGGACGCCGGTGAGGAGATCTGATGTCTGCGGGTGAGTATAAGCATTTTTTTATTTTTTTTATTATTTTTAAACGTTCTATCTTTTACTATTGATGCTGTATAGGCAGCATCTATAGTAACAAGTTGGTCACACTTGTCAAACAGTATGTTTGACAAGTGTGACCAACTTGTCAGTCAGTTTTCCAAGCGATGCTACAGATCGCTTGGAAAACTTTAGCATTCTGCAAGCTAATTACGCTTGCAGAATGTTAAAAAAACGCAAAAAAAACGGGAAAAAAACGCAAAAAAAAAAATGCGGATTTCTTGCAGAAAATTTCCGGTTTTCTTCAGGAAATTTCTGCAAGAAATCCTGAACGTGTGCACATACCCTTAGGGCTGCACCACTTAGTTGGCCAGTTAGAATGCTGACCTTTTGATGTTCTGTCAGGGAATATACTTCAAATAGGCTGCAGAGCCTTTCTTTAAAGTCATTCAGACTCCCCAGAGTATTGTGGAAGCCAGGACGCTCCTGGTATATAGGGAATGGATAGCGGCATTATAGGAGCTGTTACTGCGGCGGGGTCCTGCCGGTTTGCAGGAGCTAAAGGCACTGCGGGGTGGTATTATGGGTCCTGTGGCTGCGACCACCGCGGAGCCTGGGGCATCATGGGGCCTTCGGCTGCGACCTCCGCCAATTCTCCTCCCGGGTCAGACATGTCCCCTTCCTCCTTGCTAGCCTTGCAGGGCTGAAGTCTGGAAGGCACGGTACCGCATAGGGAATGTGCCTCTGACTGCGGAGCCCCTTATAGATGAAGATAATAGGAAACAGCGTGCAGTGCCTATTCCCCCCTCACACTACTCCCCCAGGTGATGCACTAATTGGGACGCCCAGCGGACCAACGGGAAGAGAGAGGAAGGGGCATCTGGCCACACCCACAAAGGTTAAATCCAGGTGCCGGGGTCAGTTCCTTCCTCTTTCTCCCCGGCTGACCCTCTGGAAGCAATTGTCCCGGATATCCCGTCTGCCATGTCTGACCCCATGATCGAGGCCATACAATGGAGAGCTGCACAGGAAGGTGAGCAATGGTTGCGTGCCCTTATTTCTGACCTGGGTGCTCACCTTCCTGTGCCCTCGCCTCACCCCCTAGTCTCCCATCAAGCCTCCTCGCCGTCCCCCAGGGCTCCGTCCCCCCACACACTTTCCCCTGTGTCCTCGTCCTCTCCTGCCGTCCCGGGGCTGACAAACCACCCTCCCCTGCCCGCGGAACTCGGGGTCCCCCAGACGACCGCCGCCCTCTCTCCCGGGCTGCCTGCACTACCTCCACCTCGGTCAATCGCCGGTGCTGCGGGCGGTTCCTCCCCCTCCGCTCCACCGGTGCTTCCATCCTCTGCCGCCGGCGCCCCTCTCCCTGCTGCAGCGCTTCCCCCTGGTAGGCGCTCGGGTCGTTCCTCACGCCCCCCCGAGCGCCTGCGTGTCGGTGGGGAGCCGGCGCTTCCAAGCCGCCGCGCCCCGTCAGCCGCCCCACGCCCGGTGTCGTCCTCGCTGGGCGCCGCTGCACGCCGCGAGATCCCACAGCAACGGGCCCATCCACGCTGCCCCCCTCCTCCTACATACGCGCAGGCCCCGGTCACTTCCGGTCCATGCACTGCAGACTGGGGCTCGGCGCACGGGGAGCAACCCCTGCACTCCTCATGGATGCAGGCCCGCCCCTTTTTGCCAGAGCGCACCGCCGGCCGGCAGGCACACGCCCACTTCCGGCCCCACTTCCGCCCGGAGCTCCGGGCACCATGGGGGGCCGCCTGCCGCCCCTGGCGGCCTGGCCGCGCGCCACCCACCCAGTGGGGCAGCGGTGCGGCGCCGCCAAACAGTCCGGGCGCGCCGCACAGCCCCCGCAGCGGCAGGCAGATCCCCCTCCCTGCTGCCTGCTCGGGGTGATTGCGCCCCGCCCACTTGCGCCCCTGCACTCTGGGCGAGCACAGCGCTAGCCTGTGGGGCCCCCACACACCAAATCATCCGGAGGTGTGCCTCACAGGCTGCGCTGTCTGGCCCCCCACACCAGGTCCCGCTCAATCACCCACCACCCCAGCACAGACCATCCGCCAGCCGCGGCCTGGCCCACTACGCCCTTCCAGCAGGCATCGCTGCAATGCCTGCACGAGGGGTCGTGGGGTCAGGCCTTTCACCCAACATCGTGGTCACGGAGCGCGCTGATCGGGCCACCTCATCCAACCAGCGCGCTCCGCAACCAGCACAGTATGGCACAAACACGTGCACACGCAGCACACACACGCCACTAATAAACGGCGCTCCGCCGACACCCCCATACACCCAGACACAAACGGAGCTGTTTAATACACCCTCCACGGTTCCTTCCCACACACCCCCAGCGGCTAACGTCGTCGCCTTATCGCCAATGCCGTCACCGCGCCCCACACCGCCAGCTATGACACACAGCCAGCGCGCCCCAGTCTCATCCCCTAACCACGACAGGCACAGGCGTATACGCCACAGACTGTCCCCATCCTCCGACGAAGACTCCCAACACTACGTCCACCCCCCAAATCCCCACTATTCCCCCTATAGCCGCGGCGCGAGTACCTATCACCACAGATCCCGGTCCGCTGGGTGGCGCTCGCCATCCACATCGGGACAGTCTGACTGTTCCGAGTACAGCGAGAGGCGCTACCGTAGAAGGCGGCGCTCACCCCGAGGATCCATCAGGGCTGGAGCGACGCCAACAGTGGTAACCGCTCAGCCACACGTCAGCCTGGCGGGAGCGACACCATTAGGGGTAACAGCTCGGCCACATGGCAACATGGCGGGAGCGACACCATTAGCGGTAACGGCTCAGCCACACGGCAACATGGCGGGAGCGACACCATTAGCGGTAACGGCTCAGCCACACGGCGACATGGCGGGAGCGACACCATCAGCGGTAACGGCTCAGCCACACATCTACATGGCGGGAGCGACACCACTAGCGGTAACAGCTCAGCCACATGACGAGCCATTGCCGTCAACGGCCCTAGCCTCAGCTAACGGCAGGGGATACCTACCCTCTGGTCCCCGGGCTACCAATCTACCCCCCTGGGCTTCCTGCCAGCAAGTTACGATGGGAGTCGGAGTACCCCCACTACCGGGAGACACTCGGCCTGCGTCAGGCAACGGTAAGAGCTCTGAATTGGGCGAGCACCAAGCCATACACATCACAGGGGAAGGGGATTTAGCATCCACTATCAGGGCGCTGGTTCACCAGCTGACTCGCTCGGCCGGACCAACTGACACAAGGGCAGCTCAATCAGCTAGCCTCCACAAAGATGCATTTTTTTGCGGTATTAGTCCCCTAGGTACACACGTGGATCCAGAGATAAAGCAGAAAATATGGGATAACGATTACGTGGATATATGGTCGCTATTGTCAGAAGACCAGCAATCCGTAGATAAGGAGCGGAGGGCAGGATTCGAAAGAAGCAGACCTAAGATCGCCCAAACCATGAATAACTGGCTTCAGGCCTTCGCAGTCTTAGGCTGCATCATGGGGCAAAAACACCCGGAACGCTGTTCCGAACTATTCATATACCAAGACCTAGTATATAACTCGTATAAGTCTCACGGCGGGTCAGCGTGGAGGCGGTACGACGAAGAATTCCGCAGGCGGCTTGCTATGCAACCCGACCTAGGATGGGGCGTTAAAGCGACGGATGTCTGGTTGCGTCTTATGTTATCCCAAAAACAACCCCCCTTTTCGTCGTCGGCCACTAATTACCCAGCCACCGCAGGCCAAAATTCAGTGGTCGTACGGAGACCAGGTGCCTGCTTGCTGTACAACGAGGGGTACTGTCGCTTCCACGGTTCCTGTAGATACAAACACGACTGCTCCGCCTGCGGTGGTGGACACCCCGCAGCGAGATGCACGCGCCAAGCACCTGCACGGCATAACCTCGGTGAACGTTACCGCAATGGGCCCTTGGCTAAGCCTCTACCCCAATAAAGAGGCCGCGCAGCAACTCGATCTCGGCTTTAAATTTGGTTTCTTTATCCCCTTTAACTTTAGTCGCGAAACGAAATCGGAAAGTAATCTTAAATCCGCTCGCGAATTTCCTGAGATCCTACGAAAAAAAGTTCAAAAAGAGGTAGAACTAGGCAGGATGGCGGGCCCATTTACATCGATGCCTTTCAGTAATTTTAGAATCTCACCCCTGGGCATCGTGCCTAAAAAAGAACCGGGAAAATATCGGCTAATCCACCACCTCTCATACCCTAAAGGCGATTCGGTAAACGATGCGATACTCCCAGAAGAAGCATCAGTAACTTACGCTTCATTTGACAGGGCAGTCGAGCTCATGCGGGCCGCCGGGCCCGGCGCCCTGCGCCCTGCTGGCGAAATCGGACATAGAGTCAGCCTTCCGCCTACTACCCGTTCACCCTGAGTGCTTCCACCTGTTAGGTTGTAAGGTGGACCAGCTCTTTTACTTTGACATGTGCCTACCGATGGGCTGCTCCATCTCCTGTCACTACTTCGAGCTTTTCAGCACTTTTCTTGACTGGGTAGTACGTTACGAAACCGGCAGCAACTCGACGGTTCATTACCTCGACGATTTCCTGTTCGTCGGGCCAAAGGACTCGAAACTATGTTATTACCTCCTAAACAAATTCGAATTTCTAGCCAGCCATTTCGGCGTGCCTCTCTCAACAGAAAAAACGGTCGGCCCGTGTAATGTGCTGCCTTTTCTCGGCATAGAGATCGATACTAACGCAATGGTGTTTAGATTGCCGGAGGATAAATTACTGAAAACGCTGAAAATGGTTGAAGATTTCTGCGGGGTTAACCCTCCAACAAATGCAGTCCCTGCTAGGTTTACTCAACTTTGCTTGCCGCGTAATGCCAGTGGGCAGAACCTTTTCACGTCGGCTATCGCTAGCAACGAAGGGCATCTCCCAGCCGGGCCATAGAATTAGGCTTACTCGCACACTGAAGGAAGACTTGCTAGTCTGGAGAACATTCCAATATTCCTACAACGGCCACACTTGCCTCATGTCCCAGGAAACGCCAGGCAAAGAGCTAGGGCTAGCAGCAGGTGGAAGTCTCAGAGACGGGTTTGCGGCAATCTACCAAAACCAATGGTGCAAAGCGAGCTGGCCGGCCTCGTGGGCCTCCGCAAATTGGGGCCGCGACCCTGCCCTGCTAGAAGTCTTTGCGATAGTAGCCGCAGTAGAGCTCTGGGGCACACAACTAGAGAACAGGAACATGAGATTCTCCACAAAACACCCCGGCACAGCAAAGAGTTTGAACAGCATGTCCTCTGCATCCCCACCTTTGCTTGCGCTGCTACGCCGCCTGGCATTACTGTGCTTGAAGCACAACATCTGGTGTCGTGCCACAGTTACGTCTGTTGATGATAACCTTGTTAACGCTCTGTTATTCTCCGATTGGCAGGCTTTCAAAGCTCTCCTTCCGACCGCGCAACCATCGGGTGTCCAGTGTCCAACACTCCTGTTGGACACGGTAGCCAATCAATGATGCCACTGATCCGTGCATCAGTTACGCCGGCTACATGGCAGGCTTACGGTAAGGCATGGAACGAGTGGTGCTCACTAATTCACGGAAGACCGGTGGATAGGTGCGATCGGGCGAGATGCGAAGTGCTGGTCGATCTGTTGAATTTGCTCAGGCAAAGAGGCGCGTCGGGAACATCGGCGCAGCGACATCTCTCGGGATTAGCCTTTTTCTTCCAGCTGGTGGGGTGGGCGGACGTGACGAAGTGTTTTTTCATCAGACAAGCCGTTAAAGGCTGGAAAAGGCTCCAACCTAGTCAGGAGTGTCGTCGTCGCATTTCTTTGAGTTTACTACACGATATTATCACGATTTCCCCATCGGTGTGCACCTCCCACTACGAGTCAGTCCTAGCGTCAGCCGCATTTGCCATCGCCTTTTTCTGAGCGCTTCGGATCAGCGAGCTGGTGCCACGTTCAAAAACGTCACTAGATGGCGGGCTAATCAATGAAGACCTTGTCATATGTAACGAGGCACTGCGCATTAGGGTGCGCAAATCCAAATGTGACCCCGCCAGGAGAGGGACGTGGGTCCTCGTTAAGTCGTCGGATGGCCCCGTATGCCCACTAAACGTAGTAAAAAGATACG
Organism: Ranitomeya variabilis; assembly: GCF_051348905.1. Taxonomy (NCBI): domain Eukaryota; kingdom Metazoa; phylum Chordata; class Amphibia; order Anura; family Dendrobatidae; genus Ranitomeya; species Ranitomeya variabilis. The sequence continues at coordinate 1,010,879,715 of NC_135232.1, read as the reverse complement.
CGGGAATGAAGCGTGCGGGTAGATTCTTTCTGTCACACGCAGACGGCTCCCCCCTGACCAAATACCAGTTCCACACAATTTTTAATCGGTGTCTCGAAGCAGTTAGCGTCGATCCGTCGGAATACGGTACACATTCTTTCCGTATAGGGGCTGCCACCGAGGTGGCTAAGGCCGGCATCCCCGAGGCTGAAGTGCAGCGGTTGGGCCGGTGGAAATCCGCATGCTTCGCCAGATACATAAGACCCGACCTGCTTAAGTAACATATCTTGTTTTTTCCAGGCGCTAAAAAAACGGCAGTTTGGGTGGTTGGACATTCATACATCTACTGGGCAAAGAAACGGGCCGAACATCAGCCGGGGGGCGTGAATCTAGGTTTCAGGAACGTAGTGGTCAACTGGAGAGGGATAAGAGGCCTACAGTGGGAAAAAATCTTCCCAGAAGTCATCAACATCGCTAAGAGGGCCAAAGGGCCAGTGATACTAGTCTTGCACGTGGGTGGCAACGATCTGGGAAAACGGAGATGTGTTGACCTCAGTTCAACGATGACAGCTGATATCGAGTGTTTCTTCCACCTGTTACCCGACATGATATTGGTGTGGTCGGAGATAGTGCCGCGTGCGGTCTGGCACGGGGCTAAGGACCCAAGAGGCTTAGAACAATCAAGAAAAAAGGTCAACCTGAGAATGGCAAGATTCATAAAATCAAAATTCGGCATTGTGGTTCGACATCACCAACTGGAAGGCGACCAATCAGGGCTGCTGAGGCCCGACGGCATTCATCTCACGAACATTGGTCTCGACATATTTTTGTCAGGTCTACAAGACGGTATCGAACAAGCACTAAGGCTGAAGGGTGGGGGTCGGAGTCACGTGTAGGTAGTACACATGATCCTCCGTGGCGGAAATGGAGGGAGGGGCGAAGCTTCGTAGCCGCTCATTGGCTGGCCGCCGGTCGGTCGCAGACTGGGCCCACGGCTGTGAGCCCGCTGCGAAATGTAATTTGCCCCTCCCTGCTTATTAAATTAATAAACTGTGACCGACTAGTTCAACCCATCCGAGCCTGTTTGTGTTGTCTTTTCGGGATTGGTGGTAGGGGGGAAGGCACTATTTACGACACACGGGTCGCCGCAGTCTGGAAGGCACGGTACCGCATAGGGAATGTGCCTCTGACTGCGGAGCCCCTTATACAGGGTGGAGCGCGGTAATTTGCTGATTTGGGAATGAAATAAAAAAATTATGATCATTAGAAAAATGTATTTTATATTTTAATTATACTGAACAGTAATGGAATTTTTAAATTACATGGTTTTAAATAGTGTATCTGGCAAATGTCGACCTTCGCTATCCACACACTGCTGCATACGTTTTCTGAAGTTTTCATGAACTCTAACAAGCATGTCCACTGGTATTCTGCCAATTTCAGCTTCAATATTGTTCCTTAGGTCTTCCAAGGTGTTGGGACGGTTGATATACACCTTAGACTTCAGGTAACCCCAAAGGAAAAAATCGCATGGGGCTAAATCTGGTGAGTGTGCTGGCCAGTTCACATCTCCCCTCAAAGAGATAAGCCGTCCAGGAAACATTTGCCTCAAACAATTCATGGTAACCCTCGCTGTGTGTGCAGTGGCACCATCCTGTTGGAACCATGTATCCTCTAGTTCCATTGCCTCAAGAGCCGGCTGAAAATAATCCTGTATCATAGACAAGTACCGTTCGGAGTTCACAGTTATGGCACGACCGTTATCCTGAAAAAAGTAAAGACCAATGATGCCTACTCGTGATATGGCGCACCACACAGTGACGCGGTCCGAATGCAGAGGTCTCTCGTGAACTTCTCTGGGGTTTGTTTCACTCCAGTAACGCATATTTTGTTTGTTTACACACCCAGTGAGGTGAAAATGTGCCTCATCAGAAAAAAACACAATTGCGTCACGGGGTATCGTTGCTAACATGTCTTCACAAGAGGTCCGCCGTGTCAAATAGTCCCGTGCTGACAATTGTTGGACCACGCACATTTTATACGGGTGAAAATTCAGTTCATCATGAAGAATCCGGTGGAGAGAACGTCTTGAAATGCCAAGAGCAAATGATTGCTTCCGAGCAGAGCGTTTCGGAGATTGCAGTACTGCTGCTCTAACTCTCTCGATGTTTTGTGGTGTTGTAATCCTTCTCTCAGGTCCCCTTCGTACACATGACACATTCCCTGCTGTTCTGAATGCATTCACCCAATTTACAATTGATTGCCGTCCAGGAACACGTCCGCGTGGAGGAACAGCGAATTGTAAACGAAAAGCATGCTGCACTGCAATGATCGAGTGGGCATTTGAAAAATACGCTTCAACACAAAATGACCTCTCCTCACGTGTCCACTGCATGATGGCAACTGAAAGGCGGAGGAATACAAATTTCCCATCAGCCACTGTAAGCCACACCCACTCTCCCCCCTCTTCGACCGACAGTGCCGCCACAGCATGCAGTGCAAAAAAGCAAATTACCGCGCTCCACCCTGTAGATGAAGATAATAGGAAACAGCGTGCAGTGCCTATTCCCCCCTCACACTACTCCCCCAGGTGATGCACTAATTGGGACGCCCAGCGGACCAACGGGAAGAGAGAGGAAGGGGCATCTGGCTACACCCACAAAGGTTAAATCCAGGTGCCGGGGTCAGTTCCTTCCTCTTTCTCCCCGGCTGACCCTCTGGAAGCAATTGTCCCACCCTCCCTCCCCTACATATTTACTACTGTGTTTATGATTTTAAAATGCTTTATTACTTGAAATTTATAGCTGATGATTATAATACTGTTATTTTTAAGTCACAGCGGAAATGGAGGGAGGGGCGAAGCTTCGTAGCCGCTCATTGGCTGGCTGCCGGTCGGTCGCAGACTGGGCCCACGGCTGTGAGCCCGCTGCGAAATGTAATTTGCCCCTCCCTGCTTATTAAATTAATAAACTGTGACCGACTAGTTCAACCCATCCGAGCCTGTTTGTGTTGTCTTTACGGGATTGGTGGTAGGGGGGAAGGCACTATTTACGACACACGGGTCGCCGCAGTCTTGCCACCGGAGTCTGTAGCAGTTCCTGCTGTATGCAGTCGGGCGCTCCTCCCAGTCCTCCTTCCGGGGCTCCGACACAGCGTCTTTACTTGCGGCTCTGGAGCACGGCGTCTTCACTTGCGTGTTCCTCTCGCAGAGCGGCACCAGCTTCCTCTTCACGCTCTTTTTCTGACTCCGCCACCAAGGTACGCCTCCTTCTTCTCCTCGTGCTCCACACGGCGTGGCAATGGCAGCTTGCAAGCAAACTGTCACAGTCTCTGGCACACAGTACCTAGCGATACCAGGGCACGAAATCTTGTTCGTGCCGCCAAGTTGAGTCGCTCACCAGGGCAGTGGGGATACTCGGTACAGGGTCTGATCGCAATTAAAGGGGTGGTCATAGTGGCAGCCACCTGGTCCGTGGCCCTGGGTACTCAAGAAAAAGGGGAAAGGTCTTTAAAGGGTTTTAATAAAGTTTGTGGTACCCGAACTCCTGGGGTGCCACAAAGCAATATATGGGGCTCATTATACTGTATGGAGGGCTATGTAGTGCCCATAATACTGTATGGAAGACTATGTAGTGCCAATAATACTGTATGGAGGACTAAAAATGGTCTAAAAAATTGTCTGAAATGAAAAATTTTAAATCCCCCAGGGCACGCACTGTGCACTACGCGGATTCACCAGTTTATGAGCTATTGCAGAATTTACAATAGATATCACTCTCTGTAAGAAGTGAAATCATTGGCACTGTACTATACCTATATTTCTCTGCCGTTATCATGAATTGTGGTATGTGTTAAAGGGGCCCACTGAGACTCTTTCACCTGGGGCCCACAAAAACCTGGAGCTGGCTCTAATTTGCAATCACCTCCTCCCTCACTGGTCACTTCACTCCTTGTACCCTGTATCCGGAGTGATTTATTAGCGCTCACTGCTCTGGGGAACACATTAGTGCCCATAGGCAGTGCTCACGCTTTCTTCCCCGAAGCAGTGAGACATAGCCTGTGTGTCCTTGTTTCTCTATTTGTTGGGGCTGACTGTGTTTTCAGCTCTTGTATTCAGAGCTTGTCAACCTGAGCAGTTAAAGTCACTAGAACACACAGGCAACCTCATTCCCCTGCTCAGGGGATGGAGATGTCAGCAGTGTATACAGGCTCTCACAGCAAGTGCTTCTCATGCATGCTCAGCCTGAACAGTAAGAGGTAAGCCTGCTGGGAGGGAGAACAGATTAGAGAAGACCTGCACATGCTCAACCAGAACAGTGAGGGGTGAGCCTGCAGGAAGGGAGAACAGATTAGAGAAGATCTGCACATGCTCAAGCAGAACAGTGAGGGGTGAGCCTGCAGGAAGAGAGAACAGATTAGAGAAGACCTGCACATGCTCAAGCAGAACAGTGAGGGGTGAGCCTGCAGGAAGGGAGAACAGATTAGAGAATATCTGCACATGCTTGGCCTGAAACAGTGAGAGTGGGGCCTGCAGGGAGGGAGAACAGATTAGAGAAGACCTGCACATGCTCAAGCAGAACAGTGAGGGGTGAGCCTGCAGGAAGGGAGAACAGATTAGAGAAGACCTGGACATGCACAGCCTGAACAGTGAGAGTGGGGCCAAGGAGGGGTAAGAGATGAGAAAAGACCTGTGCAGCCTCAACCAGATAAAGCTATAACTACTACAGGTCCACGAACTACAAGACAGCAGCAGAGGCTGCGAAAGGAGTTGGAGAGGAGCTGACAACTCGTTAAGCTTTATTTTTTATAAAGCTATGTATTTGCAAACATTAACACATTTTCGTTTTTAAAACAATTGCCTTACGTTAAAATTCTGGGACATTTCCTTTAAATGAAGCTTAAAATACACATTTTCCTAAAGGTTCCAAGGTTACTGCATCCAGACTTATATAGCTCCCAATAAGCTAGAAGGTAGCTGAATATGCCCACACCCATTAAAGGGAACCTGTGAGCAGAATGTTTAGATATATGGAAGTATTGGTATGTCTGTGAAAACACTAATGCACAACTGGTCAGGTTCTGTTCATATCTTGGTCAGATGCTCTGTCGCAGTAATGCTGCAGTTGTGTGCAGTTACATAATGGTTAGTGGTAAGTTGCAAACAACAGCGAGAAGTTGATAGAGCAATAATAAAGTTTTGAATGGTCCAAAATAAGAAAAGTAAGAGAAAAGTGGAAATGTCAAAGTTAGGTTAGTAGAGGTGGAATGTCAGGAAGATCAGTTTTTCAAATACCGTATATACTCGAGTATAAGCCGAGATTTTCAGCCCATTTTTTGGGGCTGAAAATCCCCCTCTCGGCTTATACTCGAGTCATACCCGGGGATCAGCAGGTGAGGGGGGGCGGGGGCTGTGTAATTATACTTAACCGCTCCCGGCGCGGTCCCTGGATGTCCCTTCTTCTTCCAGCGCTGCAGCTTCTTCCTGTACTGAGCGGTCACATGGTCCCGCTCATTACAAAAATGAATATGCGGCTCCACCTCCCATAGAGGTGGGGCCGCATATTCATTAATGTATGAGCGGTAACGGTGACTGCTCAATACAGGAAGAAGATGCAGCGCCGGGGAAGAAGCAGGGACACAGCGCCAGGTGCAGGTAAGTATACGGGGAGGGGGAGCTGTTGTGAATTTGGATTCTGGGCTCCCCCGGTGGCTACTGGTGGAATTGAACTGGTGTCTTCATCTTCTCTGTTCACCTGTTCCCATCAAGATTTGGGAGTCGCTATATAACCTTGCTGCTCTGTTAGTTGCTTGCCGGTCAACAATGTTATCAGAAGCCTCTCTGTGCTTGTTCCTGCTCCTAGACAACTACTAGATAAGTTGGACTCTTGTCCATGTTTGTTTTTGCATTTTTGTTCCAGTTCACAGCTGTAGTTTCGTTACTGTGTCTGGAAAGCTCTTGTGAACAGGAATTGCCACTCTGGTGTTATGAGTTAATGCCAGAGTTTTAAAGTAATTTCTGGATGGTGTTTTGATAGGGTTTTTAGCTGACCATGAAAGTGTCCTTCCTGTCTTCTGCTATGTAGTAAGTGGACCTCAAATTTGCTAAACCTATTTTCATACTACGTTTGTTATTTCATCTTGATTCACCGCCAATACATGTGGGGGGCCTCTGTCTCCTTTCGGGGTATTTCTCTAGAGGTGAGCTAGGACTAATATTTTCCTCTGCTAGTTTTATTTAGTCCTCCGGCTGGTGCTGGGCATCTAGAATCAACGTAGGCATGCTACCCGGCCACTGCTAGTTGTGTGTTAGGTTTAGTTCATGGTCAGCTCAGTTTCCATCTTCCAAGAGCTAGTTCCTATATATGCTGATGCTATGATCTCTTGCCATTGAGATCATGACAGTTTGACCGGCCACTAAAGGGTTAAAATCCTTGGCTGAGAAAGGAGAGAAATAAGTAGTCTGCTGAAATTTTTTTTTTTTTTTTTTTCTCTCCTTTGAATGGCTCTGTGTTCACCTGTTTGCAATGGATCTTCAGAGTGTAACTGCAGGTTTGAATAATCTCGCCACGAAGGTACAAAATTTGCAAGATTTTGTTTGTCATGCACCTGTATCTGAGCCGAGAATTCCTTTGCCGGAATTTTTCTCGGGGAATAGATCTGGGTTTCAGAATTTTCGAAATAATTGCAAATTATTTTTGTCCCTGAAATCTCGCTCTGCCGGAGATCCTGCACAGCAGGTCAGGATTGTCATTTCCTTGCTCCGGGGCGACCCTCAAGACTGGGCTTTTTCATTGACACCAGGGGATCCTGCGTTGCTCAATGTGGATGCGTTTTTTCTGGCCTTGGGGTTGCTTTATGACGAACCTCATTTGGAGCTTCAGGCAGAAAAAACTTTGATGTCCCTATCTCAGGGGCAAGATGAAGCGGAAATTTACTGCCAAAGATTCCGTAAATGGTCTGTGCTTACTCAGTGGAATGAGTGCGCCCTGGCGGCGACTTTCAGAGAGGGTCTCTCTGATGCCATTAAGGATGTTATGGTGGGGTTCCCTGTGCCTGCGGGTCTGAATGAGTCCATGACAATGGCTATTCAGATCGATAGGCGTTTGCGGGAGCGCAAACCAGTGCACCATCTGGCGGTGTCCACTGAGAAATCGCCAGAGAGTATGCAGTGTGATAGAATTCTGTCCCGAAGCGAGCGGCAGAATTTTAGACGGAAAAATGGGTTGTGTTTCTATTGTGGTGATTCTACTCATGTTATATCAGCATGCTCTAAGCGCACTAAAAAGCTTGGTAAATCTGTTTCCATTTGCACCTTACCGTCTAAGTTTATTCTATCTGTGACCCTGATTTGCTCTTTGTCATCTATTACCACGGACGCCTATGTCGACTCTGGCGCCGCTTTGAGTCTTATGGATTGGTCCTTTGCCAAACGCTGTGGGTATGATTTAGAGCCTTTGGAGACTCCTATTCCTCTGAAGGGGATTGACTCCACCCCATTGGCTAATAATAAACCACAATACTGGACACAAGTAACTATGCGTATGAATCCGGATCACCAGGAGATTATTCGCTTTCTGGTGCTGTATAATCTACATGATGATTTGGTGCTAGGATTGCCTTGGCTGCAATCTCACAACCCAGTCCTCGACTGGAAAGCTATGTCTGTGTTGAGCTGGGGATGTAAGGGGGCTCATGGGTATGTACCTGTGGTTTCCATTTCATCATCTATTCCCTCTGAAATTCCTGAGTTCCTGTCTGACTATCGTGACGTCTTTGAAGAATCCAAGCTTGGTTCGTTACCTCCGCACCGAGAGTGCGATTGTGCCATAGATTTAATCCCGGGTAGTAAATACCCAAAGGGTCGTTTATTTAATCTGTCTGTGCCTGAACATGCTGCTATGCGTGAATATATAAAGGAGTCCTTGGAAAAGGGACATATTCGTCCATCGTCATCTCCCTTAGGAGCCGGTTTTTTCTTTGTGTCAAAAAAAGACGGCTCTTTGAGACCATGTATTGATTATCGGCTTTTGAATAAAATCACTGTTAAATATCAATACCCATTGCCGTTGCTGACTGATTTGTTTGCTCGCATAAAGGGGGCCAAGTGGTTCTCTAAGATTGACCTTCGTGGGGCGTATAATTTGGTGCGAATCAGGCAGGGGGATGAGTGGAAAACCGCATTTAATACGCCCGAGGGCCACTTTGAGTATTTAGTGATGCCTTTTGGTCTTTCAAATGCTCCGTCAGTTTTCCAGTCCTTTATGCATGATATTTTTCGCGATTATTTGGATAAATTTATGATTGTGTATCTGGATGATATTCTGATTTTTTCGGATGACTGGGACTCTCATGTCCAGCAAGTCAGGAGGGTTTTTCAGGTTTTGCGGTCTAATTCTTTGTGTGTGAAGGGTTCTAAGTGTGTTTTTGGGGTACAGAGGATTTCCTTTTTGGGATATATTTTTTCCCCCTCTTCCATTGAAATGGATCCTGTCAAGGTTCAAGCTATTTGTGATTGGACGCAGCCCTCTTCTCTTAAGAGTCTTCAGAAATTTTTGGGCTTTGCTAACTTTTATCGTCGATTTATTGCTGGTTTTTCGGATATTGCTAAGCCATTGACCGATTTGACTAAGAAGGGTGCTGATGTTGCTGATTGGTCCCCTGATGCTGTGGAGGCCTTTCGGGAGCTTAAGCGCCGTTTTTCCTCTGCCCCTGTGTTGCGTCAGCCTGATGTTGCTCTACCTTTTCAGGTTGAGGTCGACGCTTCTGAGATCGGAGCTGGGGCAGTGTTGTCGCAGAAAAGTTCTGACTGCTCCGTGATGAGGCCTTGTGCCTTCTTTTCCCGTAAATTTTCGCCCGCTGAGCGGAATTATGATGTTGGGAATCGGGAGCTTTTGGCCATGAAGTGGGCTTTTGAGGAGTGGCGCCATTGGCTTGAGGGGGCCAGACATCAGGTGGTGGTATTGACTGACCACAAAAATTTGGTTTATCTTGAGACCGCCAGGCGCCTGAATCCTAGACAGGCGCGCTGGTCATTATTTTTCTCTCGGTTTAATTTTGTGGTGTCATACCTACCGGGTTCTAAGAATGTTAAGGCGGATGCCCTTTCTAGGAGTTTTGAGCCTGACTCGCCTGGTAACTCTGGGCCCACAGGTATCCTTAAGGATGGAGTGGTATTGTCAGCCGTTTCTCCAGACCTGCGGCGGGCCTTGCAGGAGTTTCAGGCGGATAGACCTGATCGTTGCCCACCTGATAAACTGTTTGTTCCTGATGATTGGACCAGTAGAGTCATCTCTGAGGTTCATTCTTCTGCGTTGGCAGGTCATCCTGGCATTTTTGGTACCAGGGATTTGGTGGCAAGGTCCTTCTGGTGGCCTTCCCTGTCACGAGATGTGCGAGGCTTTGTGCAGTCTTGTGACGTTTGTGCTCGGGCCAAGCCTTGTTGTTCTCGGGCTAGTGGATTGTTGTTGCCCTTGCCTATTCCTAAGAGGCCTTGGACGCACATCTCGATGGATTTTATTTCAGATCTGCCTGTTTCTCAGAAGATGTCTGTCATCTGGGTGGTGTGTGACCGTTTCTCTAAGATGGTCCATTTGGTTCCTCTGCCCAAGTTGCCTTCTTCTTCCGAGTTGGTTCCTCTGTTTTTTCAAAATGTTGTTCGTTTGCATGGTATTCCTGAGAATATCGTTTCTGACAGAGGGACCCAATTCGTGTCTAGATTTTGGCGGGCATTCTGTGCTAGGATGGGCATAGATTTATCTTTTTCGTCCGCTTTCCATCCTCAGACGAATGGCCAGACTGAGCGGATTAATCAGACCCTGGAGACATATCTGAGGTGTTTTGTGTCTGCTGACCCGGATGATTGGGTTGCTTTTTTGCCATTGGCGGAGTTCGCTCTCAATAATCGGGCCAGCTCTGCCACTTTGGTGTCCCCGTTTTTCTGTAATTCGGGGTTTCATCCTCGATTTTCCTCTGGTCAGGTGGAATCTTCGGATTGTCCTGGAGTGGATGCTGTGGTGGAGAGATTGCATCAGATCTGGGGGCAGGTGGTGGACAATTTGAGGTTGTCCCAGGAGAAGACTCAGCTTTTTGCTAACCGCCGTCGTCGTGTTGGTCCTCGTCTTCGTGTTGGGGACTTGGTGTGGTTGTCTTCTCGTTTTGTCCCTATGAGGGTCTCTTCTCCTAAGTTTAAGCCTCGGTTCATCGGCCCGTATAAGATATTGGAGATTCTTAACCCTGTTTCCTTCCGTTTGGACCTCCCTGCATCCTTTTCTATTCATAACGTTTTTCATCGGTCATTATTGCGCAGGTATGAGGTACCGGTTGTGCCTTCCGTTGAGCCTCCTGCTCCGGTGTTGGTTGAGGGTGAGTTGGAGTACGTTGTGGAGAAAATCTTAGACTCTCGTGTTTCCAGACGGAGACTCCAGTATCTGGTCAAGTGGAAGGGATACGGCCAGGAGGATAATTCTTGGGTGAATGCATCTGATGTTCATGCCTCTGATCTGGTTCGTGCCTTTCATAGGGCCCATCCTGATCGCCCTGGTGGTTCTGGTGAGGGTTCGGTGCCCCCTCCTTGAGGGGGGGGTACTGTTGTGAATTTGGATTCTGGGCTCCCCCGGTGGCTACTGGTGGAATTGAACTGGTGTCTTCATCTTCTCTGTTCACCTGTTCCCATCAAGATGTGGGAGTCGCTATATAACCTTGCTGCTCTGTTAGTTGCTTGCCGGTCAACAATGTTATCAGAAGCCTCTCTGTGCTTGTTCCTGCTCCTAGACAACTACTAGATAAGTTGGACTCTTGTCCATGTTTGTTTTTGCATTTTTGTTCCAGTTCACAGCTGTAGTTTCGTTACTGTGTCTGGAAAGCTCTTGTGAACAGGAATTGCCACTCTGGTGTTATGAGTTAATGCCAGAGTTTTAAAGTAATTTCTGGATGGTGTTTTGATAGGGTTTTTAGCTGACCATGAAAGTGTCCTTCCTGTCTTCTGCTATGTAGTAAGTGGACCTCAAATTTGCTAAACCTATTTTCATACTACGTTTGTTATTTCATCTTGATTCACCGCCAATACATGTGGGGGGCCTCTGTCTCCTTTCGGGGTATTTCTCTAGAGGTGAGCTAGGACTAATATTTTCCTCTGCTAGTTTTATTTAGTCCTCCGGCTGGTGCTGGGCATCTAGAATCAACGTAGGCATGCTACCCGGCCACTGCTAGTTGTGTGTTAGGTTTAGTTCATGGTCAGCTCAGTTTCCATCTTCCAAGAGCTAGTTCCTATATATGCTGATGCTATGATCTCTTGCCATTGAGATCATGACAGGGAGCGTAGCGCAGCGCGATATTTACCCCTCCTCGTTCCAGTGCGGCTCTGTCTTCATCGTCCTCTGGCAGTGACGCTCAGGTCAGAGGGCGCGGTGACGTAGTCAGTGCCGAAGACGGAGCCGCACAAGGAGCAGGTAAAAGTGCCGGGGTCCTGAGCGACGGAGAGGTGAGTATGTGATTTATTTTTTTATGGCAGCAAAAGCAAATGGGGCAAGTGGCTGTGCGGAGCATCTTATGGGGCCATAACACTTGTGCAGCACTATAAGGGGCAAGTAGCTGTGCAGAGCATCTTATAGGGCCATAACACTTGTGCAGCACTATAAGGGGCAAGTAGCTGTGCGGAGCATCTGTATGGGGCCATAACACTTGTGCAGCACTATATGGGGCAAGTGACTGTACGGAGCATCTGTATGGGGCCATAACGCTTGTGCAGCACTATATAGGGCAAATATCTCTATGGAGCATCTTATGGGGCCCTTATTACTCTTTATGCAGGATTATATGGGGCATATTTTAATATGGAGCATCTAATGGGGCCCATCAAACTTTATGGAGCATTATATTGGGCTCCTGATTCAATATGGATATTCAAAAACACTTAAACTACTGATGTCTCAATTAATTTTACTTTTATTGGTATCTATTTTTACTTTTGAAATTTACCGGTAGCTGCTGCATTTTTCACCCTAGGCTTATACTCGAGTCATTAAATTTTCCCAGTTTTTTGTGGCAAAATTAGGGGGGTCGGCTTATACTCGGGTCGGCTTATACTCGAGTATATACGGTAGTTAGTTCAGATAAAGAGAATATGATGTTACAGACATCAGAGACAACGACTAGTGTTGAGCATTCCGATACCGCAAGTATCGGGTATCGGCCGATACTTAGCGGTATCGGAATTCCGATACCGAGATCCGATACTTGCCGCGTATCGGATACCGGAATCGGAAGTTCCCAGGATTCAAACTGCACAAATTTGTACGAAATCAGCCAATGAGAATGATTCCAAGTGTGGGCACATCCTGATCAGCATGGAGGGCCTGAAACTACTGGCAAGGCTGTGATTGGCTGCTGAAATGATGTCATGATGCAGTTTAAAAGTCGCTGGCGCCATTTTGCGATCACTCTGCTGTGAATTCAGTTAGTGACAGGATGCTGTTTGCTGACTGAGGGCCAGTTTAGAGATAGCGATTTGCTTCTTTGTGCTTTTCAAAGGCTAATTTAGCAACCGCTGTGTTCACCTACTAATCACCTTGCTTTTGCCTTGTAGCGCTGTTTTCACAGCGATCTGCAAGGTCTGTGTGTGTGTGTGTGTGTGTGTGTGAGTGCAGCCCACTCTCTAGTCTGAGTGCAGCCATAGGCCATCCATAGCTGGTTGTATTCAGTTCAGGGAGGGTGGTTCATTGCCTCATACTGTTCTTTTTTTTTTTTTTTCAAGTAGTGTAGTCTGCTGCTCATTTTTTCAAAAAATTCCTATTAGTGTCTTTCCACCCGTCTCCAGCTAACTTGTGGAAAAACACTACATAGGATAACGTAGAGGAGGGTTTTTGGGCCTTGCAGCGCCGTTTATGGCTGTCTGCACGGTCTCCGTGTGACTGCAGCTCGCCCTGTAGTCTGTGAGCAGCCATAGCCTGGTTGTCTCCAGCTCAGGGTTCTTCACTGCGTCATACCGTAAAAACAATTTTCCTTTTGTTTTAAGTAGTGCAGGCTGCTGCACATTTTTTCAAAAAATTCCTATTAGTGTCTTTCCACCCGTCTCCAGCTAACTTGTGGAAAAACACTACATAGGATAACGTAGAGGAGGGTTTTTGGGCCTTGCAGCGCCGTTTACGGCTGTCTGCACGGTCTCCGTGTGACTACAGCTCGCCCTGTAGTCTGTGAGCAGCCATAGCCTGGTTGTCTCCAGCTCAGGGTTCTTCACTGCGTCATACCGTAAAAACTATTTTCCTTTTGTTTTAAGTAGTGCAGGCTGCTGCACATTTTTTCAAAAAATTCCTATTAGTGTCTTTCCACCCGTCTCCAGCTAACTTATGGAAAAACACTACATAGGATAACGTAGAGGAGGGTTTTTGGGCCTTGCAGCGCCGTTTACGGCTGTCTGCACGGTCTCCGTGTGACTGCAGCTCTCTCTGTTGTCAGTTCAGCCCCCAAAAAATAAATAAATAATAAAGTTCACCAAACACACCAGTGACACCACTTTACATTTGTGTAGGCCACATTAGCTCATATTAAAGTCTAGTCCACACTTTAGAAAATTAGTGTTTCTTATACCTGTTAGGAGTTGTTCAGGAATAAGCACACAAAGCCGTTAGTACTTTTCTGCTTATCTTTATCAGTCAACCAAGATGAAGAAGGCAGTGAGTAACGCACGTGGGCGTGGGCGCGGAGCAGGGAGAGGACGTGGGGATTCTGTGCCTGCTGCGGGCACCGGTGACTCATCAGCACCCACTTTCACCAGGGAACAGTCCTTCATGCGCAGCTTTGTCGCAGAGCGCCGTACACCGCTGCTGCGTGAAGAACAAATTGAAGCCGTTGTCGGATGAATGGCAGCTAATGCATCAACTTCAATTAGTGCCACATCCTCTCAGACACAGAGCACTGGAGAGCAGCCATCTGTCTCTTCACCACCTGCCAAATTGCCCAGGCAGACAGAGATCCCAGGACAGGAGCCGTCTCTACTTCTGTTCTCTGAATCTCTTGGCTTGGAAACAGGGGGCCAGCCAAGCAGCATTGAAGAAATGGAAGAAGAGGCAGGGTGCAGTGATGCCCAACAGCTTTTTCTCTCTTCCTCTGAAGAGGCGGGTGGGCCAGTGGCTCCGGTCACCACATCGCAGGACGCATCCGCTGATGACACTCAGGTGCCATTTTCTGGTGCGTGCTCTGCTGCTGAGACTACCCAGGAGGAGCAGTTGGGGGCAGAGGGTAGTGTAGATGATGAGGTCCTTGACCCATCTTGGCGTGAGGGACAGGAAGGTGGTGGGAGCAGCTCTGAGGAAGAGATACCCCGTACGGCCCAAAGAGGGAGGGGGAAGACTGCGGATCCTGCAGCCTCCGCTTTGGCACCCGTTAGGAGCATGTCTCTTCCAAAAGCCAAAAAGGGCGCTCCCAAGACTTGCAGTGCCTGGTCCTTTTTTGACACAGTTGCAGATGACATTTGCTATGTCAAATGCAAGGTGTGTCATCACAAAGTCAAAAGAGGTCGAAATGTCAGCAACCTCAATACCTCCAACATGTGGAAACATGTGCGCACCAGGCACGCGGCGGAGTTAAAAAGACACACTGAAGAGCTAGGCCAACCAACAGCGGCAGCTACCACCTCTTCAGCTCGTGTTGCCTCTTCCTCCAGCTGACACGCAGCTGGTTCGGCTTCCTCCCAGGATCGCCGTGGAAGAACCTCTGGCCCTGTTGTCCAGAGACCCGCTGTAATTCCACCCGCAGCACCACTTTCCCAGTCATCCACACACTCCCAGCCCAGTGTACAGCCATCGGTAGTACAGGCATGGGAGAAAAGGCGGCCTTTCTCGTCAAACCACCCACGAGCACAGGCTCTGACTGCAGGCATTGCCAAACTTCTGTCACTGGAAATGCTGTCATTCAGGCTGGTGGAGACTGACAGCTTCCGTGACTTGATGTCACTGGCAGTCCCACAGTACAATGTGCCCAGCCGCTTTTACTTCAGCAGGCAAGCCGTCCCTGCCCTGCACAAGCATGTGGAGGGACACATAAAACACTCGCTACTGAATGCCATCAGTAGCAAGGTCCACCTCACCACCGATGCGTGGACCAGTCAACATGGACAGGGGCGATACCTTTCCCTCACTGCCCATTGGGTTAATGTCGTTGAGCCGGGTACAGATCGTGCGAGTGGCGCAGGACGTGTCCTGCCCACTCCAAGGATTGTAAAGACAAAAGAAAAAATCCAGCTCACCATAGTTGTAGTCCCTGGAGGCTCGGAGCACGGAAACACTGTGTCAAGGCGTGAGGAATGCAGGAAATAGAAAAAAATCCAGCTCAACGAGGTGGTGAAAAAGCAAAGTCTTGGTACTTTATTCACTTCATATCAAAAAATAGAGGATAAAACAACAGCACAATATAATTAAAAACACTATCTACGCGTTTCTGGTGACATAGCACCCTTAGTCATGACTAAGGGTGCTATGTCACCAGAAACGCGTAGATAGTGTTTTTAATTATATTGTGCTGTTGTTTTATCCTCTATTTTTTGATATGAAGTGAATAAAGTACCAAGACTTTGCTTTTTCACCACCTCGTTGAGCTGGATTTTTTTCTATTTCCTGCACTCCAAGGATTGCAGGAATCCATTCTGTACGCATTGACTCCTCCTCTTACACCAGTTCCTCAGAATCATCGCTGCAGGAGCCGTCACAGTCCACCTCCACATGGACCCGTGATGAACGTTTACCTGTTACGACCGACATGAGCACAGCCGTGGCCAAACGTCAACAGGCCGTCTTGAAATTAATTTCTTTGGGGAATCGAAGCCACACAGCGCAGGAGCTCTGGAATGCCATCAAGCAGGAGAGCGATGTGTGGTTTGTGCCAGCGAATCTCCAGCCAGGCATGGTAGTGTGTGATAATGGCCGAAATCTGGTGGCAGCTCTGGGCCTCGGCAACCTCACTCACATCCCATGTCTGGCACATGTGCTCAATTTGGTCGTGCAGAGTTTTTTGAGGGACTATCCGGATCTTGATGCACTGCTGCACAAGGTCCGCCTAGAGTGTGCTCACTTGCGGCGTTCCAGCACGGCAAAAGCGCGCATTGCGGCTCTGCAGCGCCGACACCGCCTGCCGGAACATCGCATCATATGTGACCTACCTACCAGGTGGAATTCCACGTTACATATGTTGGAGCGGTTGTGTGAGCAGCAGCAAGCTGTAATGGAGTACCAGCTGCTTCAGGCGCAAAGAAGTCGCACTCAGCGCCATTCAGACTTCACAACCACAGAGTGGGCCACTATGAATGACGTCTGCCAGGTTTTGCATCCCTTCGATTATTCCACGCGGATGGCGAGTGCAGATGATGCACTAGTCAGCATGACTGTCCCCCTTATCTGCCTGCTTGAAAAATCACTGCAAGCGCTAAGGGATGATGTTGTGGAAGAGGTGGAGGATGAGGATTCACCATTTCCATCATCTTCTGGACAGTCAGCGCCACGTGGTTCCTCACAAACGCGTAGGCAGGGGACAGTTTGTGAGGAGGATGAGGAGGAGTCAATGGAGGAGGAAGACATCCGTCCAGAGGAGGGAGTTACACAATTGTCCAGTAGTCAGTGTGTACAGCGAGGGTGGGGTGATGACGAGCGGGCAGAGATCACGCCTCCAGCAGGGGACAGCGTTTCTTGGGCAGTTGGCAGTCTGCAGCACATGGTGGATTACATGCTGCAGTGCCTGAGAAACGACCGTCACATCGCCCACATTCTCAACATGTCTGATTATTGGGTGTTCACCCTCCTCGATCCTCGCTACCGGGACAACGTAGAAAGCCTCATCACACCGTTGAACCGGGAGCGAAAAATGCGGGAGTACCAAGACACACTGGTCAATTCCATCATCTTCTCCATTCCAAGTGAGAGAAGTGCTGCTAGTGCATTACAAAGCAGCTCAGTGCGTCCAGGCAGTGGTGGAGGCTCTGCACAAAGAGGGAGCAGAAGCAGTGCCTCTGCCCAAGGCAAGACCAGTATGGCCCAACTGTGGCACAGTTTTCTGTGCCCGCCACAAAAGTCTACACCATCACAGACGGCTCCAGTCAGCAGGAGGCAACGGTTCCGTCAGATGGTGACAGACTACATGTCTTGCCCTCTTGCTGTACTCCCAGACGGCTCTGAGTCTTCACCTTTCAAGTTTTGGGTCTCAAAGCTGGATACATGGCCAGAGCTAAGCCAGTATGCATTGGAGGTGCTGGCTTGCCCTGCGGCTAGTGTATTATCGGAACGCGTCTTTAGTGCTGCAGGCGGTGTACTAACTGACCGTCGCATGCGACTATCCTCCGATAACGTTGACCGGCTTACTTTCCTGAAAATGAACAAGGCCTGGATCTCGCAGGAATTTGCCACTCCTCTTCCTGATTAAATAATTAGGTGACTGTCTACGTTATCCAGGTCTCCTGTTGTGTTCATCTTTCTACCACCTGAACTTAAATTCCTGGGCTCCAACACCGCCAGTTGAGGCTCTGAAGTGCCGTCTGCACAGTCAAAACATACGACCCAGTGTTATTGGGTTTCAGTAACGTCAGCTGATCCCCAGCTGTGTAGCCGGCAATGTGTCCTGCGACCGCCACGCTGACACAACAACTGAAATGTAAGGGAACCTGTCCCCCCCCCCCCAAGGCGTTTGTTACTGAAAGAGCCACCTTGTGGAGCAGTAATACTGCACAAGGAAAAGGTAGCTATTTTTGTTTAGCTCCTTGCACACGCAGAACTTAACACTTATAAAATGTGTCCACTGATACCGTAAAACCGTCCCGGTGGTGGGACTTTCCTTCGTAATATGACGCAGCACAGCTGTCATTCCTACCCCCTTGGCACCGTGCCCTGGCTCCTCAGCGTTGTTTGATTCCGTCCCGGAGTCTGCGCTGTTATGTTATCCCTTGGCCAGGCACACTTAGCGCTGCCCATCTTCTGACATCATTTGGTGTCAGGCTGGCTGCGCCTGTGCGGCCGCGCTGGCCGAGAGCCCGCTTCGCATTGTCTTCTGATTTAATCCCACTGGGGTCCTGAAATCCATGGACATGCGCAGTGCATATCTGAACCTCCGCCTCTCACTCATCTCCCTACGCCTTCTTCAGACTGTGCGCCATCAGCTGATCCCTAATAGCATGCCACGGCCGTGACGCCGCACAGTCTGAAGAAGCCGTAGGGAGGGGAGTGAGAGGCGAGGATATGCACTGCGCATGGCCACGGATCCCAGGCCCGCGGTGGGATTACATTAGACGACACTGCTAGGCGGGCTCTTGGCCAGCGCGGCCGCACAGGCGCAGCCAGCCTGAAACCAAATGATGTCAGAAGATGGGCAGCGCTAAGTGTGCCTGGCCAAGGGATAACATAACAGCGCAGGCTCCGGGACGGAATCAAACAACGCTGAGGAGCCAGGGCATGGCGCCGGGGGGGTAAGAATGACGGCTGTGCTGCGTCATATTACGAAGGAAAGTCCGACCTCCGGGACGGTCTCACGGTTTCAGGGGACACATTTTATAAGTGTTTAGTTCTGTGTTTGCAAGGAGCATAATGAAAAGAGCCACCTTTTCCTTTTGCATCTTTTGTGCTGCACAAGCTGGATCTTTCAGCTACAAACCCCTTGGGGGGGGGTTAAAGGTTCCCTTTCGACTTTCTCCAATCAGGCTTCGGCCTACATTGTGTTCCTCTGCTTCTCCTGCTGTCCCTGGGCTCCAACACCGCTAGTTGTTGCCTGGTAGTGCTGTACGCACAGTCAACAGTCGCTCCTCTGTTATTGGGGTTCAGTAACGTCAGCTGTTCCCCAGCTGTGTGTGTGTCAATCCCTCCTATCTCCTCCACCTCCTCCTCCTCCTGTCCCTGGGCTCCAACACCGCTAGTTGCCATCCAGAAGTGCTGCCCGCACAGTCCCCACAGTCCCTCTTCTGTTATTGGGGTTCAGTAACGTCAGCTGTTCCCCAGCTGTGTGTGTGGCAATCCCTCCTATCTCCTCCACCTCCTCCTCCTCCTCCTGTCCCTGGGCTCCAACACCGCTAGTTGCTGTCCAGAAGTGCTGCCCGCACAGTCCCAACAGTCGCTCCTCTGTTATTGGGGTTCAGTAACGTCAGCTGTTCCCCAGCTGTGTGTGTGGCAATCCCTCCTATCTCCTCCACCTCCTCCTCCTCCTGTCCCTGGGCTCCAACCCTGCTAGTTGCCGTCCAGAAGTGCTGCCCGCACAGTCCCAACAGTCCCTCCTCTGTTATTGGGGTTCAGTAACGTCAGCTGTTCCCCAGCTGTGTGTGTGGCAATCCCTCCTATCTCCTCCACCTCCTCCTTCTCCTGTCCCTGGGCTCCAACACCGCTAGTTGCCGTCCAGAAGTGCTGCCCGCACAGTCCCAACAGTCCCTCCTCTGTTATTGGGGTTCAGTAACGTCAGCTGTTCCCCAGCTGTGTGTGTGGCAATCCCTCCTATCTCCTCCACCTCCTCCTCCTCCTGTCCCTGGGCTCCAACACCGCTAGTTGCCATCCAGAAGTGCTGCCCGCACAGTCCCCACAGTCCCTCCTCTGTTATTGGGGTTCAGTAACGTCAGCTGTTCCCCAGCTGTGTGTGTGGCAATCCCTCCTATCTCCTCCACCTCCTCCTCCTCCTGTCCCTGGGCTCCAACACCGCTAGTTGCCGTCCAGAAGTGCTGCCCGCACAGTCCAAACAGTCGCTCCTCTGTTATTGGGGTTCAGTAACGTCAGCTGTTCCCCAGCTGTGTGTGTGGCAATCCCTCCTATCTCCTCCACCTCCTCCTCCTCCTGTCCCTGGGCTCCAACACCGCTAGTTGCCGTCCAGAAGTGCTGCCCGCACAGTCCCAACAGTCCCTCCTCTGTTATTGGGGTTCAGTAACGTCAGCTGTTCCCCAGCTGTGTGTGTGGCAATCCCTCCTATCTCCTCCACCTCCTCCTCCTCCTGTCCCTGGGCTCCAACACCGCTAGTTGCCGTCCAGAAGTGCTGCCCGCACAGTCCCCACAGTCCCTCCTCTGTTATTGGGGTTCAGTAACGTCAGCTGTTCCCCAGCTGTGTGTGTGGCAATCCCTCCTATCTCCTCCACCTCCTCCTCCTCCTGTCCCTGGGCTCCAACACCGCTAGTTGCCGTCCAGAAATGCTGCCCGCTCAGTCCCCACAGTCCCTCCTCTGTTATTGGGGTTCAGTAACGTCAGATGTTCCCCAGCTGTGTGTGTGGCAATCCCTCCTATCTCCTCCACCTCCTCCTCCTCCTGTCCCTGGGCTCCAACACCGCTAGTTGCCGTCCAGAAGTGCTGCCCGCACAGTCCCAACAGTCGCTCCTCTGTTATTGGGGTTCAGTAACGTCAGCTGTTCCCCAGCTGTGTGTGTGGCAATCCCTCCTATCTCCTCCACCTCCTCCTCCTCCTGTCCCTGGGCTCCAACACCGCTAGTTGCCGTCCAGAAGTGCTGTCCGCACAGAGCCAAACACCTCGCCAATGTGTTAGTGGGGTTCAGTAATGCCTGCTGCTCCCCTGCTGTGTATACGGCAACGTGTCCTGCGACCGCCACGCAGGCACAACAAGTTAAATTTAAGGGAACCTGTCCCCCCCCCCCCAGGCGTTTGTTACTGAAGGAGACACCTTGTGCAGCAGTAATGATGCAAAGGGAAAAAGTGCCTCTTTTCGTGGTGCTCCTTGCACATGCTGAACCTAACACTTTTGAAATGTGTCCCCTCACACGGTTAAACCGTCCGGTCGGGGGAACTTTCCTTTGTCATGTGACGCAGCACAGCCGTCATTCTTACCCCCTTGGCGCCGTGCGCCTCCTCAGCGTTGTTTGAATCTGTCCCGGAGTCTGCGCTGTTATGTTATCCCTTGGCCAGGCACACTTAGCGCTGCCCGTCTTCTGACATAATTTGGTGTCAGGATGGCTGCGCCTGTGCGGCCGCGCTGGACGAGATCCCGCCTCGTAGTGTCTTCTGATTTAATCCCACTGCGGACCTGTGATCCATGGACATTAGCAGTGCATATCTGAACCTCCGCCTCTCACTCATCTCCCTACGCCTTCTTCAGACTGTGCGCTGTCAGCTGATCCCTAATAGCATGCCACGGCCGTGACGCCACACAGTCTGAAGAAGCCGTAGGGAGGGGAGTGAGAGGCGAGGATATGCACTGCTCATGCCCATGGATCACAGGTCCGCAGAGTGATTACATTAGATGACACAGCGAGGCGGGATCTCCTCCAGCGCGGCCGCACAGGCGCAGCCAGCCTGACACCAAATGATGTCAGAAGATGGGCAGCGCTAAGTGTGCCTGGCCAAGGGATAACATAACAGCGCAGACTCCGGGACAGATTCAAACAACGCTGAGGAGGAGGCGCACGGCGCCAAGGGGGTAAGAATGACGGCTGTGCTGCGTCACATGACAAAGGAAAGTTCCACCGACCGGACGGTTTAACCGTGTGAGGGGACACATTTCAAAAGTGTTAGGTTCAGCATGTGCAAGGACCATAATTAAAAGAGCTAAGTTTACCTTTTCCAGCATTAGTGCTGTACAAGATGGCTCTTTCAGCTACAAACGCCTGGGGGGGGGTTAAAGGTTCCCTTTCAACTTGCTCCAGTGCAGGCTGCGGCCTACACTCTGCTCCACCTGCAGAGCCCGGGCTCCAACACCGCTAGTTGCTGTCCGGAAGTGCTGGCTGCACAGAGGAAAAACACCTCGCCAATGTGTCAGTGGGGTTCAGCACCGCCAGCTGTTCCCCTGCTGTGTAGCCGGCAACGTGTCCTGCAACAGCCACGCAGACACAACAGACCCAAAGCTGCCGCCAGTGCAGGCTTCGGCCTACACTCTGCTCCCCCTGCTCCTCCTGCTGACCCTGGGCTCTAACAACGCCAGTTGGTGCCCAGTACTGCTAGCTGCACAGAGAAATACACCAGCCAATGTGTCAGTGGGGTTCAGCACCGCCAGCTGTTCCCCTGCTGTGTAGCCGGCATCGTGTCCTGCAAAAGCCACACAGACACAAGAACTGAAATTGAAGGGATCCTGTCGCCCCACCCCCAGGTGTTTGTATGTTTTACAGCCACCTTGTACAGCAGTAATGCTGCATGTGTGCAAGGTGGCTCATAAACTTATTCTCCTTGCACCCGTGGAACAGAACACGTCTACAATGTGTCCCCTGAGACCATTAAAACGTCCCTGAGGTGTGACTTTCCTTTGTAATGACACGCAACGACCCCATTGGTAGCACAGCCCTTCTTCTGACATCATTGTTTGGCTGGCTGTGCCTCTGCGGCCGCCCTGCCCGACACAACGCCCCTCGGTGTCTTATTTATTTTGACTGCGAGGGAGTGATTGACGGGCATGAGCAGTGCATATCTTCGCCAGGCTGTCACTCAGCTCCTTCCGCCTTCTCCAGACTGTGCGGCTTCATGGCCGCGGCATGCGATAAGGGATCAGCTGACGCCGCACAGTCTGTAGCAGGTGTAAGGACACGAGCGAGAGGCGAACCTATGTACTGCGCCAGGCCATCAATCCCAGCCCCGCAGTGTGAAACACTGTAAAGACACTGCGGGGCTGGGATTCATGGGCATCGCGAACCGCACCAGCCGACATGAAATGATGTCAGAAGATGGGCAGCGCATGGCCAAGGGATAACGCAACAACGCAGACTCCTGTACATCAAAATGCGATGCTCAGGAGGCCGCGCCAAGCACCAAGGTGGTATTTTTGCCAGCTGTGCTGCGTCTCATTACGAAGGGAACTCCCGCCTCAAAGACAGATTGACTCTATAAGGGCCAAAATGTTGTACGTGTTTCATTCAGCTTGTGCAAGGAACAAAATTAAAAGAGCAACCTTTGACTTGTGCAGCACTACTGCTGCATAAGGCGTGGCTCTTCTACTTTGTAACCCCTGAGGGGGGGTTAAAGGTTACCTTTAAAATTGGTTCAATTAGGCTTCGGCCTACACTCTGCTCCCCCTGCAGATCCTGGGCTCTAACACCGCCAGTTGGTGCCCCGAAGTGCTGGCTGCACAGAGAAAAACACCAGCCAATGTGTCAGTGGGGTTCAGCACCGCCAGCTGTTCCCCTGCTGTGTAGCCGGCAACGTGTCCTGCAACAGCCACGCAGACACAAAGCTGCCGCCAGTGCAGGCTTCGGCCTACACTCTGCTCCCTCTGCTCCTCCTGCTGACCCTGGGCTCTAACACAGCCAGTTGGTGCCCGGTACTGCTAGCTGCACAGAGAAAAACACCAGCCAATGTGTCAGTGGGGTTCAGCACCGCCAGCTGTTCCCCTGCTGTGTAGCCGGCAACGTGTCCTGCAAATGCCACGCAGACACAAAGCTGCCGCCAGTGCAGGCTTCGGCCTACACTCTGCTCCCTCTCCTCCTGCTGACCCTGGGCTCTAACACCGCCAGTTGGGGCCCGGTACTGCTAGCTGCACAGAGAAAAACACCAGCCAATGTGTCAGTGGGGTTCAGCACCGCCAGCTGTTCCCCTGCTGTGTAGCCGGCAACGTGTCCTGCAACAGCCACGCAGACACAAGAACTGAAATTGAAGGGAACCTGTCCCCCCTCCCCCAGGTGTTTGTATGTTTTACAGCCACCTTGTACAGCAGTAATGCTGCATGTGTGCAAGGTGGCTCATAAACTTATTCTCCTTGCACACGTGGAACAGAACACGTCTACAATGTGTCCCCTGAGACCATTAAAACGTCCCTGAGGTGTGACTTTACTTTGTAACGACACGCAACAACCCCCTTGGTAGCACAGCCCTTCTTCTGACATCATTGTTTGGCTGGCTGCGCCTCTGCGGCCGCCCTGCCCGACACAACGCCCCTCGGTGTCTTATTTATTTTGACTGCGAGGGTGTGATTGACGGGCATGAGCAGTGCATATCTTTGCCAGGCTGTCACTCAGCTCCTTCCGCCTTCTTCAGACTGTGCGGCTTCATGGCCGTGGCATGCGATAAGGGATCAGCTGACGCCGCACAGTCTGTAGCAGGTGTAAGGACACGAGCGAGAGGCGAACATATGTACTGCGCCAGGCCATGAATCCCAGCCCCGCAGTGTGAAACACTGTAAAGACACTGTGGGGCTGGAATTCAAGGGCATCGCGAACCGCACCAGCCGACATGAAATGATGTCAGAAGACGGGCAGCGCATGGCCAAGGGATAACGCAACGCAGACTCCTGTACAGCAAAATGCGATGTGTCATGGTTCCCAATGGCAAGGGAACGTCAGAGAACATAAATAACAGAACAGCTCTTGGGTGATGGAATCTCGAGCTGACCGTGAGCTAAACCTACCACACAACTAACAGTGGCCGGGTGGCGTACCTACGTTTTATCCCTAGACGCCTAGCGCCAGCCGGAGGACTAACTAACCCTAATAGAGGAAAAGACAGACCTGGCTTACCTCTAGGGAAATTCCCCCAAAAAGGAGACAGAAGCCCCCCACATATATTGACGGTGAGTTCAGAGGAAAAGACATACGCAGTATGAAGGTAGGTTCAGCAAAGCGAGGTCCGCTTACTAGATAGCCAGAAGATACAATAGGAAACTTCACGGTCAGCTGAAAACCCTATTAAAATACCATCCCGAAATTACTTTAAGACTCATGTGTCAACTCATGACACCGGAGTGGCAATTTCGGCCCACAAGAGCTTCCAGCTACAGATAAATAACACAACTGTGAACTGGAACAAAAATGCAAAACAAACTTAGGACTAAGAGTCCAACTTAGCTGATAGTAGTCTAGAAGCAGGAACATGCAACAGAAAGGCTCTGGTTACATTGATGGCCGGCACTAGAATAACTGAGCAGCAAGGTTAAATAGGATACTCCCATATCCTGATGGAAACAGGTGAACAGAGAAAGTGAAGCACACAAGTCCAGTACCACCAGTGACCACCGGGGGAGCCCAAAAACCAAATTCACAACAGCGATGCTCAGGAGGCCGCGCCAAGCACCAAGTTGGTATTTTTGCCAGCTGTGCTGCGTCTCATTACAAAGGGAACTCCCGCCTCCAAGACAGATTGACTGTATAAGGGCCAAAATGTTGTACGTGTTTCATTCAGCTTGTGCAAGGAACAAAATTAAAAGA
The DNA here is from genome assembly GCF_051348905.1 of Ranitomeya variabilis. NCBI lineage: Eukaryota > Metazoa > Chordata > Amphibia > Anura > Dendrobatidae > Ranitomeya > Ranitomeya variabilis. The sequence goes on along the minus strand of NC_135232.1, from coordinate 1,010,854,662 downwards.
GCAACCTTTGACTTGTGCAGCACTACTGCTGCACAAGGCGTGGCTCTTCTAGTTTGTAACACCTGAGGGGGGGTTAAAGGTTACCTTTAAAATTGGTTCAATTAGGCTTCGGCCTACACTCTGCTCCCTCTCCTCCTGCTGACCCTGGGCTCTAACACCGCCAGTTGGGGCCCGGTACTGCTAGCTGCACAGAGAAAAACACCAGCCAATGTGTCAGTGGGGTTCAGCACCGCCAGCTGTTCCCCTGCTGTGTAGCCGGCAACGTGTCCTGCAACAGCCACGCAGACACAACAGACCTACAAATGCCTCCAGTGCAGGCTTCGGCCTACACTCTGCTCCCCCTGCTGACCCTTTGCTCCAACACCGCTAGTTGGGGCTCTAGGAAGACAAGCTTGAATAGGTCCCCATCCTGGTTCCAGTACCGTCAGCTGGTTCCGGGCAGAGCCTTTGGCTTAGGTGCCTCCCTCTGGGTATCCGAGTTCCACCAACATCAGGTGGTCCTTGGTAGTGCTTTCAGGCACGGGTACCTCCTGCTTAGTAACCGGGTTCCAGTAACGTCAGCTGGTCCTCGGTAGTTCCATTGGCTCTTTGACCTTCGGCTACCCATCCGGGTTCCAGTACCGTCAGCTGGTTCTCGGCAGTGTCTTTTGCTCTTGTACCTTCTGCTCCCCATCCTGGTTCCAGTACCGTCAGCTGGTTCCGGGCAGAGCCTTTGGCTTAGGTGCCTCCCTCTGGGTATCTGAGTTCCACCAACGTCAGGTGGTCCTTGGTACTGCTTTCAGCACGGGTACCTCCTGCTTAGTAACCGGGTTCCAGTAACGTCAGCTGGTCCTCGGTAGTTCCATTGGCTCTTGGACCTTCGGCTACCCATCCGGGTTCCAGTACCGTCAGCTGGTTCTCGGCAGTGTCTTTTGCTCTTGTACCTTCTGCTCCCCATCCTGGTTCCAGTACCGTCAGCTGGTTCCGGGCAGAGCCTTTGGCTTAGGTGCCTCCCTCTGGGTATCTGAGTTCCACCAACGTCAGGTGGTCCTTGGTAGTGCTTTCAGCACGGGTACCTCCTGCTTAGTAACCGGTTACCAGTAACGTCAGCTGGTCCTCGGTAGTTCCATTGGCTCTTGGACCTTCGGGTAGCCATCCGAGTTCCAGTTCCATCAGCTGTTTCTCGGCATTTTCTCAGCCTACTTGTACCTTCTGCTACATTTCCAAGTTCAAGACCCTAAAGACGACGACCCGGAACACCACCCCTAAGATGACGACGACACCAGAGACGACAACTACTGAGATGACGACGACCCTGGAGACGATGACCCTGAAGACCACCCCGATGACGACGACCCCGGAGACAACGACCCTGGAGACGACGACGACCTGGAAGACCGAGAAGCAGAAGAACAAGAGGCTGCAGAACAAAGAGCAGAAGAACATTAAGCATAAGACTAAATATCAGAGCAAAAGATATTATCTAAATTATAAGCAGAAGAAGACTAAGCAGTGTATGGGGGTGAGTCCGTTCCTCCTCGTGGTGCCCCTGGATAAAGCCTGATGATGCAGGCCAAACTGAACGCGGACAAATGTAACAGTTTTGTGACAGGCAGAACGGAAGGTGTAATCTTCAAACTTTTATAGATAACAACTACGGGAATGCCTGTCACAAATAAGAATATGATGAAGAAGTTGAATATGAAGAAGATAATAGTAAAATAAAAAGAATATGAACAATGTATGTAACAAAAAAAATAATAGGTAGAAGATGAAGAAGAAGATGAATAAGGTGAAGAAGTTGATGTCAAAGAAGCTGATGATGAGGATAATGAAGAAGAAAGTGTGGGAGAAGTAAAAAAGAAGGTGAAGGGCGTGGAAGTAGTGAAACATCAATATCTGACAAAATAAAAAAAAAAATAACATAGTCAAAATCTTTCTAACGCCGAACGTCATAAAAAAAAACAAAATCCTGCTATTCTATTAGATTGGGCTAAACCTCTGTGCCTTTAATGTCCCCCAATACATCCTACATTATTCTTAGTTGTTTTCCTTCATGTAGAATGAACCTACAAGTTAAGAAAGGGTTTATTTTAATTCCGATATTTTCGTCCCATTGACTTGCATTGGGATCAGGTATCGGTATCGGATTAGATCCGATACTTTGACGGTATCGGCCGATACTTTCCGATACCGATACTTTCCGATATCGGAAGGTATCGCTCAACACTAACAACGACTGGTTGTGTTATAGGTAGAAGTACATACAGCTGGGTGTCAGCAGAATAGAGATGATCCGGAAAGCCAATTCTGATTATATATTGCAAATTAGTAATGAGTAGAAGGAAAAGGGAACCTAGGACTTAACCTTGAGGAACCTCGACTGAAAGGGGAAGATGGGAGGAAGAAGAGCCAGAAAACGATACGAGAGGTCAGAGAGGTAAAAAAGAGAGGGGATGACAAAAATGTATCTAAATCTGAACATAATAAAAGAAGGTAAGGAAAGATACCCTCCAGCAGCTAACAGAAGGATAGCAGATGAGTCAGTGTTTAATGAGTCAGTGTCTGGTACTACACAAGATCAATATTTAATTGTAAGTATAATTGTAAGTGGAATACCCCTTTATGTAGAATATCAGAACTGGATAAATACCAGAATAATGAACAGACTTAGGCTACTTTCACACTAGCGTCGTAAGACGCAAGTCGCAATGCGACGTGGCGACGTACCGACGCATACTGTGAAAGCGCCGCACAACAGGGGCAGCGGATGCAGTTTTTCAACGCATCCGCTGCCCCATTGTGAGCTCCGGGAGGAGGGGGCAGAGTTCCGGCCGTGCATGCGCGGTCGGAAATGCTGGACATGACGCACCAAAAAACGTCACAGGCAACTTTTTTTGTGCCGACGGTCCGACGCAACACGACGCAACGCGACGTGTGGCAATGCGTCGCTAATGTTAGTCTATGGAGAAAAAATGCATCCTGCAAGCAATTTTGCAGGATGCGTTTTCTCTCCAAAACGACGCGTTGCGACGTGCGTCGTACGACGCTAGTGTGAAAGAGGCCTTACATGTGTCAGTGTTGTTCTAGTCCTTGTCAGCAAGATAGAGCACTTGAAAAATTAGCCAGGAGGAGGCAAAATTTTCTCTACATAAAATGCCTATGTGAGTTATGCATAACCATCCAGCAAGCTTGGCAATCACCGCTAAGAACATAACGATGAATGTTACTAGTACTTCAGTTTTAGCTGGGGTGGACACCATAGTGGTGCCAAGAGGTAAGGGGGCCCAAGTCCACCTCCAAAGCTGTACATAATGGGGTGCCTTAATACAAATTTTTGGGTTACAAAGGGCCCACATACTGTTCTTGCACAGGGGCCATCTTCTGTCTCTGGCCAACACAGAGTTTTAGAGAGAGAAAAAAAAACACATACTAAAAAGAAAGCATGAACTCAACCTTAGGAACTTCTATTTCCAGATTTAGGGTTAAATGTAATTTAAAACTGATAGTTTTATATAATATGACTTACCGTAATTTATGATTTCCTGTAAATTTAGTAAAATAGACAATTTTGACATGATTCATACAAAGTAAGACTAAGCATATGAAGCGTATAATGAGCATCTGAAATGTGTGCGCTTATCATTCACAGACAGTTGGTGCAGACGTACAGGCCAAGCATTTCATGAGGAAAGTGCAAATACAAAGTTTAAACTGGGTGACTTTTTAATGGATTATGTGAATGCATTATTTAATATCAGCAGTCTTGACAAGTTATGTGTAGGATTATTTGGAGCACTCACAATAATATTGATTTTGGATCATTGACCAAATTTATTTTTTTTATTGAAAGGGGAGATTTAAAGAATTTTATTTTACAGAATCTAGAATATACAAAAGGCAGCTAGGAATAAAGGGAAAAAGAAATTGTCATTTTCGTACCTAGGAACATTTCCAAAAATGGCTCAAATTTCTTCTGTAAGAATAGCAGTTGTAGAGTACTACTTTAGTACAGTTGCTCAGTGTGGCAATTTTGGCAACCTATAGGGGGAATCAGGCATCATTTTGCGATGACGGGATTGACTGTTTTTCTGGGGTAATTTTGTACTTTCAAATGGGAAGACATATCAATACTACATTTATCAAAAGCATAATTGTCCATGGTAATTAATGATAATCCAAATCTTATTCCTCAAAGGGTCTTTGGAAAATGAAAATAGCAACCTAATGGGGTGATATTGATAATAATTCTTCTATCCGTCATGTGCCATATTCTCCAATATGTCACATCTACTGAGCTACAACAGGCCTCTGAACATGCCATCACATGTCCATCTGGTCAGTCCGATTCCAGCTGAAAGGTCATATGTTCACTGTGGTCAATCACTGATGATATGTTGGTCATGACTGCGGCCAGTAATTGGTTGCAGTGGTAACATGCCTGTTAAGATCAAACATAAAGTTCGGACACCAGTGAGTGACACAGGCTGCTTTGGAAAAGGTCTGTCAGAGGATTGCTAGGGTAAGCATAATTTATTTTGTTACAGAATTCTTGCCAATTTCTAAAAAACTTTTCAGAACTTTTGAGTTTAAGAACTCATAGTGTATAAATGGCTCTGGTATGGTAAAGGAATTGTCAAAAATGTAAAAAAAAAAAAACATGATGGCTTTCTTACAGAAATAAAGTCACTAAAAAAATTCTAATTTGGCAGATTTCCTCAAAATAGGCCGAGAAATTGTTGTATAACTATGCTTCATGCCTTATACCATAATAAACATAAGTAAAGCAAAATGGGCCCTCCCTGTCCTGCTGCTCTGTCCCACTCCGGCCCAGAAATCTTCTATGGTCCAATGCGGCCAGATGCATGAGGGCTACTGAGCCTACTAGGCATCATGCGATGACGTGGTGTTCATTGCGATGTCATGACAGCCCATGGCCTAGTTAGTACTGGACCAAAGAAGACCTCTGTGGGGTGGAGCAAGTGAGAGCCAATGAGTATCATTTGTTTTAGGCTGGGATCACACTTGCGAGTGCCATGCGAGAAACTCGTGCGAGTCTCTTGCATCAATACCCGGCACTGCAACCACACTCTCCGATCCCAAGTGCCGGCGGCAGTGCCGGGTATTGATGCAAGAGACTCACGTGAGTTTCTAATATTGCACTCGCAAGTGTGACCCCAGCCTTATTTTGTACTACTTATGTATATTATGGCTCTGTGGAGTTTTTTTGTTAAACCACTCCCGGCCCTCAATAAGTAAGCAAAATTGCTAGCAGCAGGTTGACAATTAGATGAATTTGCGTGACGCTAAGCAGATAAAAAGTAAGATTCAGGCACTAACCAAATTTGGTCATCTCGATGTGCCAGGCCTGTCTATGCACTGAGTCTGGTATTGCAGCTTTGAGAGTATGACATTTCCCCTGAGTTTCATTTTAGGGCTGTCATCATACCAACCATTGAGAGGGAAAGTGCTGAATACATAGTGTATGGTCAGCTGGTTAATAGAAACCAAGACTTTTTTAAAAAATTTCATTTGTAAGCATCTAAAAATCCTGGCATAAACCAACATAACTACTATAGAGCAAAATAACTGGTATATTAAACTATCAAGTATTCTGCATCAGAAAATTATAAAAATATTAAAGAAATTAATGATGATTAATGATTACTGTTTTGATTTACATGAAATAAGGTACCATTAGTCCTCTCCCTTCCAATCTTCTTGTAGATCCATTGAAGACTCTTTGGTCCCCGCACTGTCTGTACACAAGGCCTTAAACTACGTGAAAATACTTTGATCCTGAGTTGGCTAATTCTCATGTTTCCTACCAGTGATGCCTGTTTGTAAAGCGAAATTGTCACCCATTTATCACTGCTGCCACAAGTCAGAGTCGCTGAAAAGTCATTACTACTTTTCCTGTATCACATAACTCATTCTCCGGAAATTCGCAATCCATGATTAACTGGTAGAGAAGAAGTAAAATGTTTGGTTTTCTTGAGCAGTTAAGCCATCGTTACACATGTAGCTTAAATAATGCATTCACATTGCTTGACTAGTAATCTGAGCAGCCACATTTGTTTGAATAGATCAAGTTACTTTAGTAAAAATAACATTTATAGATTGAAAAGGACCATGGCATTATCAAGAATATTGATGGCTTCTCTGCAGAACAGCAGCTTTACCAGATTAGTTTAAGGAACTGATGGAAAATCCCAGGGGTGATGAAAGGAAGCCCAACCACAAAGATCCATCCATGCCGGTAATATACATGTACATGCTAGTTACCTACAAGCAGCATTGGAGGAGCTCAGCGGAAAAGGAAGGGTGGAGGACAGTTACATCCTAACAGACACAAACATAGAAGAGATGCTAAAAACTGACCTTTTATATAAAAGGTGAACATCAAAGCTAGGAATTATCAATGGGAACACTTCACAGAAAATATTTTGTACGTTCGTTGGAACAGCAATCCTCAGCTAAGGAGAACTGAAGAATGGAAAAGATGAATCGAGATACAAAGACCCATCTGTCAGCCTCATTATTTTATATAAGACAGGGTTAAATGAGGTAAAGGATTATGTAAGAATTTAAGGCAGAGAATGGCCAGTGATTGGCAGCGGGAATCACATGAATCATTGACCACTGCAAGACTGGTATTAAATAGGTAAGTATTGCTTTTTATAATTATTTTAACACATGTCCTGCTTAGCTCTCAGCCCATTTTTTTTTCAAAATTCAGGACGCTACTTTAAAGGGTTTATACTATGTATCATGTTCATGGGAAAGATGTAGAAATGCTGCTAGAAGCTTTTTAAAAGTAACTCACATTGTTTCTAGACAGAAAATTTTTTTATTTGCTTCCTCCTTGGTGCTGCTACTAGAGGTGTGGTCTGGACAAAATCAGTCTCCTTCTCCCTCTGGCATCTAACAATATAGACTGATCTTGTGTCTCCAGCAAAAAGGTAATATGGGATCAGAATACATTGTGACATCCACAGTATGCACTCCTTTAGAAAACCATACACATATAATGAAGAAAAAGAACAAAGAATGACTGGGTATGTTCAGAGCTCATAAAAGAGGCTGCATATGTAGTCCCTGTTCTGGTCCTCATCTTGATATATATATCCACCATCCTGGTATGTATGTTTGCCATCCTGGCATATATGTCCCCTGTTCTGCCGCTGTTCTTTAATATGTAGAAAAAAAATAAATGTTTCTACTTACCTTCTCTCTGCTCACCCACTGTGCGGCATCCTCATCTGAAGTCAGAAGCTGACTTCAGCATGGAAGCGAAGGGAGCGCACGGCGTCACTACTGTGCGCCACCAGTCATGTGCTCACAGATGTCAGTTGCTGTCCTCTGATTGGTCAGCAACATATATTGCAGTGCACAGACCAAGCAGGACTTTGCACCGCAATGCACTTAAGCTGAATGTGCATCCAAGGACGCACATCCAGTTGAATTTTCCGTTGGCGTCGTCGAGTCCCTCCCTCGTACGGGCCTGGTTGTGACCTCTGAGACTGCGATAGTTAGGACCCTGTTCTCAAAGGTCAGGCTAGATGACATTATTATACTGTTCAGACAGGAGAACAAGTGTTCCTATTTCCTGCACTGTATAGTCTAACTCAATCCCAAAATGACAAAAGAGGATCATGGTGGTGGTTCTGATTCACCTGGAGGTGACATAATGGATGGAGAGCTATGGCTTGCAGCATGAAGTCAGAATTTGTTCAGTTTATTGATTGCGCCTGTGTAACTTATGTACTGTATAAAAAATTATTGAGACAAGCTATATCATAAAAAATAAAATAGCAGATCTTATTTCTCAGCCAGCAAACAGACTATCAATGCACACCAGTCTGATAACATGTTTATGTACTTATAGTCTCTGCCTTCTTGGGTGTTCTGTCCATTTTAATTTTCTTTGGCAAAAATCTCCTCATTGAAATCTAGAACACTTTAGCTGTGAGTTACCCCATTCAATGTGTCACAATAACTCTGCTTAAGAGATTTACCCAGCATGTTTTATCACAGGCACCAGGCCAAGTCATTCTGCCATTAGGGTGCTTTAAACAATGCACATACTGCCTTGTGTTGTCAGATAGATAGTACTGTGTTCACTGGTATTTCATCATATAAAACGCAATAGAACAAAATCCATAAAGGAATATACAGCTCTGGCAAAAATTAAGAGACCGCTGCACAGTTTTATAAAAATCAGCTTTTCTACATGTCTGACAGCCTTTCCATTCCAGTGTTAGTTGAATTCCAATCAGAGTACACCTCATTCTACTTAATGTGCTTCTGATTAGGTGATCACCTGAACCAAATCTTATTTAATGAAGGAAAGTATAAAAAACACTGCTGTGGTGTTCACAATCCTCTTGCAATAGGACAAGATGGATGGCAAAACAAGTGCTAGTAATACCCCAAAAGTAAAAGGAATGAAAAAATAACATTTAACCATGCCAAAGGAGTTGAAAAGTCTTGAGTGAGGAAAAGAAGGGCTCAATTCTGGCTTTACTAGAAGAGAGATACAGTGAGCATCATGTTCCCTACATCCTTAAAATTTCTAAGACGGGAGTCCATTACAACAAGGTCAAGCAGCAGATATTGGGGACAACAAAGCTACAGACCGGCAGAGGGCGAAAACGACTCTGCACTGACCGGGATGACCGTCATCTTATTCGAATGTCACTCAGCAACCGCAGAATGACATCAAGTGACCTACAAAAGGAATGGCAAATGGCAGCTGGGGTGAAGTGCACGGCAAGTTTGTAACAGTGTGTAACAGTTTGTAACAGGCTCCTAGAGGCATGACTCAAGTCATGTAAAGCTAAAAAAAAAGCCTTTCATCAATGAGAAACAAAGGACAGCCATGCTGAAGTTTGCCAAAGACCATAAGGATTGGGCCATAGAGGACTGGAGTAATGTAATCTCTGATGAGTAGTGTTGAGCGATACCGTCCGATACTTGAAAGTATCGGTAACGGATAGCATCGGCCGATACCCGAAAAGTATCGGATATCGCCGATACCGATACCCGATACCAATACAAGTCAATGGGACACCAAGTATCGGAAGGTATCCTGATGGTTCCCAGGGTCTGAAGGAGAGGACACTCTCCTTCAGGCCCTGAGATCCATATTAATGTGTAAAATAAAGAATTAAAATAAAAAATATTGATATACTCACCCGTCCGGAGGCCCCTGCACCTTACCGCTGTTAACCGGCAGCCTGCTTTGCTTAAAATGAGCGCGTTCAGCACCTTCCATGACGTCACGGCTTCTGATTGGTCACGTGCCGCTCATGTGACCGCCACGCGACCAATCACAAGCCGCGATGTCATTCTCAGGTCCTAAATTCATAGAATGAGGAGTTTAGGGCCTGAGAATGACGTCGCGGCTTGTGATTGGTCGCGTGGCGGTCACATGAGCGGCACGCGACCAATCAGAAGCCGTGACGTCATGGAAGGTGCTGAACGCGCTCATTTTAAGCAAAGCAGGCTGCCGGTTACTACCAGGGCGCGTCAGAGGGTGAGTATATCCCTATTTTTTATTTTAATTCTTTATTTTTTACATGGATATGGATCCCAGGGCCTGAAGGAGAGTTTCCTCTCCTTCAGACCCTGGGAACCATACACTGGGAACTTCCGATTCCGATTCCCGATACCACAAAAGTATCGGATCTCGGTATCGGAATTCCGATACCGCAAGTATCGGCCGATACTCGATACTTGTGGTATCGGAATGCTCAACACTACTGATGAGTCTAATTTTCAGCTTTGCCCAACACCTGGTCATCTAATGGTTAGACGGAGACCTGGAGAGGCGTACAAACCACAGTGTCTTGCACCCACTGTGAAATATGGTGGAGGATTGGTTATGATCTGGGAAAGCTTCAGCAAGGCTGGAATTGGGCCGGTTAATCTTCGCGAAGGACATATGAATCAAACCGCATACAAGGTTACCCTGGAAAAACAGTTGATTCCTTCTGTTCCGGCAATGTTCCTCAACTATGAGGACTGGTTTTTCCAGCAGGACAATGCGCCATGTCACACAGCTAAGTCAATCAATGTGTGGATGAAGGTCCACCACATCAAATCCCTGTCATGGCCAGCCCAGTATCCAGACCTGAACCCCATTGAAAACCTCTGGAATGCATTCAAGAGAAAGATGGATAGTCACAAGCCATCGAACAAAAATAACTTTTTGTACCAGGAGTGGTATAAGGTCACCCAAAAGCAGTGTGAAAGACTGGTGGAAAGCATGCCAAGACGCATGAAAGCTGTGATTAAAAATCATGGTTATTCCACAAAATATTGATTTCTGAACTCTTCCTGGGTTAAAACATTAGTATTGTTGTTTCTAAATGATTATGAACTTGTTTTTTTTTCCATTGTTTGAGGTCTGAAAGAAATGCATTTTTTTGTTACTTTTACCATTTCTCATTTTCAGAAAATAAATACAAAATTTATTGCTTGGAAATTCGGAGACATGTTGTCAGAAGTTTATAGAATTAAAGAACAATTTACATTTTACTCAAAAATATATCTATAAAGAGAAAAAACAGACAAACTGAAAATTTTGCAGTGGTCTCTTAATTTTTGCCAGAGCTGTATATTATATATATATATGTATCGGTATGTATTATTTATTGTACAGTGTATTCAAGCAAAGTTTATTATTTACACATTTTTTTATATTTACACAATCTAAAAGTTTATACAACTTATTACTATTATTACTATAATACTACATTACAATCATAAAAAGGAAATCTTATTGTCACATTTGAGATTCGATTTGAGGTTCGCAAAAATAAAAACTTGCCCGGCACCATTTCCCACACGGCTGAAGCATTAGGGAGCAGTCTAATTTCTCTGTGGGCCTCCTCATACTGCCCCGCAGCCATGACATCTTGTGGATTATCACACCCTGTAAAGTACTGGGCCATCACAAATCAGCGGTTTCCTTTGGAGCATAGTTTGTCTGGATGATCTCGATATAAAAATCTGAAAACTTGAGATTCAACACCATACAAATTATGGAACATGTGTATAAAGGTAGACAATGCTACATTTATTGCTTAAGCTAAAAAAATGGCACCAAAATCTGACACAAACCGACCCAGCCACTAATCTAATAACCCAATAACTGCATTATACGGATATATTATATTTTCAGTTTGGGTCATCAGATCTGTGGTTGAGACTTGCATCTATAATACAAGAACAGAAATGTGCCCTTTGTCTGAAACTGGTTAGGCCAGGTGCACACCACCATACTTTCGGTCCGCATGCGATCTGACAAAACATCAGATTGCACTCAATGTTATTATATGGAGCCGTGGACTTTTTCTCCAGACCCAGCTGGTCCAAGGAAAATGATCGCTGCATGCCCAAGTTTAATCCAATATTCATATCGCACTCAGCCACGCATATCAATGTGTTTGCCGAAACCATCAGACTGCACTCGGATGACATCTGAGTGCAGCCAAATTTCCAGGGACAGACAGCATGAAGAAGATAGAGAGTTTTTTATTTATCTTCTACTCGTCAAATCCAAGAAAATCAGATAACACTATGATTTGCATGATCGACCCGATTTTCCCAGATGAGAAAATACACGGTCGTCTGCACCTAGCCTTAAAATGTTTAATAAAATAAAAGAGGGTTACATGACCTGCAGGATTTTCTAGGGAGTCCAGAACGGTCCAGATATTTATTTCCTTTATAAAGATGCTTTCCCTTGAAATCCACAAATATATTTCTTGCAGGGAATCATGAGAACCTGACCCAGTCTTTGTGCGCACAACTATTTACAGACATCCATACACTTCTGAATGATACAGAACACTGATTCGGACATTATTCTTCTATAACTTAATGATATTGCAAATAAATGATAGCTTAGGACGTGATTAATTTTGTTAACATCAGATGGTTAAGTGCACTGATTAAAATAAATGATCCTCTTGCAAGCCATGTGCTAAGTTTCACCGAGGAGTTCGTGTTTTGATTTCAGGTCAGGACAAAAAATTAGTTTGTCTCTTCCAAAAGTCTGGCCAAGAATGGAGCTAATGATAGAACAGATGCTTGGCACAGTCCACGGCTGGCATCGGACTATGAAGACCGGGAGTTTATCTGCTTTATTTATAGGCGATTATTAATACAAATAGTATTAGTGAAGTATAGGTACCGTAATCAAATTGGTAGAGACATCATCCAAAATCCTGCATACAGCAAGCTAGATGGATCATGATACTAATGAAGAAATTTGGAAGATCTCACTTTGCTTTGTAAAATTACTGACTTCAGAGGCCTTACGTAAGGCCGACTATTACTACTCATAGTCACAAATCTACTTTTCCCCTGGCCTTATTCAGATGGACTTTTTTTGGATATAAAATAAAAAAGAACCATTTTTCATTGGTGTGTTAGATCAGATTTTTATTCAGATCAAATGTCTGTTATTACTATCCGGAAACACACTTTATTGTATTTTTTAGCCTAAGTAGATTGAGAAGGAGGGAATACTGTAAGTCCTCTATATTTCCATTGTATTTCCATTGTACTGGAACTACACAAGTTTTTATATCCTAGCACACAGCATGTTAACTATATACCATGATGCACAAAAATGATCTTGATGCAGAAATCTGCAAACTTGACATTTAACACCGAACAAGCGATGGAACATGTGCATCAACTGTGGTAGGTCGACTCGCTCAGCTGCTCACAGACGTAGACACAGGATTGTTTTTTCTGCTGGTTTATTTAAATCATGGCATAAACCAGTGCAGGGTTCAACAAAATAAACATGGCATTTCTGGCAAGACCGAGAAAAAAACTCAGTGGATGGACATTTAACTTGCTGAACTTCACCCTTGGGGTGGAGATTTGGTGAGTAGCCATCCTGCAAATCCCTTAAAACTACTCACAAAAACACCCAACCCTGTCATGGCCAATGAACCCTCCTGAGAACATAACATGCTGTAGAGAAACTTCTGTTTTTTCACATCACGTAAGATGGCAATCTTTGTGATGCATATCTCCCCTCATATACATTGTCAGCGACCATGACAAATAACTCCCCCCCTCCCAAAGCGGTGTGCTTGACACCTTCAGACACCAGACAGGGTGTCTGGAGAGGACATTGGTGTTACCATGTAACTTCCCGGGTCAATGTTCTATGTGGAAGCTAAAGTCCAGTCCTGGAGGCCTAAGAACCAGAGAGTCACCTGAGCATTCTTACCCTTCTTTTCTCTTAACCATCTCAGGAGTGCATGGTCCGACACTAGCTTAAACCTACGGCCTAGCAGGCAGGGGTGGGATTCAGCCGGTACGACCCGATACGGGGCAGCCGTTTACTAAAATTTCTATCTGCCAGCGTTCCGGGAGCCGGCTCTGCAGCGTGAGTGAACCGACTCTTTTTTTTTTTCCCTTCCTTGTCTGGCACCTGCAGCCTATCAGATTCAGCGAGCTCAGTGAGTGTGACTGTGACTCATGTGGGAGGAGCAGACAGGAGAGAGGGAGATGTGGAGTCTGTGGAGTGTAAAGAAATGCCGGCGAGTCCAGTGATGTGATCACAAAATCAGTCCCCACTCCCTAGGAAGGCACAGCCGGGTGCGGTTGAAGTGTCGCTGTATTGTTCCCCTCAGCACCCGGGCATTCACCTCACACAGGTACCGCAGCTGTGCAGCCTGTAGCCTCCCGTCAGGCCAGGCTTGTGCTGGAGAGGTGGCCATGCTGTTAGTATCAGCTCCCTCTAATAACGGCTGCAGTTCTGTGCCATCTCCAATACACTCTGCAGCTCTTCTTGTCTTTACACTTTTGCAACCTTTTTAATGCACCCAAAATATCTGCAAATCATGGTGATTAACCCCTTCATGTTGTAGCTATTGTTCTTTTTCTGCCACACCTTTCAGGAGCCTTTGTAAGGGCTTGGGGTTTTGTTTTTCTTTTTTGCAGGACAAGTTTTAGTTCTGAATGAGCCCATTTTACCATATAATGTCCTGAAATACCAGGAAAAAAAAAGTTCACAGTGAGGTAAAATGAAGGTGGGGAAGCAATTCCACCGTATAGTTTGGGGGATTTGTTTTGCGTAGTTCAGAGTGCACGGTTTCATTTGAGGTGGTCTCACACGTGGCATCACAGGAGGCTGGGGCTGCACTCGCTTCTCTGCAGCGTCTCGCCACATTGATCACCTACAGTAAGGGTACCGTCACACAGTCACACTTTGATCGCTACGACGGTACGATCCGTGACGTTCCAGCGATATCCATACGATATCGCTGTGTCTGACACGCAGCAGCGATCAGGGACCGATCAGAATCGTACGTCGTAGCAGATCGTTTGAAACTTTCTTTCGTCGCTGGATCTCCCGCTGTCATCGCTGGATCGGCATGTGTGACACCGATCCAGCGATGTGTTCGCTTGTAACCAGGGTAAACATCGGGTTACTAAGCGCAGGGCCGCGCTTAGTAACCCGATGTTTACCCTGGTTGCCATTGTAAATGTAAAAAAAAAAAAAACACTCACCTTCTGATGTCTGTCACGTCCCCCGGTGTCTGCTTCCCACACTGACTGTGAGCGCCGGCCGTAAAGTAAAAGCAGAGCACAGCGGTGACGTCACTGCTGTGCTGTGCTTTACGGCCGGCGCTCACAGTCAGTGCGGGAAGCCGCCGGCGGGGGACATGACAGACATCAGAATGTAAGTATGTAGTATTTGTTTTTTTTTACATTTACAATGGTAACCAGGGTAAACATCGGGTTACTAACCGCAGCCCTGCGCTTAGTAACCCGATGTTTACCCTGGTTACCTGGGGACTTCGGCATTGTTGGTCGCTGGAGAGCTGTCTGTGTGACAGCTCCCCAGCGACCATACAACGACTTACCAACGATCACGGCCAGGTCGTATCGCTGGTCGTGATCGTTGGTAAATCATTTAGTGTAACGGTACCCTAAGGCCAGGCCATCAATGTTAGTCATGGACAATCTCTTTAAACTTGTTCTATCTGTAATACTACCTCAATCATATTTACTGTAACTTAACTGTTAATAAAGTTGGTATGTAACTAGGGTTGCAGTGCCATATTCTGTTTGACTTGCTGGGATTTGTAGTGCTGTGCACCACCAGCAGGAGTTGATGGTATAGTAGCAATTATACATTTCTGTTCCACGTTGTGTTGAAATAAACTGAGTTTACTATTCCGTATGCTTTGCACAGCGTGTGTGTGTTTGTGTGTGTACAGTGTATACATTGTGTATG
The DNA here is from genome assembly GCF_051348905.1 of Ranitomeya variabilis. Classification (NCBI taxonomy): domain Eukaryota; kingdom Metazoa; phylum Chordata; class Amphibia; order Anura; family Dendrobatidae; genus Ranitomeya; species Ranitomeya variabilis. The sequence continues at coordinate 1,010,839,409 of NC_135232.1, read as the reverse complement.
TATACAGTGTATGTGTGTGTAGTGTGTGTACAGTGTGTGTATACAGTGTGCGTGTAAGGCTACTTTCACACTAGCGTTGTTTGGTGTACGTCGCAATGCGTTGTTTTGGAGAAAAAACGCATCCTGCAGAATTATCTGCACAATGCGTTTTTTCTCCATAGACTTTTATTAGCGACGCATTGTGATGTAAGGCCACACGTCGCATCCATCGTGCGACGGATGCGTTGTGTTTTGGTGGACCGTCGGCACAAAAAAAGTTCCATGTAACTTTTTTTGTGCGTCACATCTGCCATTTTCGACTGCGCCCCCTCCTCCCCAGACCTTACAATGGGCAACGGATGCATTGAAAAACTGCATCCGCTGCCCACGTTGTTCATTTCTTTCACAACGTGCGTCAGTACATCGGGCCGACGCATAGCGATGGCCCCGTACCGACACTAGTGTGAAAGTAGCCTTAGCACAGTGCTTGCAGCATGCCTTTATTTTTATGAATTACAATCTTATACAGCACCAACATATAGCACAGCACTCACTAATTCAGAAAGGACGTGTACAAAAAACGGCGCATATTACAGAGTAATACAGGTTAGGCTGGGTTCACATTGCGTTAGTGGCGTCTGTTAGACGGACTACGTTACACAGCGGCATAAACGCGGTGTAACGCAGTCCGTTACGGCCACCATTGACTCCATTGTCGGACGCATCAGTAGCGCACACCCACAATGGGCGAGCGCTAGGGATATGCCATCATTGAGTCACGGACCCGGAGCCGCGGGCTGCAGCGTTTCCGGGTCCGTCACTGCTAGCGCAGATAGAGCTAGAAGATGCTCTATCTGCGCTAGCGCGATGTAACGTCGGCACTTGCGTTAACAGCAGCCAGTTAGCATATGTGCTGAGCGGGCTGCTGCTAACGCAGTGTGAACCCGGCCTTAGGACTACAACCAAGTAGCGCGGGCTCTGTTCACAAGAGCCAACAATCTGCGGAAACAGCAACGCTAAAAAACAGTCTTTACTGCTTCACTAGATACTTACACAGGTGTATCATGAGGCTGTCACTTTACAGGCAAAGAGTGGGAACGATGACAGAGTAAAATCTAGTTTTATTTAAAAAAGAGCCGGTTCACGAGCCGAAAGAGCCGGCTCTTTATAGTGAGCGGAGCCGAAAGAGCCGGATCACCAAAAAGAGCCGGACTGCCCATCACTAGCTCTCTGCGACTGCACGACTGCAGCTCGCCCTGTGTGAGCGGTCACATGGTGCCGCCTCATTAAGGTGATGAATATTCATGAATATTCATCATCTTAAATGACCGTTACCACCTGACCGCGGCGCTCACACAGGACGAGGAGGACGGTGCAGTGCTGCACAGGGACAGAGCGAGGTGGAGGATTCCGTTCCTCTGCTACGCGGTGTGTGAGCCTGTGAGGTGACTCAGGTGAGTATGAATCATTCCAGCCAGGGAGGACGGGGGAGCCAGCGGGGAGGAGGAGGTCTGCGGTGGACGGCCAGGACGGGGAGCCATGCCCATGAATGATACAAGATGGGACTGGGAGCGTCGGGGAGCCGGCGATGAGCCACGCATGGGGGGGGGGCGGCGGGATGAATCATGAATCATTCCAGGCAGGCAGCCAGGGAGGATGAAGGGAGCTGGCGGCGAGCATGTAGGAGGTCCGCGGTGGACGGGGAGCCATGATACAAGATGGGACTGGGGAGCCGCGCCGGCGATGGGCCACGCATACGGGGGGGGGGGATGGGAGATGAGCCAGTGCCTGAGCCACCCATGCATACATAACGTATTCTTGTCATTAAGGGAGACAAACTGCTCCCAAAAATATGAATCGTGCCACTGGGCGTGGCTTATTAGTATGGGCGGGGTTATTGAAAATGGGCGTGGCCAAAATTCCGGCGACTTAGAGGACCTGTTGTTAAAAATTTGAATCCCACCCCTGTAATACTTCACCATATCAACAGCCCATTTGATGGCTACCCACTCTCTCTCAACAATAGCATAATTTTCCTCGCAGGAAGTGAGCTTTCGACTCAGATCAGGATGGAATGTTCTTCATTCTATAGCTGGTGCTATGTAAACAGCCGGTCTTGGTAACACTGAACTTCAGTAAAGAATTTGTGGTCCAGACGAATGCTTCAGAAGTCGGGTTGGGAGCCGTGGTGTTTCAAGAGATAAATGGTGAAAATCATCACATCTTATATCTAAGTCAGAAGCTCTCTTCCTGCAAGAAAAATTATGCCATTGTCAAGAAAGAGTGCTCAGCCATCAAATAGGTCATTGATACACTGAAGTGTTACCTACTAGGCCACAGATTTAAGCTAGTGTCGGACCATGCACCTCTGAGGTGGGTAAGAGAAAAGAAGGGTAAGAATACCCAAGTAACTAGGTGATTCTTAGGCCATGTGCACACGTTCAGGATTTTTCGAATTTTTTTCGCGTTTTTTCGCTATAAAAACGTGATAAATACGCAAAAAAAACGCTTACATATGCCTCCTATTATTTACAGGGTATTCCGCATTTTTTGTGCAAATGTTGCATTTTTTTCCGTGAAAAAATCGCATCACGGAAAAAAAAGCAACATGGGTTGTGCACACCATGCGGGAAGTAAGCAGATTATGTGCGGTTGGTACCCAGGGTGGAGGAGACTCTCCTCCACGGACTGGGCACCATATAATTGGTAAAAAAAAAAGAATTAAAATAAAAAATAGTCATATACTTACCCTCTGATGGCCCCCGGAGTGTTCCCGCCTCTCTGGTGCATGCTGCCGCTTCCGTTCCTTTAGATGGTCTGTGTGAAGGACCTGCGATGACGTCGCGGTCTTGTGATTGGTCGCGTGACCGCTCATGTGACCGCTCACGCGACCAATCACAAGCCGCGACGTCATCGAAGGTCCTTCACACACAAACCATCTATAGGAACGGACGCCGCCGAGGAGATCGGCTGTCTGCAGGTGAGTATAACCATTTTTTTTATTTTTTTTTATTATTTTTAAACATTCTATCTTTTACTATTGATGCTGCATAGGCAGCATCTATAGCAAAAAGTTGGTCACACTTGTCAAACACTATGTTTGACAAGTGTGACCAACCTGTCAATCAGTTTTCCAAGCGATGCTACAGATCGCTTGGAAAACTTTAGCATTCTGCAAGCTAATTACGCTTGCAGAATGCTAAAAAACCGCGAAAAAAACGGAAAAAAACCGCCAAAAAAAAATGCGGATTTCTTGCAGAAAATTTCCGGTTTTCTTCAGGAAATTTCTGCAAGAAATCCGGACGTGTGCACATACCCTTAGGCCTCCAGAACTTTAGCTTCCACATAGAACATACACCCGGGAAGGTACATGGTAATGCTGATGCCCTCTCCAGAATTTCCAGTCTGGTGTCTGAAGGTGATATGTATCAGGAGCCAGCCGCTGAGTGTTTTCTCGGTCTGTGAGTCTGAAGGCAGGAGAGCTCCAGACAAGTGTTTATGTGCAACTGTGCCAGACTCTGATTGTACCCTGAGCGGGTGGATTCCCACAGACTTAAGGACTGTGCTATATGTTATCTTTTTGTTTCCCTGTTTTGCCGGAAAGGCCTTGGTTATTTTATTGAACCAAGCAATGTGTCACTGGGCTACTTGCTGTAGTTTTGATAATAACACTAATTTATCAGCAGGAGATTATCATTATAGAAATAGTAAACCTGCTGCCATGTAGTCTTCCTTATTCATGAGCTGTGTATAACCCAACTCCTACCATTGGCAGCTTTCTGCCTATGCATAGTGTACACAGAAAGGTGCCAATCAGTGGTGTGGGTGTGGTTACACCGAGAACTGATAGATCTACAGCACATAAAGTTGTGATTTTATCAAAACAGTATCTCAGAAAAACATAAACGTATGGTCTCTGTAAAGTGCAATATTCATAGAAAAAAAGACCTAAAAAACCAAGGAAATGCTAACCATACCTTACCCTAGTACCTATTCTGTAGCCTGCCTACCAGCAAAGGTTGACACTCTAGGGGATTCGATAGTGGCACCCCCCCTCCTGGGCGGCTATCCCTATTAGCCCTGGAAAGCCTTAGATGTAAAGGGGGACCAATAGGTATATACAGGCCTAAATAAAAAGGTAAACAGAAAAAACTCTAAATGGTTATTTAAACAGCCTAACAGGTGGTAGTACACTGACAATATGTGCCAAGAGTAAAATAACCATCTGAAAGCAGTATCGAAGTGAGACCGTACGTAAACGAGGGAGCAGTTAGAGTAGATAAGTAGCTGAACAGTCATGTCAGTGGGCTACTGGAAGCTGAACTGTCCCTGCTTTAGGCCGGTTTCACATGTCAGTGGCTCCGGTACGTGAGGTGACAGTTTCCTCACGTACCGGAGACACTGACACACGTAGACCCATAAAAATCAATGCATCTGTGCAGATGTCATTGATTTTTTGCGGACCGTGTCTCCGTGTGCCAAACACGGAGTCATGTCAGTGTTCGTGGGAGCGCACGGATTACACGGACCCAATAGAGTCAATGGGTCCGTGTAAAACACGGACCTCACACGGACATTCTCCGTCTGGGGTCCGTGTGGCGTGCCGGAGACAGCGCTACAGTAAGCGCTGTCCCCCCCCACTGGTGCTGAAGCCGCGATTCATATGTTCCCTGTAGCAGCATTTGCTGCAGAGAAAATATGAATAATAGTGTTTAAAATAAAGATCTATGTGTCCGCCGCCCCCCCACCCCCTGTGCGCCCCCCCGCTGTTCTGAAAATACTCACCCGCTCCCTCGTTGGCTGTTGCTCCTTCCTGGTCTGGCCACGGCTTCCACTGTATGCGATCACGTGGGGCCGATCATTTACAATCATGAATAGTCGGCTCCGCCCCTATGGGAGGTGGAGCCACATATTCATGACTGTAAATGATCGGCCCCACGTGACCGCATACACTAGAAGCCGCGGCCAGACCAGGAAGCAGCGAGGGAGGCGGGTAAGTATTTTCTGAACAGCGGGGGTTGCACAGGGGGTGGGCGGGCGCACAGGGGGTGGGGGGGCGGCGCACACATAGATCTTTATTTTAAACACTATTATTCATATCTTCTCTGCAGCAAACGCTGCTGCAAGGAACATATGAATCGCGGCTTCAGCACCAGATGCAGGGGACCAGACGCGTGGGTACCACACGCTCCGTGTGGTACCCACTCGCCATACGGGCGGCACACGTGTGCCGCACGTATGGCCTACGTGAGTTCCCAGGCACACGGACACGGATAACTCCGGTACCGATTTATTCCGGTACCGGAATTATCTGGACGTGTGGGACAGCCCTTACACCCTCCACTGTTCCCTACCTAACAGCGAAGGTTGGCACCCTAGGGAGAGCGATGTTGGTGCCCCCGATATCCCTGCAATGCCCTAATGTAAACCCTAGGGTGGACCGTCAGTAAACTACATGTAGCATAGCCATAAGTATACTATTATTATTTATTTATATAGCACCATTAATTCCATGGTGCTGTACATGAGAAGGGGTTACATGCAAAGTTATAGATATCGTTTACAGTAAACAAATTTACAATGACATACTGGTACAGAGGGGAGATATATACCAGGACAATTACCCACATTGATAGACTGGTATATTAATTACAAGAATTGAAAACCATATACCAGTAGGCTGTTAAGAGATTTTCACAAGGTAGGAGGTATGGGGAGGTAACAAAAGAAAAAGGATAAAATCCCTAGATATATTAAGGACCAGAATCACCTTAAATGATATCTAAAGGTTAGCTGGTGGCAGGTGACATTATCCTTGATAAGTAGTTAGGAATCCCTGCTTACCAGTGGGCTGTCTATACATATAAGATATTTGTCTCATATCCAAGTCACTACAGCAGTAATCAAATACCTGCTGCAGCCATTGTGATAGAAACCTGCAGTGTGACAGATATCAGCGAGACACATATGGCAGTGTTAGAGGTAAATGGTACTTCTAATTAGATGCCTAGATATAATGCTGCATCGCCTCAAAGCGTTTCGCTATTCAGGTCATTAGGAGGCTTCAGAGGTTAAGACGGTATGATGCTGTGATGATGGAAACATATTCTTCAAACCATCTTAATTTATTCAGTATGTGCTCGATTGAAGACCAGTCCAAAGATGTTGTAGGCCATGGTAGCACATTTAGGCTATGCAGGCTGCCATTTATTCCATGGCGCCTTACATGTGAGGAGGGGTATACATAATGAAAAACAAGTACACTAATCGTACACAATACAAGTCATGGCTGGTACAGAAGGAGATAGGACCCTGCCCGCGAGGGCTCACAATCTGATACAGAAAAAAGAAACAGAAAACTAAAACATGTCTGAACTTTTTGGGAAAAAAAAAAGTTTGATAAAATGAATAAAGTTAATACTTAAAAGGAATAAATATTAAGTAGAAGCACCAAATAAGTGTATAGAAACACTGCTTCTACTTAATATTTATTCCTTTTTGAGTATTAACTTTATTCATTTTATCAAACTTTTTTTTTTTTATTTCCAAAAAGGTCAGACATGTTTTAGTTTTCTGTTTCTTTTGTTCTAAAGTAACTAAACAAATATATGGGAAGTGCAACTAACTACACATTTAAATATTTAAACATTCAGGCGATGCATTTCTTAATACATGCATTTTTCCGGGGGCACACTATTCCAAGAAGCAAGTACCGTATTTTCCGGCGTATAAGACGACTGGGCGTATAAGACGACCCCCCAACTTTACCAGTTAAAATATAAAATCTTCTTAAAAGTCGGGGGTCTTCTTATACACCCTATGTCGTCTTATAGGGCCGGTGAATATGTGCCTTTTGGGGGGGGGGGGAGTGATCCTGATGACGAGGGGGCGTCTCACAGGAAAGTGAGTATCCCCCATTACCTTATCGTAGCGGTGCAGCGTGGGGGTCTCAGTGCTGGGAGTGGCGGCGGCGGCTGCTGTGCTCTGGTGCGGCGGCTGCTGTGCTCTGGTGCGGCGGCTCCTCTTCTGTGTGGGGCCTCTGTGCTGTGCGGTGGCGGTGGCGGTGGCGGCGGCATATCTTTATCCAGTTGGGGCTCCTCCGGCATCTCCTTAGCCCTGGAGGCCCCGCCGCAACTCCATGAGTGCAATGCAGCGGCCATTTTCCCGGAGGCAGCTCAATAGGTGCGATGCTGTGGCCTCCGGGAAAATGGCCGCTGCTCAGATTCAGATCTCGTCCCGAAATCTCGGGACACGAGATCTGAATCTGAGCAGCGGCCATTTTCCCGGAGGCCACCACATTGCACCGATGGAGTTGCGGCGGGGCCTCCAGGGCTAAGGAGATGCCGGAGGAGCCCCAACTGGATAAAGATACGCCGCTGCCGCCGCCACCTCACAGCACAGAGGCCCCACACAGAAGAGGAGCCGCCGCACCAGAACACAGCAGCCGCCGCCGCTCCCAGCACTGACACCCCCACGCTGCACCGCTAGGATAAGGTAATGGGGATTACTCACTTTCCTGTGAGACGCCCCCTCGTCATCAGGATCACTCCCCCTCCCCACCCACCATATACACCGGCGTACAAGTCGATTCCCGGCGTATAAGACGACCCCCGACTTTTAAGAAGATTTTCGGGGGTTAAAAAGTCGTCTTATACGCCGGAAAATACGGTAAGCACCATTACTGGCACCCCCATAGAATGACCCAATTTTATACATACTACAGAAAACTTTTATTAGTTTTTTCCTCATACATTTTTTCCTCATACATTTTCCCCTTTCCCCCTTCATGTTTTTATTGATATGCCCTCATTTTTTTATTTTCATAATAAAGGCGATTCACCAATCTTACTACTAACTACATTCACATGACATATTTGTCCCGGAGGATCTTTTAATTACACCTATGACTGGTACTGCAGATTAGAAGACACATATTGAATCCACAATTATGCCCCCTATAGTGCAAACCACACCATTTAAAATAATCCAATTAGCTGGATATCACAATCAAGCGTGCTATAATGCTTGTCCATTAGAAACCCTAGGGAAAGTACTTTTGGATCCATTAGATTAGATTGTCTGAGACTTGATTCAGGTGATGCACTCTGCGGGCAGGCTGATATATAAGGGAGGAAGCAGCAGGGATGGACCTAGCCCTGACGAAGAGGGGAGTTACCCCTTGAAACGCGTGACAGTGACGTCACATCAGCCCCGCCCCTCATCCTCGCTGCGTCCTCAGCGTTTGCTTCCGGCCGAGGCACGCTAGGTGCAGGCATCTCGAGCTTTCCCCTATTCTCTGCTGGGGAACTGCAAGTGGCAGAGACATACTCCTGACTTAACAGCGGCAGACAATACGCTGCACCACCACCGCTAATACTCAAGTAAGTGGTTTTCAGACATACGACATTATGGAACGCCAGTACAGGATCCCCTGACGATATTATCCTCATACTATCCAGCAGCTATACCTAGCCGGCTCCATTGGATACCGGGCTTAATATAGCCAATCATTTAATGATGGACTAAGAGCATTAACATAGCACACAATCCAACGTCAGATTAACTGCTTACTATTAGCAGATATATTAGTAAGTACCATTAATTTATAGGTAATTTTTCCTGCAATACACTGTGGTCCCAATATATTCCCAGTACATTGTATCTTTACATTTGTAGCCAGCCATCTTTAAGTCTCTCATCGAGATCCAGCATATAGTCACACCAGCAGACAAATTTTGTTGTTTTTTTTTACTTCAATCCTCCTTGCCTGTCATCGGATTTCCACTTTTGGACATTGCATCCTCTCACGTCACCAACAGAAATTACTAACCTTCTCCACCACAAGAGTAAGTACACTCTACTTTTTTGTCCTTTTAGACCAATTGGTACAACAATAGCGCAGTGAATATTATTTATTTTATATTCCTCTTGGTTTAATGCACTAAGGCCGGCATCACACTGGTGTTTTAAACGGCCGAGTGCAATGCGATAAAAAATCGCATTGCACTCGGACCAATGTTCAGCTATGGTGCAGCTCCCACCAGCCGACTTTTTGTCGGCCGTTTTCCTCGGTCCGAGACAATCGCAGCATGCCGAGGAAAACTCTGGGCTCACTCGCACCCATATAAGCCTATGGGTGAGAGTGAGACAGCGCACACTGTTATGGTCTGGTGATGTAGGAGCGACATGCGACTAGCTCTTAGCAGGTGGTAACTATACAGACCGCAGTTCCTGATCTTAACACAGACACTAGCAGTAGCCGTGGGATGTTCCTGTCACTCCCTGGACACCTCGTCACAGCCGGAGAACTAGCTACCCCTAGAGGTAGAAACAGGAAAGCTATCTTGCCTCAGAGAAAATCCCCAAAGGATAGGACAGCCCCCCACAAATAATGACTGTGAGAGGAGAAGGAAATGACATACGTAGTATGAAACAAGATTTAGCAAAGGAGGCCACTTCTAGCTAGATAGAATTAGTACAGGACAGAACACTGTGCGGTCAGTAATAAAAACTAGAAAAAGTCCACCGCAGAGAAATGCAAAAATCTCCACACCTGACTAAAGGTGTGGAGGGCAAACTCTGCTGCCCAGAGCTTCCAGCTTAGCTTAATAGGTTCATACTGATAAGCTGGACAAATGAGCAAAACATAGAAAGTGCTGAACAACAAAGTCCACAACAAGTGAACTGCAAAAGGACAAGCAAGGACTTAGCTTTGCTGAACTGGTCAGAGTGTCAGGGAAATCCAAAGAGCCGTGACTCCAGGCTGGAACAATTGACAACTGGCATTGAATGAGGAAACAGGCCAGACTAATATAGCTGAGCCAGAAAGACTATCAGTGAAAACAGCTGCTGATGCTAAATCCCAGAAGCAGCCATACCACTCAAAACCACAGGAGGGAGCCCAAGAACAGAATTCACAAAAATGCCACTTACAACCACCGGAGGGAGCCCAAGAACGGAATTCACAACAGTACCCCCCCCCTTGAGGAGGGGTCACCGAACCCTCACCAGAGCCCCCAGGCCGATCAGGACGAGCCAAATAAAAAGCACGAACCAAATCGGCGGCATGGACATCGGAGGCAACCACCCAAGAATTATCCTCTTGGCCATAACCCTTCCACTTGACAAGATACTGAAGCCTCCGCCTCGAAAAACAAGAATCCAAAATTTTCTCAACCACATATTCCAACTCCCCCTCAACCAACACCGGGGCAGGAGGATCAATAGGTGGAACAACGGGTACCACATATCTCCGCAACAAAGATCTATGGAAAACATTGTGGATGGCAAAAGAGGCTGGAAGGGCCAAACGAAAAGACACAGGATTGATAATCTCAGAAATCTTATAAGGACCAATAAACCGAGGCTTGAACTTAGAGGAAGAAACCTTCATAGGAACATGACGAGAGGATAACCAGACCAAATCCCCCACACAAAGCCGAGGACCAACACACCGACGGCGGTTAGCAAAACGCTGAGCCTTTTCCTGAGACAACGTCAAATTGTCTACCAAATGAGTCCAAATCTGCTGTAACCTGTCCATCACGGAATCTACACCAGGACAATCAGAAGGCTCAACCTGCCCTGAAGAAAAACGAGGATGGAAACCAAAATTACAAAAGAAAGGCAAAACCAAAGTAGCCGAACTGGCCCGATTATTAAGGGCAAACTCGGCCAACGGCAAGAAAGCCACCCAATCATCCTGATCAGCAGACACAAAGCATCTCAAATAGGTTTCCAAGCTTTGATTAGTTCGCTCAGTTTGGCCATTTGTCTGAGGATGGAACGCCAAAGAAAAAGACAAATTAATGCCCATCTTAGCACAAAAGGCCCGCCAAAACCTGGAAACAAACTGGGAACCTCTGTCAGACACAATATTCTCCGGAATGCCATGCAAACGAACCACATGCTGAAAAAACAATGGAACCAAATCAGAGGAGGAAGGCAATTTAGGCAAAGGCACCAAATGGACCATTTTAGAGAACCGGTCACAAACCACCCAGATAACAGACATCCTCTGGGACACAGGAAGGTCCGAAATAAAATCCATGGAAATATGCGTCCAAGGCCTCTCCAGGACAGGCAAAGGACAAAGCAACCCACTAGCGCGGGAACAGCAAGGCTTAGCCCGGGCACAAGTCCCACAGGACTGCACAAAAGAACGCACATCCCGCGACAAGGAAGGCCACCAAAAGGAACTAGCAACCAAATCTCTGGTACCAAAAATCTCAGGAAGACCGGCCAACACAGAACAATGGACCTCAGAAATTACCTTACTTGTCCATCTATCAGGAACAAACAGCTTCCCCACAGGACGGCGGTCAGGTTTATCAGCCTGAAATTCCTGAAGCGCCTGCCGCAAATCAGGGGAGATGGCAGACAGAATCACCCCTTCCCTAAGAATGCCAACCGGCTCAAGGACTCCAGGAGAATCAGGCAAAAAACTCCTAGAGAGGGCATCCGCCTTAACATTCTTAGATCCCGGAAGATATGAGACCACAAAGTCAAAACGGGAGAAAAACAGGGACCACCGAATCTGTCTAGGGTTCAGCCGCTTGGCCAACTAGAGGTAAATCAGATTCTTATGATCGGTCAAGACCACAATGCGGTGCTTGGCTCCCTCAAGCCAATGTCGCCACTCCTCAAATGCCCACTTCATAGCCAACAACTCCCGATTGCCGACATCATAATTGCGTTCCGCAGGCGAAAACTTTCGGGAAAAGAAGGCACATGGCTTCATCAAGGAACCATCAGAATTCCTCTGTGACAAAACGGCCCCTGCCCCAATCTCAGAAGCGTCAACCTCAACCTGAAAATGAAGAGAAACATCCGGCTGACGCAACACAGGGGCAGAAGTAAATCGGCGTTTAAGCTCCTGAAAGGCCTCAACAGCCTCAGAGGACCAATTTGTCACATCAGCGCCTTTCTTGGTCAAATCGGTCAGGGGTTTAACCACACTAGAGAAGTTGGCAATGAAACGGCGATAAAAATTAGCAAAGCCCAAAAATTTCTGAAGGCTCTTCACAGATGTGGGTTGAATCCAGTCATGAATGGCTTGGACCTTAACAGGATCCATTTCTATAGATGAAGGAGAAAAAATAAACCCCAAAAAAGAGACCTTCTGAACTCCAAATAGGCACTTAGACCCCTTCACAAATAGAGCATTATCACGAAGGATCTGGAATACCACCCTGACCTGCTTCACATGAGACTCCCAATCATTGGAAAAAATCAAAATATCATCCAAATACACTATCAAGAATTTATCAAGATAATTGCGGAAAATATCATGCATGAAGGACTGAAATACAGAAGAAGCATTAGAAAGCCCGAAAGGCATCACCAGGTATTCAAAATGGACTTCGGGCGTATTAAATGCTGTTTTCCATTCGTCACCCTGTTTAATACGAACAAGATTATATGCCCCTCGAAGGTCAATCTTGGTAAACCAACTAGCCCCCTTAATCCTAGCAAACACATCAGAGAGCAAAGGTAAAGGGTATTGGAATTTGACCGTGATTTTATTAAGAAGGCGATAATCAATACAGGGTCTCAAGGAGCCATCCTTCTTGGCAACAAAAAAGAATCCTGCTCCCAATGGTGACGAAGACGGCCGAATATGCCCCTTCTCTAAAGACTCCTTGACATAGCTCCGCATAGCGGCATTCTCTGGCACAGACAGATTGAAAAGTCGGCCCTTAGGGAACTTACAGCCAGGAATCAAGTCAATAGCACAATCACAGTCCCTATGTGGAGGAAGGGAACTGGACTTGGGCTCATCGAATACATCCTGGAAATCTGACAAAAATTCAGGAACATCAGAAGAGGGGGAAGAGGAAATTGACATCAAAGGAACGTCACTATGTACCCCTTGACAACCCCAACTAGTCACAGACATCGATTTCCAATCCAGCACAGGATTGTGCACCTGTAACCATGGAAAACCCAGTACAACAACATCATGTAAATTATGCAACACCAGAAAATGGCAATCTTCCTGATGTGCTGGAGCCATGCACATAGTCAGCTGAGTCCAATACTGAGGTTTATTCTTGGCCAACGGTGTAGCATCAAAACCCCTCAAGGGAATAGGACTCTGCAAAGGCTGCAAAGAAAAGCCACAGCGCCTGGCGAATTCTAAGTCCATTAAATTCAGAGCAGCACCTGAATCCACAAATGCCATGACAGAAAAAGATGACAATGAGCAAATCAGGGTCACAAACAGGAGAAACTTAGGCTGTACAGTACTAATGGTAACAGAACTAGCGACCCTCTTAATACGCTTAGGGCAATCAGAAATAGCATGAGCAGAATTACCACAGTAAAAACACAGCCCATTCTGATGTCTGTATCCCCTCTAGTCAAAATCCTATCATATTGCATAGGCTCAGGTCTCTGCTCAGAGGACACTGCCATATGGTGCACCACTTTGCGTTCGCGCAGGCGCCGATCAATCTGAATGGCCAGAGACATAGATTCGCTCAAACCAATAGGCGTGGGGAACCCCACCATAACATCCTTAAGGGCTTCAGAAAGACCCTTTCTGAAAATTGCTGCCAGAGCATCCTCATTCCATTTAGTGAGCACAGACCATTTTCTAAATTTCTGGCAGTATAATTCTGCTGCTTCCTGACCCTGACACAGGGCCAAAAGTGTTTTCTCAGCATGCTCTACAGAGTTAGGTTCGTCATACAATAATCCGAGCGATTGAAAAAATGCATCTACATTAAGCAATGCCGGATCCCCTGACTCAAGGGAGAATGCCCAGTCCTGAGGGTCACCACGCAGCAGAGAAATAACTATTTTAACTTGCTGAATGGGGTCACCAGAGGAACGGGGTTTCAGAGCAAAAAACAATTTGCAGTTATTTTTAAAGTTCAAAAACTTAGATCTATCCCCGTAAAACAAATCCGGAGTAGGAATTCTAGGCTCTAAAGCCGGAGTCTGAACAACATAATCTTGGATACTCTGTACTCTTGCAGCAAGCTGATCCACACGAGAAAACAACCCCTGAACATCCATGCGCGCATCCAAATCCTGAATCACCCAGAGATTAAGAGGAAGGAAAAAGACAAAACAGACTAAAGAAAAAAAAAATGGCTCAGAACTCTTTTTCTTTTCCTTCTTTTGAGATGCATTCAGCTCATTTTTGGCCAGTTGTACTGTTACGGTCTGGTGATGTAGGAGCGACATGCGACTAGCTCTTAGCAGGTGGTAACTATACAGACCGCAGTCCCTGATCTTAACACAGACACTAGCAGTAGCCGTGGGATGTTCCTGTCACTCCCTGGACACCTCGTCACAGCCGGAGAACTAGCTACCCATAGAGGTAGAAACAGGAAAGCTATCTTGCCTCAGAGAAAATCCCCAAAGAATAGGACAGCCCCCCACAAATAATGACTGTGAGAGGAGAAGGAAATGACATACGTAGTATGAAACAAGATTTAGCAAAGGAGGCCACTTCTAGCTAGATAGAATTAGTACAGGACAGAACACTGTGCGGTCAGTAATAAAAACTAGAAAAAGTCCACCGCAGAGAAATGCAAAAATCTCCACACCTGACTAAAGGTGTGGAGGGCAAACTCTGCTGCCCAGAGCTTCCAGCTTAGCTTACTAGGTTCATACTGATAAGCTGGACAAATGAGCAAAACATAGAAAGTGCTGAACAACAAAGTCCACAACAAGTGAACTGCAAAAGGACAAGCAAGGACTTAGCTTTGCTAAACTGGTCAGAGTGTCAGGGAAATCCAGAGAGCCGTGACTCCAGGCTGGAACAATTGACAACTGGCATTGAATGAGGAAACAGGCCAGACTAATATAGCCGAGCCAGAAAGACGATCAGTGAAAACAGCTGCTGATGCTAAATCCCAGAAGCAGCCATACCACTCAAAACCACAGGAGGGAGCCCAAGAACAGAATTCACAAAAATGCCACTTACAACCACTGGAGGGAGCCCAAGAGCGGAATTCACAACAGCACACCACTTGGATATCATCCGAGTGCTGTGCGTTATAAGCGGACCCCAGCAATGGAGGAGATGGAGAAATTCATTTCTCCGCCTTCTCTGCAGCTGTGCTCCGATCCTCCCTGTGCGAGAGAATCGGAGCACAGACGCATGACACTCGGCTCCTGCTCTGCTGCGAGCAGGAGCCGTGGGTCATTAGCATATCGCATCCGATGCTCTCGCATCGGATGGAATATGCCAGTGTGACGCCGGCCTAACAGGGTCAGACACAGCACCTGTGATTCACCAGCAGCAAATGTACACCTTTTTGTCCTCCCCTAGTGGTCAGCGCCAGTGTCTAATAGTTTGATATTAATTAGGGTTGCCTATGCACATGCTGTTTTTTCTGTTTCTTCTTTGAAATTTCAATATGTAAGTTGAGAAACAATTTATATTGTTATATTACTTTGGACCATTAATTAAAACAATTTGAGGATATAACTTTGTTACGTTTACATTTATTTCTGAAGATATTATATTATACATGACAGTGCTATTGGTCGATACCCCGAAGGAATTTTCCCTTCTTTTATGTTAACATCCCCATATTTGTCGCCGAATAACCCACTCCAAATAACGACAGACTCTAGACTTGGATAATAATTGGCCACAGTGGCCTTTATTATAAACATACAATAACAGTAAAATAACGTAAGGAGGAGTCTTTGAAGCTCCAAACTGGTGGTCAACCATAATAGAGAGTGGACAAAAACATACCATAAATTTACTCCCAGCCGTTACTACCCAGCTCGGGAGCACCAAAATACCCCGAAGGGTTAACCATGTCCACTTAAAACCTGGGAATCCAGCCCACCGTTGCCAAGATCCCCCCCGAACCACCAGACCTGAAACCAAAGTTTACACCAACTGAAGAATCCGTACCCCGACGGATCCCACAGGCCAATTTAGCACCAACTCCAAGGACCCCTCCCACCGCCTCGAGCCACCATGACCCAAAAACAATTACCCAAAAAATGCAACAACACAAAAAACAGGGCGGGATCTCCGTGAGGCCTCCAGAGCGGGAACTGGTAAGCCCCACCCACCCCCTACCCTGTAAACCCCCTCCTCATGCATATGACCCCCCTCCCATAATTAAACCCACCCCCTCTGACCTTCTGCTCCCAAACCCCTGTCATGACGGCCTGCACGTACACCGTCTGTGGGGGGAGGGGACGGCTCGCTCCGGCCTGCTCTGTCTATGGAAAAAATAAGGGATGCCAACTCGTATATGACAATAGTCAACATTTTGACAAAAAATATTTTGGGAACTGTATCAGGTCAAGTGGTTTTTAAAAATTTTAACCCACCGTAGTTTTACACAAAGCATATTAAACCGTATGAATGAATCATTGAATCCATAAAAATGTTTGGAACCTTGTTTGAGTTTAATATACCAGCGAAATGTAACAAGAACTGCGTTACAGTGTATGGATGAATCATTTAATCCATAAACATTTTTTCAAGGTTTTTTTTTATTTTTACATAACACTGAAATGTAACAGAAAGCAAGTAAAGCTGTATACAGTTAATGAGTAACTGAATCCAGACACATTTCTTAATGCTTTTATATAGTGTTATATATACCACCAAACATGTACCCAAGAACACATAATACTGTATGGATGAGCAATATAATACCGAAAAAAAATTGACAAGTTTTAAGGGTTATATACCACCAAAATTTATCCAGGGATATGTAACACTCTATGGATGAGTAATATAATACCGATACATTTTTTAACAATTTTTTTTAGGGTAATATACCACTAAAATGCACCCCCTAAGGATGACTAATTTAATCCAGATACATTTTTGAACGCTTTTTTGGAGAGTTATAAGCCACCAAAATGTACCACAGAACATGTAATACTCTATGAGTAATTGAATCCAGATATATTTTTGAAATTTTTTTGGGAGGGTTAGATATCACAGTAATTTATGCCAGAACGCAGAATGGTGCATGGCTGAGATATTTGGCAGCAAAAATTTTTAACGCTTTTTTGGAGTATTATATATCTCAGAAATGTACCGCAGACCACGGAATACTGTATGGGTGCAAAATTTAATCCAGCAACATTTTTAACACTGTTAGTGTTCTATATTATAGAAATGTACTCCAGAGCAGGGAATAGTGTATGGGTGAGCAATTTAACACCGAAAAATTTCTGAATGTTTCTTTGGAGGGTTAGATATCACAGAAATTTATCCCAGATCATGGAATAGTATATGGTGAGAAATTTAAACCAGCCAAACATTTTTTTTGAGTTTTACATACCACCATAATGTACCAATAATCTCATTAAACTGTATGGATGATTAATTGAATCCAGAAATAAATTTGGAACTTAAATATTTCAAAAGTGTAGTTTATGTACTTCAACACTCATAAAGGCTTTGCAGAAAGTGCAAAGCTAGCAAAGCCTTATAAGGAGGGGCATCCATAGACCCTTGAAAAGCAACTGGATGGCATCGTTCAAATATTTTCAAAGTGTAGCTGCTGTACAGCTACACTCATAAAGGCTTTGCACAAAGTGCTAAGGAAGTAAGAAATTATGTGAAAGGTAATACAGTAATCCTCCATCAGGTGGTCGCTTCATCTCCTTCCTCTGGAGGCTGAGGGGACTGCCTCCACCTGCTTTCTGAAGCTCAATTCCGAGGTGCCTGGGCAGCAAGTGACCCAGCTTCCCATAGTGCTGGAGCCCCCGACATAAAGAAATGGGTAACAGCCCCCTGTGTCACCTGCACCATCGGCTGCTCCCGCATAGGAGGTGGGGTGTTATGACCCCAATGGCAGAGGGTCTCAGAAATAATTACTAAGTCTGCAAACACTAAAAACCAGCTCATAGGGCAGTGGTAACTGAGCTGACCATATATCTAATCCTAGCACCACAAATAGCAGCAGCCGGGGAACGTGCCTACGTTGGTTCTAGACGTCTCGCGCCAGCCGGAGAACTAACTAACCCTAGAAGGGAAAAGAAAGACCTTTCTTGCCTCCAGAGAAAAGACCCCAAAAGTTGGATACAAGCCCCCAACAAATAATAACGGTGAGGTAAGAGGAAAAGACAAACGTAAGAATGAGCTAGGTATTTAGCAAAGAGAGGCCCACTAGCTAATAGCAGAATATAGTAAGATGACTTATATGGTCAGCAAAAACCCTATCAAAATATCCACGCTGGATATTCAAGAACCCCCGAACCGTCTAACGGCCCGGGGGGAGAACGTCAGCCCCCTAAGGCTTCCAGCAAAGTCAGGAATCACATTTAGTACAAGCTGGAAAAATATAAGAGCAAAGCAAATAACCAAAAACCAAAGAAGCAGGACTTAGCTTAATTTTGCACGAACCGGACCAGCAGACAGGAGCAAACAGAAAGGATCTGATTACAACGATGCCAGGCACTGGACTAAGGATCCAGGAAGTTTATATAGCAACACCCCTGGACTAACGACCCAGGTGAGTGCCAAACTGAGGAAAGACAATCCCAGAGTCATATCACAAGTAACCACAAGAGGGAGCCAAAAAGTCTAATTCACAACAGTACCCCCCCTTAAGGAGGGGTCACCGAACCCTCACCAAGACCACCAGGGCGATCAGGATGAGCAGCGTGAAAGGCACGAACTAAATCGGCCGCATGCACATCAGAAGCAACCACCCAGGAATTATCCTCCTGACCATAGCCCTTCCACTTGACCAGATACTGAAGCCTCCGTCTGGAGAGACGAGAATCCAAGATCTTCTCCACCACGTACTCCAACTCGCCCTCAACCAACACCGGAGCAGGAGGCTCAACAGAAGGAACCACAGGTACAACGTACCGCCGCAACAAAGACCTATGGAACACGTTGTGAATGGCAAACGACACCGGAAGATCCAAGCGAAAGGACACAGGATTAAGGATTTCCAATATCTTGTAAGGACCGATGAAGCAAGGCTTAAATTTAGGAGAGGAGACCTTCATAGGAACAAATCGAGAAGACATCCATACCAAATCCCCAACACGAAGTCGGGGACCCACACCGCGGCGGCGGTTGGCAAAACGCTGAGCCTTCTCCTGTGACAACTTTAAGTTGTCCACCACATGATTCCAGATCTGCTGCAACCTATCCACCACAGAATCTACCCCAGGACAGTCAGAAGGCTCCACATGTCCCGAGGAAAAACGAGGATGGAAACCAGAGTTGCAGAAAAATGGTGAAACCAAAGTAGCGGAACTAGCCCGATTATTAAGGGCAAACTCAGCCAACGGCAAGAAGGTCACCCAATCATCCTGATCTGCCGAAACAAAACACCTCAAATAAGCCTCCAGAGTCTGATTAGTTCGCTCCGCTTGTCCATTAGTCTGAGGATGAAAGGCAGACGAAAACGACAAATCAATGCCCATCCTAGCACAAAAGGATCGCCAGAACCTGGAAACAAACTGGGATCCTCTGTCAGACACAATATTCTCAGGAATGCCGTGTAAACGAACCACATTCTGAAAGAACACAGGAACCAGATCGGAAGAGGAAGGCAGCTTAGGCAAAGGCATCAAATGGACCATTTTAGAAAACCGATCACATACCACCCAGATGACAGACATGCCCTGAGACACCGGGAGATCTGAAATGAAATCCATGGAAATGTGTGTCCAAGGCCTCTTCGGGACAGGCAAGGGCAAGAGCAACCCGCTGGCACGAGAACAGCAAGGCTTAGCTCGAGCACAAGTCCCACAGGACTGCACAAATGACCGCACATCCCGTGACAAGGAAGGCCACCAAAAGGACCTAGCCACCAGATCTCTGGTGCCAAAAATTCCCGGATGCCCTGCCAACACCGAGGAATGAACCTCGGAAATGACTCTGCTGGTCCACCTATCAGGAACAAACAGTCTGTCAGGTGGACAAGAGTCAGGTCTACCAGCCTGAAATCTCTGCAACACACGTCGCAAATCAGGAGAAATGGCCGACAAGATAACTCCCTCTTTAAGAATACCAACTGGTTCTGCGACTCCAGGAGAGTCAGGCACAAAGCTCCTTGAAAGAGCATCAGCCTTCACATTCTTTGAACCTGGTAAATACGAGACCACAAAGTCAAAACGGGAGAAAAACAATGACCAGCGGGCCTGTCTAGGATTCAGGCGTTTAGCAGACTCGAGATACATCAAATTTTTGTGATCAGTCAAGACCACCACACGATGCTTAGCACCCTCGAGCCAATGACGCCACTCCTCAAATGCCCACTTCATGGCCAGCAACTCCCGATTGCCAACATCATAATTCCGCTCAGCAGGCGAAAACTTCCTAGAGAAGAAAGCACATGGTCTCATTACCGAGCAACCAGGGCCTCTCTGCGACAAAACGGCCCCTGCCCCAATCTCAGAAGCATCCACTTCGACCTGAAAGGGAAGTGAGACATCAGGCTGGCACAAAACAGGCGCCGAAGTAAACCGGCGCTTCAACTCTTGGAATGCCTCCACGGCTGCAGGAGCCCAGTTAGCAACATCAGAACCTTTCTTGGTCATATCCGTCAAAGGTTTAACAACGCTAGAAAAATTAGCGATAAAACGACGGTAGAAGTTAGCAAAACCCAAGAACTTCTGAAGACTCTTAACTGACGTGGGTTGAGTCCAATCATGAATAGCTCGGACCTTGACTGGGTCCATCTCCACAGCAGAAGGGGAAAAAATAAACCCCAAAAAGGGAACCTTCTGTACTCCAAAGAGACACTTTGAGCCCTTAACAAACAAAGCATTCTCACGCAAAACCTGAAACACCATCCTGACCTGCTCCACATGTGAGTCCCAATCTTCAGAGAAAACCAGAATATCATCCAGATAAACAATCATAAATTTATCCAGATACTTCCGGAAAATATCATGCATAAAGGACTGAAACACTGAGGGAGCATTAGAGAGCCCAAAAGGCATCACCAAGTACTCAAAATGACCTTCGGGCGTATTAAATGCTGTCTTCAATTCATCTCCTTGCTTAATGCGCACAAGATTGTACGCACCACGAAGATCTATCTTGGTGAACCACTTGGCACCTTTAATCCGGGTAAACAAGTCCGACAACAGAGGCAAAGGATACTGAAATTTAACAGTGATTTTATTAAGAAGCCGATAGTCAATACAAGGTCTCAAAGATCCGTCCTTCTTGGCCACAAAAAAGAATCCCGCACCAAGAGGGGAAGAGGATGGACGGATATGCCCCTTCTCCAGAGACTCCTTGATATACGAACGCATTGCGGCATGCTCAGGTACAGACAGATTAAATAGTCTTCCCTTAGGAAATTTACTACCTGGAATCAAATCTATGGCGCAGTCACAGTCCCTATGAGGAGGCAGAGCATTGGACCTGGTCTCGCTGAATACATCCTGATAATCAGACAAATACTCAGGAACTTCCGAAGGAGTAGAGGAAGCAATAGACACCGGCGGGGAATCAGCATGAATTCCCTGACAGCCCCAACTTGACACAGACATTGCCTTCCAATCCAAGACTGGATTGTGGGTCTGTAACCATGGCAGACCCAAAACGACCAAATCATGCATTTTATGCAGAACAAGAAAACGAATCACCTCCCGATGTTCAGGAGTCATGCACATGGTTACCTGCGTCCAAAACTGCGGTTTATTTTCCGCCAATGGCGTAGCATCAATACCTCTAAGAGGAATAGGATTTACCAACGGTTCAAGAACAAAACCACAGCGCTTGGCAAATGACAGATCCATAAGACTCAGGGCAGCACCTGAATCCACAAACGCCATAACAGGGTAAGAAGACAATGAGCAAATTAAAGTCACAGACAAAATAAATTTAGGTTGCAAATTACCAATGGCGACAGGACTAACAACCCTTGTTAGGCATTTAGAGCATGCTGATATAACATGTGTAGAATCACCACGGTAAAAACACAACCCATTCTGACGTCTATGATTTTTCCGCTCATTTCTAGTCTGAATTCTATCACATTGCATTAAATCAGGTGTTTGTTCAGACAACACCACCAGAGGATTAGCGGTTTTGCGCTCCCGCAAACGCCGGTCAATTTGAATAGCCAGCGCCATGGAATCATTCAGACTTGTAGGAATGGGGAAACCCACCATCACATTCTTAATGGCTTCAGAAAGGCCATTTCTGAAATTTGCGGCCAGAGCACACTCATTCCACTGAGTAAGCACGGACCATTTCCGAAATTTTTGGCAATACACTTCAGCTTCATCCTGGCCCTGAGAAATAGCCAGCAAGGCTTTTTCTGCCTGAACTTCAAGATTGGGTTCCTCGTAAAGCAATCCGAGCGCCAGAAAAAACGCATCAATATTTGCCAATGCCGGATCTCCTGGCGCTAGCGAGAAAGCCCAATCCTGAGGGTCGCCCCGTAAAAAAGAGATAACAATTTTAACTTGCTGAGCTGAATCTCCAGATGAACGGGGTCTCAGAGATAGAAAAAATTTACAATTATTCCTGAAATTCCTAAACTTAAATCGGTCTCCAGAAAACAGTTCAGGAATAGGTATTTTAGGTTCAGACATTGGACTACTGGTAACAAAATCTTGTATGCCCTGCACACGAGCAGCAAGCTGGTCTACACTTGTAATCAAGGTCTGGACATTCATGTCTGCAGCAAGCACAAGCCACTCAGAGGTAAAGGGGAGGAAGAGAGGAAAAAAAAAAAAAAAAACTCAGAATTTCCTTTCTTATTATCCCACTTCTGCAATGCATTAAACATTCAATGTTGGCCTGGCATACTGTTATGACCCCAATGGCAGAGGGTCTCAGAAATAATTACTAAGTCTGCAAACACTAAAAACCAGCTCATAGGGCAGTGGTAACTGAGCTGACCATATATCTAATCCTAGCACCACAAATAGCAGCAGCCGGGGAACGTGCCTACGTTGGTTCTAGACGTCTCGCGCCAGCCGGAGAACTAACTAACCCTAGAAGGGAAAAGAAAGACCTTTCTTGCCTCCAGAGAAAAGACCCCAAAAGTTGGATACAAGCCCCCAACAAATAATAACGGTGAGGTAAGAGGAAAAGACAAACGTAAGAATGAGCTAGGTATTTAGCAAAGAGAGGCCCACTAGCTAATAGCAGAATATAGTAAGATGACTTATATGGTCAGCAAAAACCCTATCAAAATATCCACGCTGGATATTCAAGAACCCCCCAACCGTCTAACGGCCCGGGGGGAGAACACCAGCCCCCTAGAGCTTCCAGCAAAGTCAGGAATCACATTTAGTACAAGCTGGAAAAATATAAGAGCAAAGCAAATAACCAAAAAACAAAAGAAGCAGGACTTAGCTTAATTTTGCACGAACCGGACCAGGAGACAGGAGCAACCAGAAAGGATCTGATTACAACGATGCCAGGCACTGGACTAAGGATCCAGGAAGTTTATATAGCAACACCCCTGGACTAACGACCCAGGTGAGTGCCAAACTGAGGAAAGACAATCCCAGAGTCATATCACAAGTAACCACAAGAGGGAGCCAAAAAGTCTAATTCACAACAGTGGGGAACCCCAAGGACAGTGCGCTCTCTCGTGGGTGGAAGAAGCCCTGTCTCAAGCAGCCTCAAGGAGCCTCTTCCAGGCCCATTCATTCCTCAAAAAGGGTTCATCCCACTCCCTTCCTTCTGGGATCACACCCACTGAATACCAGTGATGTTGAGTCTCCATTTTGAGGAACGTGACCCTGGTTCCAGCCATCAGCTCTTGCAGCCTGTAAGACAAGTGTTCTATCTCTACTGCCCAATGGCTGAACGAGATGTGATGATGGGTCCCAAACTCTTCAATAGACCCCCTTCTCTGCAGACAGTCATAAGTAACGACCATCCCATGGAATGCCATCTCTCGGTACATTGCAGCTAGAGGGCCCGTTAACATTTCTCCAGACCAGGTCTTGGCTCACCTCCTCATCTCTTCCAACTAGCCTAGGCCCCGCAGTCTGCTCACCAGTTCCTGGATCCTGGCTCTCCCATGTGCAGTCCGCAAGTACCGCAGCGGTAAAGGATGCGGCCTGTGTTCAGGCCTTGGTCTTGGATATCGGCTGATCCTGGGCCACAGGTTCCTGACACTTCAGCTGTTGCGCCAGCTTCCTCTGGCTCCAGGCAGGCATGGCTGATATACAAACATGTATACTGGGATATGAGCACTCTGACTTGAAAACTAGCAAGCGTGTTATACAAACTATAATGTTGCACAAGCACCTCCATGCAGGTGAAGGTACCTTAAATAGTACTTGTCTCCCAACCAGACATTGAACCCAGAAAAATATGTAAACTTTTTCAATGTCATATATCACATAAATGTACCCCAGACCATAGAATCCTGTATGGGTGAGAAATTTAACCCAACAAAATTTGTAAACATTTTTTTTGAGTGTTATAGATCACAAAAATGGACCCAATACCACATAATACTGTATGGCTGAGAAATGTAACCCAGTAACATTTTTGAACACCTTTTCTTGAATGATAGATATCACAAAAATGTACCCCAGACTACGGAATACTCTATGGGTGACTAATTTAACACAAAAAAGAATTTCAACACTTTTTTGGAGAGTTACACAACACCAAAATGTACCACAAAGCACCTAATACTCGACGGATCACACAATATGTTCAATTTTTCCACACAAAAAGATGCTGCAGCTATATATGCACAGCCCCAATCCCTGTCTACAGACTGTATTCTGCCACTATCCCTGCTCCTACAACTCTCCCTTCCTAGACTAAATGCAGAATATATGTGATACAAGCAGCAAAGCAAATGATTAGACCTTAGAAGGGCTGTTAGTATGATGGTTTAGCTTCAGCATCAATATCAATAATATAGGTCTCTGATTTGTTAAACTGTGCACACATACGCCTGGCAAGCACTCTCTCCCTCCAACACGAACTGACACAGAGCTGTGCAATAGCATCAGTGTGCCGAGCTGAGCAGCACCTGTTCTTTTATAACCCCTGATTATGTCACACGGCCAGCCAATCACAGTAATGCCACAACCAAGATGGCTACCCTACAGTGACATTCAGGCAATCCACGCATGCTTTTTGGCTTTGTAACGCCAAACATGCGGGGTGAACATGTGAGTTTTAAATCGCATATCGCTCAATGATTGCTGAGTAACGAGCTTATCCGAGCACCCAGATACTCGAATGATATCCGAGTATCATCGAGCATGTTCGCTTGTCCTACTACTGAGACATTTTGGAGACCTTCATGCGGAAACGTCCTACTCCTGGGATCACAGTGTTGATTGGCATAATCTAAAGTAGCCAGACCACTCTTGCCTTCATTCTAGCTTTACCAAGAGCTCGGTGTTATATTGCTTTGGTGGTGGTATAACCAGTGGTACGGCTATTTCTCCAAAATATCTCAGCTTTTTTCAACACAACAGTGTCATGCCGCACATTGCTCGTGCTACTATGAGTAGCTAGTATGGTCTAAACGTGCTACCATGGCCTGCAGTGTCTCCGGACTTGTCTCCCTTTGAGCACATCTGGTACATCATTGGTCGACAATTACATAAGTAGCTACCAGCAGCGGATCTTGATGATTTATGTGCCCAAGTGCATTCAGCATGGCAGAAAATTCCTCAGAAAACCATTAATAACCTCATGGATAGCAGCCAATGAGAGTCAATCGATGCATTTCGGCGTGTGGCGATCATATTTGATAAATCGGAATGCTTTGAAAATGTAGTTTCCATTTTTTCATCATTTTTACATATCATCAACATTTCTATAAATTCTGTGATTTCCATAATTCCTCGACTTTTCCCTCCTGTGGCAATTTCAATGTACATAGGTGATATGGAAACAGTGGTGCTCCCCCACTGTGCTATTTCTATACCCACATAGTGATTGATGAGGGGTTCCTACACACACTATGGGTGGGCAGTAGAGTTGAACAAATATGTTCGGAATCGGTCACCAAATCTGAATATGTCATATTCATGTCATATTGGTACCCTATTCGTGTCGAATTTATGCTTGATGATCGATTCCGGACATATTCGGTCATTTCTACTCCCATTGACTACAATCATATTCGGCTGTGTTCGGTGAAAATTGCAAATACAATATTTGTCACTAGGGTTGAGCGACCTTAACTTTTATAGGATCGGGTCGGGTTTCACGAAACCCGACTTTCTCAAAAGTCTGGTCGAGTGAAATCGGCCGATCCTATAAAAAAGTCGGGGTCGGGGTCGGCCGAAACCCGAAACCCAATGCACTGCAATGGGATACTATGGTTCCCAGGGTCTGAAGGAGAGGAAACTCTCCTTCAGGCCCTGGGATCCATATTTAAGTGTAAAATAAAGAATTAAAATAAAAAATATTGATATACTCACCTGTCCGGCGGCCCCTGCAACTTACCGAGGGAACTGGCGGCCTGCTTTGGTTAAAATGAGCGCGTCCAGGGCCTTCCGTGACGTCACGGCTTTGTGATTGGTCGCGACGGCCCATGTGACTGCCACGCGACCAATCACAAGCCGCGGACGTCATTCTCAGGTCCTAAATTCCTAGAATTCTAAATTCTAGGAATTTAGGACCTGAGAATGACGTCCGCGGCTTGTGATTGGTCGCGTGGCTGTCACATGGGCCGTCGCGACCAATCACAAAGCCGTGATTAGAATTCTAGGAATTTAGGACCTGAGAATGACGTCCGCGGCTTGTGATTGGTCGCGTGGCGGTCACATGGGCCGTCGCGACCAATCACAAAGCCGTGACATCATCTTAAGGTCCTTCACGCGCTGATTCTTAGGAAGGAAGGCTGCGGGAAAGAAGCAGGGCGCGTCCGAGGGTGAGTATATTCCTATTAGGTATATACTCACCCTCGGCTTCTTTCCGGCAGCCTTCCTTCCTAAGAATCAGCGCATGAAGGACCTTAAGATGACGTCACGGCTTTGTGATTGGTCGCGACAAGCCGTGACGTCACCGCAGGCCATTCACGCGCTGATTCTTAGGAAGGAAGGCTGCCGGTTAGTACCAGGGCGCGTCAGTGGGTGAGTATATCAATATTTTTTATTTTGATTCTTTATTTTACACTTAAATATGGATTCCGATACTGATTCCCGATATCGCAAACATATCGGAACTCGGTATCGGAATTCCGATCCCAGATTCAGAAGATCGCCGACCTCATGGCCGACCCCACACAGGGGTCGGGTCGGGTTTCATGAAACCCGACTTTGCCAAAAGTCGGCGACTTCTGAAAATGGCCGACCCATTTCGCTCAACCCTATTTGTCACTGATAGTAATTGGAAACCACATTTTTAAAAATGTGATCAACTCTAGTGGGCAACTATCCATGGGAACGGGAAAACCTAATGTTCACATCCAGTGGGAATTCATTGGTTAGACCACCACTGATCAGACATGGCATATCCAAATAATATTGCTGATCAATGTCTGAAAAATGTTCTTTGTCATTTATATACTGTGGGCCATACACAAAATATAAGGAAAAGTTCATCAGCTGACCCTTGAATTGTCCACAGCAGGTGCAGTTATCCACGAAGGTGCATGGAATAGCACCAGGTCGAAACGCGTTAAGTTTTATTCTCAGGTGGGATTAGCTATCCCTTTCTATCTTGATCTCCAACAATATTTTTAAGAGGATTTGAATAAAGAAAAAGTTTTTTTATTATAATCAAGAAGATGTGCTGGATAACTATGGATTAATTATGTATGCCATACACAGTATGTTGGAAGCGGGAAGATTCCTCTTATAAATTGCTAGTGTAAAGACATGGAGAACAATATGAAACACAGATCACTATATGAATTGTACTGTTGAATCAACAACAGATTAGATAAGACTTTTATTAAAAAGACAGATCACAACATTGCTGGACCCATTTGTGTACATCATGTCAATATTATTTCATGTTGGTCTGTTGATTCGTCCATACAAAAAATATTTTGAAGCAGGTAAATCTAAAATAGGATTTCCAGTTAATAAGGAAGGAAACATGTACGCATTAATTATTTTATTACATAAGCCATAATGAGATACAGCAATATTTTTATTTAGATTTCTATTTTTTTTTAATCTTTGTAGGTAACTTTTGTTCCATAGTCTTTACACTGGTCAATCACATCAAATACAAGAGTGACATCTAGAGGAAAGAAGAAGATGCCACACTTTTTCCTTTATGCTTTGTAGAAGTTTGAGAATTTACTGTTTTCCTAAGGGGTTACGAACATGTTAGACACTTACCACCTATCCATAAGATAGGTAATAATAAATTACCGACTGCTGGGCATCCGATTGCTGAGACCCCTGGAAATTTATTTGACTTTCAGGTTCCATATCTCATCATCCACTACTGCTTCGAATGTGAGACTGCCATCACTTTATAGACAATTATCTCAGCTATCTCATATATCAATTTGACTTGAAACTATTTGGCATATGATTAGTTATGCAGATTCTTGTCATGTCACTGCATTGTTACGGTTTTGCTCCTGGTGGTGGAAAAATCTTTTTCTTCCTGTATACTACAAATTACCTGTTCTCACACACCGTAACGGCTCAGTGTGTAAATAGGTTGATACCTGAGTGAAAACTCACTGGTTCGAATCGAGGAGCAGACATGAAGACAGTTTCCCAAGTAAAGAGTAACAGCATCATCCAGCTCATCGATAGCGGTCTCTCTGCCAAGAAAATTGCTAAACTGCATCATGTGAGTGCCATGACAGGTGGAAAAATACTAAATGAAGTCCATCATCCATTCAAAAGGCAAGAGGTGGACATCCAGGCAAAATATCAGTCTCAACAAGTCGGCTTATCACATATATCAGTTCTGGCGCGACAAACACGGCAGTGGAGGCGGCTGCATCGTGGCTTCATAATAGTGAGATCACATACGTCCATACATGCATTGTACGACACACGTTACACAAATCTGAAATGGTGGCCCGAAAAAAGGATAAGAAGCATCAAATTCAATATCATAATAAGAAGCATTGGCTCAAGTTTGCAAAACCTAAGAAAAGTGGACAGTAGAAGATTGGAAACAGGTGATTTGGAGCGATGAGATGAAAGTCAATAGACTAGGCTCAGATGGGTGCAAATGGGTCTGGAAGAAACAAG
This sequence comes from Ranitomeya variabilis, assembly GCF_051348905.1. NCBI lineage: Eukaryota > Metazoa > Chordata > Amphibia > Anura > Dendrobatidae > Ranitomeya > Ranitomeya variabilis. The sequence goes on along the minus strand of NC_135232.1, from coordinate 1,010,810,339 downwards.
GGAAAAGGGACTAACTGATCCTGAAATTGAAGGAACTGTCAAGTTCGGTGGAGGAAGCTTGATGATATGGGGTTGTTTTACAGCCAAGGGCATTGGGTACCTGATAAGGATCGATGATGGTCTCAATGCTGACCTATATGTGATTATTCTACAAGACGAGTTACTTTGTACACTTGAGTGCTATGGTTATGAAAAGGAAGACATAGTGTTCGATCAGGACAATGAGCCAAGCATACATAGAGATTTGCAAAGAAATGGTTGAATGACAATGATGCCTAGGTGCTGGATTGACCCCCACAGTCCCTAGACTTCAACCCAACTAAACACTTACGGGTAGAGTTGAAGAAAAAAACTGCATACATACCCAAGTGAGTTGACCAGTATGCACCAACTTTGGGAATGTGTAGAAAAGGCAAGGGATAATATTTTGGTGGAGACATGCTTGAATCTAATTAAGAGCATCTTCAGAAGTATTCAGGCAGTTAACCCCTTCGCAACATGCACCGTACTAGTATTGCGCATGTCGTGTCACCCCCTTTGATGTGGGCTCCGGCACTGAGCCCACATTTTTCTTGGCACATGACAGCTGCTTTGAACAGCAGACATGTACCCGCAACAGTTATGGGTGCAATCGCAAAACACCCTCAGCTGTTAACCCGTCCAAACTCTGACAGCGGCATTTAACGCACAGTTCCAGAAAGCACGCTGAAAATCCCACCCATCGGTGACCCTGTCACGTGATTACGGGTCACCGATGGGTCGTCATGACAACCAGAGGTCTTCAGCAGACCTCTACGGTTGTCACCTATGGTTGTCACTACTGGATTGCTATGATCGCCGCCCGACGCTCATAGCAAGTCAGCAATTCTGCTACATACACGTGATCTGATCATCGTCTGTATGTACCAGAGCCAATCGAGTTATGACAGTTTCTAGTCTCCCATGGAGAATATTGAAGCATGCCCAAACTAAAAATTAAACAAATGTTTTTAAAAATAATTTAAACATTTCAAAAATATAAAAGATCAAATCATGACCCTTTGGCCACTTTCAAAATAAAAAAAATAAAAAATCAAACATACACAAACTTGGTATCGCCGTGCTCAGAATTGCCCAATCTATCAATATAAAAAATGAATTAACCTAATCAGTAAATGGCTTCATGAGAAAAAAAGTCAAAACACCAGAATTACTTTTTTTTGGTTGCCGCAACATTGCATTAAAATGCAATAACGGCGATCAAAAGATTGCATCAGCTCGGCACGCAAAAAATAAGCCCTCTAAATGTATCATCTATCCCATAAATAGGTGAAAAATACATTTAAAAATGTAACTCTTTTAACCTCATCCCCTTTTTCTCAGTAATGGTTTAGTTTCTTATTGTTTATAATTATTCCACATTTTATCTAAATGAAAATTCTTCCAAGGCTCTGACATTCAGGTGAAATTATACAGTAATGAGTGCCCGGATTTGTTATAGCCAATCCGAAACAGCAGAGCTACAGTGTAAAACATGGGGATAGACAAGGTTACAATATAAGACACATTTCAGACTTCCTTAGGAATCAGGAAACAATGCAGCTAAGCTGGAGGCTGTAAAGTAATGCATCATATTACTTATTTACACCTCCAATTCCAACACTGTTTTCGATACAGTTGGTCACAGATTGGTGAATCTCTGACTGTCTTTGCTTCTGAGAGACTCTGCCTCTCTAACATGCTCTTTTTTTACAGCCATGTGTCTTACTTGAAAACGGACCCTCCAGTTTTTTTTTTAATCTTCCCCTTACTTTTGTAGCCTTTTATTAACCTGGTCCCAACTTTTGGAGATTGGTTGCTGCCATTCATTTTGAAAATAGACATTTTATTTGAAAAAATTTACTACCTTTCAATTTAAAAGAGATTTCCAAATCATTGCATTCCTGTTTCCTTTCCATTTGATACAGCGTCCCAACTGTTTGGGAATTTGGGGTTGTATGACAAAACCATTAGTGATACAATATTGCTGACATCAGTTACAATTTGCTGCTGTCATTCGTGTCATGCCAATAAACTGTATACGATGATGGGAAATACAAACTGCTCAGATTGGGCACTGCCTCCCTTTTTCCCAGGACATTTCTATTTGACTTTGATATTTTTGTGGGTTTCCTGTCCTTCCTGTAAAAGGTACAGCCGTGTGGTCACAAGGGAACCTTATTGCCGACATCAGTTGTTGTGACTGAAGACTATTGTTTCCTCTGTCTTTTCTCAGCCTCCTGTAAAAATCCATTTCCCTTTTTCTCATGAATAATGGGAATACGTGAGGTCTAAAATATCTTGCGTTAGTGACAAGTCCTACGCTGTGCCTTATTATAGATCATGCTGTATATCCGATATATCTCTGGCGAACCTCCTATGCCAACCATTGTCTGATGGCGCTGCCATTATAAATAGGATGCAGCATTAGATGTTGTAAATTTCTATTATAAAGGCACAGTGGAAGACATGTTCTATTTTCATTTATTATTTCATTTCTGCGCTACTGAGAAAAGCAAATGGCTTTTTGATTTCTACTGTACATTTCTATTTCTTTCCCTTTTTACTATCTTCTACAGGGGTGGTGAGTCGGTGACATCAGAAAAACATCCCCTTCGAACACCTTAGAGACCAGACCTAAGTTGGCCTTAAAGGGAACCTGTCACCATTGTTTTTGTATCCGAAAAAATGCCACCATCATTTTCTGCTGTTGCTATACTGTACACTTCACAAATTATTACTTTGCCTCCTGACTCCCCATGTTCACCTCAAATATACCATGTGAATTGGTCCCATTTCTATTAAAATGAGGCTGGTCCTCTTAGCGGTGTCTGTTCGTCCTCTCTGAAAGTAAAAGCCGTCCTCAGTCTCACGCCTGCGCAGTAGCATTGCTGGCTGCACACGCGCACTTTGCTCTGCCCTATTGCGAGCATGCGCATTGATGTCCTTTGCTCTGTCCACTTTGTGCATAAAGAGATTCTTTAGCGTTTTAACCTTTATTTGAATTTTGTTTATTAATCTCTTTTTGGCATATACAACTTTTTGATTACTTTTTATTCCTTTTATTACAAGATGGATGTATAAAAAGAGCAATTTTGGCATTGTTTTTGTATTTACTTTTGGTGTTCTTCATGTAGAATAAATAAAGATACAATTTTCTAGTATGGGTAATATGATTAAAGTGATACCCAATTTACAACGTTTTTGAAAAGCTAATAAACTAATATATTAAACACCTTCTTCTACACAGTATTCACTGTGGAAAATAAAATGCTAGGTGAAATGCCGAGAGACAGAGAAAATTCTATATTAAGGGTCACCAATCTAACCCAAGAAGAGGTGCGAAACCAGTTAAATGAGATTAAAATAGATAAAAATAGATAAACCTCAAGGTTTGGATGGCATACACCCACGAGTAGTGTTGAGTGATACCTTCCGATATGCAAAGGTATCGGTAACGGATTGGATCGGCCGATATCCAAAAAATATCGGATATCGCCGATACCGATACCCGATACCAATGCATATCAATGGGACACAAAATATCGGAATGGTTCCCAGGGTCTGAAGGAGAGGAAACTCTCCTTCAGGCCCTGGGATCCATATTCATGTATAAAATAAAGAATAAAAATAAAAAATATTGATATACTCACCCCTCCGACGGCCCCGGTTCTCACCGGTCCAAGCGTCTGCCTCCGTTCCTAAGAATGCAGAGTGAAGGACCTTCGATGACGTCACGGCTTGTGATTGGTCGCGTGAGCGCTCACGCGACCAATCACAAGCCGCGACGTCATCGAAGGTCCTTCACTCCCTGCATTCTTAGGAACGGAGGCACCGCTAAGAGCCAGGGTCCGCCGGAGGGGTGAGTATATCAATATTTTTTATTTTTATTATTTATTTTTTACATGAATATGGATCCCAGGGCCTGAAGGAGAGTCTCCTCTCCTCCAGACCCTGGGAACCATACGCACCGCACACTTCCGATTCCGATTTCCGATATCGCAAAAATATCGGAACTCGGTATCGGAATTCCGATACAGCAAATATCGGCCGATACCCGATATTTGCAGTATCGGAATGCTCAACACTACCCACGAGTACGAAGAGAACTTAGTAATGTAATAGACAAGCCATTATTTCTTGTATTTAGGGACTCTATAGCGACGGAGTCTGTTCCGCAGGACTGGCGCACAGCAAATGTGGTACCAGTATTCAAAAAGGCTCTAAAAGTGAACCTGGTAATTATAGACCAGTAAGTCTAACCTCTATTGTTGGTAAAATATTTGAAGGGTTTCTGAGGGATGTTATTCTGGATTATATCAAAGAGAATAACTGTTTAACTCCATATCAGCATGGGTTTATGAGAAATCGCTCCTGTCAAACAAATCTATTCAGCTTTTATGAAGAGCTAAGCTATAGACTGGATCAAGGTGAGTTGTTGGATGTGGTATATCTTGATTTTTCTGAAAGTGTTTGATACCGTGCCACACAAGAGGTTGGTACACAAAATGAGAACTCAGTGTGGAATGGGGCGAAAGGGGGGTGATTTCAACTTTTAAAAAATGTTTTTATTTTTTTCATATTTTAATTTTTTTATTTTTTTTTTTACTTTGCCATGCTCAATAGCCTCCATGGGAGTCTAGAAGCTGGCATAGCCACATCGGCTCTGCTACATAGGGGCGATGCTCAGATCGTCCCTATGTAGCAAAATTATTGCATTGCTATGAGCACCGACCACTGGGTGACGCTCATAGCAATCTGGCATCAACAATCATGGAGGTCTGCTGGAGCCCTCTGGTTGTTATGCCAACGCACCGATGACGCCCAATGACAAGACGGGGGTCAGCGGTGCGGATGGCAGGAAGCGCTTGTTAAATGCTGTTGTCAGAATTTGACAGCGGCATTTAACTAGTTAATAGGCACGGGCGGATCGCAATTTCACCAGCGCCTACTGTGGGCACATGTCAGCTGTTCAAAACAGCTGACATGTCCCGGCTTTGATGCAGGCTCACCGCCATAGCCCACATCAAAGCGGGGAGTCTGCCATCAGACATACTGTACTGTTCCGTCCGATGGCAGAAAGGTATTAAAAGAGAAGTGGATACACATGATGAGAGCATTATACTGCCTCTGTACAAATCTCTGGTTAGACCGCACATGGAGTACTGTGTACAGTTTGGGGCATCGGTGATCAGGTAGGATATAATGGAACTAGAGTGAGTACAAAGGAGGGCAACAAAAATAATAAAGGGGATGGGGGAACTACAATACCCAAAGAGATTAGAAAAATTAGGATTATTTAGTCTAGAAAAAAGACGACTGAGGAGTGATCTAATATACATGTATAATTATATAAGGGGACAATACAAATTTCTCTTCGAGGATCTGTTTATACCAAGGAAGATGACGGTCACAAGGGGGCATTCTCTGCGTCTGAAGGAGAGAAGGTTTTCCACCAACATAGAAGAGGATTCTTTACTGTTAGGGCAGTGAGAATCTGGAATTCCTTGCCTGAGGAGGTGGTGATGGCGAACTCAGTTGAGGGCTTCAAGAGAGGCCTGGATGTCTTCCTGGAGCCTAACAATATTGTATCTTATAGTTATTAGGTTCTTTAGAAGGACGTAGATCTGGGGATTTAATCTGACAGAATATAGGCTGAACTGGATGGACAAATGTCTTTTTTCGGCCTTGCTAACTATGTTATTATGTTACTACATTTGCACAAGAAAATCACTTGTTATAAAAATTGTTGTATTGTTTTTTTTGCTCATCGTATTCGGAGAGCCATAACATTTTTTGTTCACAAAACTGTGTGAGGGCTATTTTTTTGTAATATTTATTGGTAGCATTTTGCGGTTTACAGGGCAGAGTGAACAAAAAACAGTATACGTGGTGTCATTTTTTAGCTATTTGTTTTAGCAGGGTTCACTATAATAAATAGTATATTTTTGTTGTGCTGGTCACTATGGACTCGGTAATAGCAGATTACTAGATATTGTTTATTTTTACATTTATTTTATTTCTTATATTAACCCCTTCATGACCTTGGGATTTTTCGTTTTTCCGTTTTCGTTTTTCACTCCCCTCCTTCACAGAGCCATAACTTTTTTATTTTTCCGTCAATTTGGCCATGTGAGAGCTTATTTTTTGCGGGACGAGTTGTACTTTTGAACGACATCATTGGTTTTACCATGTCGTGTACTAGAAAACGGGAAAAAAATTCCAAGTGCAGTGAAATTGCAAAAAAAGTGCAATCCCACACTTGTTTTTTGCTTGCCTATTTTGCTAGGTTCACTAAATGCTAAAACTGACCTGCCATTATGATTCTCCAGGTCAGTACGAGTTCATAGACACCTCACATGTCTAGGTTATGTTTTACCTAAGTGGTGAAAAAAAATTCCAAACTTTGCAAAAAAAAAAAAAAATTGCGCCATTTTCCGATACTCGTAGCGTCTCCATTTTTTGTGATCTGGGGTCAGGTGAGGGCTTATTTTTTGCGTGCCGAGCTGGCGTTTTTAATTATAGCATTTTGGTGCAGATACGTTCTTTTGATCGCCCGTTATTGCATTTTAATGCAATGTCGCGGCGACCAAAAAAACGTATTTCTGGCGTTTCGATTTTTTTCTCATTACGCCATTTAGCAATCAGGTTAATGCTTTTTTTTTATTGATAGATCGGGCGATTCTGAACGCGGCGATACCAAATATGTTTAACCAATTTTCCAGAAACGTCATTGTGACCCCCATATGTCACAAAAAACCATAAACATCCTCCTTATAGATCATAGTTAATAGAAGAGAACAAAGGAGGCTTTCTCAAATATATAAAAGCGATAAATTTATTAGTTACAAAAAAACACTCATACAAAAGAGACCAATAAAATAGACATGATACAAAAACACATGAACACGTTATCTGTAAATACCCGTGTACAAGACACAAGAGTGTAAAGAAAGACACCAGGACTAATAAAGGAGCGTACCACATAAACCATTAGCTGTACATGTTCATAATGTGGACCGTAACTAAGGTGCTACCAGGCCAAAATATCCATGTGTAACTATGAATTAAATACTATGTCTATCACCCTCTGTGTGTCCTATGCCATATGGACACGAGTGGTGAAAGAGCTATAGACCATGCGTTATGTGCACCCTAAGGTCCTAGACACAAAAACCTTATGGACCCTGGAAACGCTAGTGGTCCTGAAAAAAATGGTTATCATATTGAGCACATGGAAGGCTGGTCTCACCTGGTATGCGGACGCTCCAGCACGCACCCCGACGCACGTTTCGCTACTTGTAAGTACTTGCTTTATCAAGGGGAATAGTGTGGATTGGGAATGGTTTTCAGGACCTTATATCGTCCTGACAACGGTCATGTGACCATCATGTGATGGTAACCACCCCCCGGCCGTGTTGGGCGGCGCACGCCCACATCACTGCAGTCATCTCCCCGCCCCAGCCCGGACCTGCCCAGCCACACATAGGAGCAGGCACCAATAGGTCCCGATCTCATGCGCAGATGGGCGCCGCCGGACGAGAGCGGGTGACCGACCCCAGCAACACAGTTAATGCGCACCACGGCCAGGGTGTATATAATAGATGACCATATACTAGATAAAAACTAAAAAATACATGTGTGGAACATAAATAAACGATGGAGGTTCTCCCATATAGCAGGGGGTCCAAACGTTTGCAAATATTCTCCCAATATGTTGGTATTGTCCAATCTTATGTTCCAAGTAACCATATAGATCTTTTGCTGCTTGTAGCATATGCGGGACTTAATCATATTGCAGTATTCACTGCTCACTATGGAGGACACCTGCATCATGTGGAACTAAAAAATGTATCCATATGTGGCACATGAGTATACGATGGAGGCTCTCCCATGCAACAGGGGGTCCAGACTTTTGCAATTGTTCTCCAAATATGATGGTATTGTCCAATCTTATGTTCCCAAGTGACCATATAGATCTTTTGCTGCTTGTAGCATATGCGGAACTTAATCATATTGCAATATTCACTGCTCACTATGGAAAAAACCTGCATCATGTGAAACAACAACAAAGAAAAAAATGTGATTAAAACCAGACACAAAAACACATACAAATAAAATACAGGATGGTAAAGGGGAAGAACAATAATATATTGAATGGGGAAATAATTCTACAAAAATGCAGCAAAATTCAGGGATTCATTTAGCCCAGCCGGTTTCATAGTTCCCAATGTTACAATCCATCGCAATTCACGTTGCGCTAACAGCTTTTTAACATCCCCCCCTCTAATGCCAGTGTGTATGACATCTATACCTCTTACAAGAAATTTTTTTGGATTGCAATTATGTACCATACGGAAGTGCCTCGGTATTGTTTTGAGGGATGACACGTCTTCTACTGTTGCCGCAGCCTCAATGTCACGCACGTGCTCTCTAATGCGTACTCTTAACTCCCTAGATGTTAACCCGATATATATAAGAGGGCAGCCACAAGTAGCGTAATAAATTACATTCTGTGTACTGCACGAGATATACTCCCCTATTTTGTACTCTTTATGATCCACTGATGCAAAAGATGACGTTTGGCATGTATTACTACATGCCAGACAGTGACCACATTTAAAAAATCCTTTTCTGGGTTGTGTGTTGCCAAAATAATTTTTAGTTGGGGCCACATAGTGGCTCCTAACTAATAGGTCTCCAAGATTTTTTGCACGTCGGGAAGTCATAAGAGGTCTGTCTGACAGAAAGGGTCTCAGGGAGGATTCCGCGCCAAGCACAGGCCAGTATCTAGTCAATATGTCTCTCATGCTGTCCCACTCATGGTTATATGTCGAAATGAAACGTATGTTGTCATCCTTTTTCTTATGCTTTTTTTGATACAACAAAGAGGTGCGGGACACTGACTTGGCCTTATTGTACCCGTGCTTAATGCACCTACGACTATAACCTCGCTGTTGGAACCGTTCTCTCAAGTCTGAAGCCTGCATTTCGAATCTCTGGTCTGTCGAGCAGATCCGCCGCATCCTCAGAAACTGTCCAACCGGGACGGCCCTTACTGTAGACTGGTTGTGCGCAGTCGTGGCGTGAATCAGTGAGTTGACAGACGTTTCTTTACGAAAGACATCAGTCTGGATGGTGGATGTGTGGTCCACCTCCAGGCAAATGTCCAGAAAGTCAATTTTGGTCCTGTTATATTTGTATGTCAACTTGATGTTATAATCATTTCTATTCAAATCCGCCATGAACTCCTCCAGCTGCTGCACTGTCCCCCGCCAAAACATCAAGACGTCATCAATATAGCGTAACCAGCACAGCACATGGTCCGCGGCCCCCGACCCGGCGTCACCAAAAACCAACCTCTCCCAGAAACCCAAAAAGAGGTTAGCGTACGCCGGGGCACAGGCCGCGCCCATGGCCGCGCCGCGCTTTTGTTGATAAAACTGATCTTTAAAGGTGAAGAAGTTGTGCGTGAGGACAAAGTGCAGCAGCTCAAGAATGAGCTCACACAGGGGGCCGTCCAAGTTGGAGGTCCCGAGGAAGAAGCGGACCGCCCGAATACCATCATCATGGTTGATGCAGGTATACAAGGTTTCTACATCGGCTGTTACTAGAATGATATCATGACCCACAAAGGCACCGTCAACCCTCGTGAGGACATCCGTCGTGTCCTTGACATAAGAAGGTAATGTCTCTACAATTGTTTTTAAATAATAATCAACAAATTTACAAATGGGGTCACAAAGACCACCTATTCCTGACACGATCGGACGTCCCGGAGGATTGACGGCGTCCTTGTGCACCTTTGGGAGTAAGTAAAAGGTAGGTATCTTTGGGAATTTGACACTGAGGCCCTCAAAAACTTTTTTGTCAATGACCCCCGAATCCAAAGCTCTCAGTAAGATTTTTTGGAGTCGTGCAGAGAAGGACACCACTGGATTATATCCTATTTTTGTATACACATCATTATTACGTAACTGTCGATAGGCCTCCCGTTCATATTTGGCCACTGGCCAGATCACAATATTCCCTCCCTTGTCAGCCGCTTTAAATACAACATCATCCATGGATTGTAACTGGCGGATGCTATCTCTCTCTGCATGGGTCAAATTGTCGTACCGGCGGTAAGTAGACAGTTTCTTCAAATCATTACTCACTAATTTAGTGAAAACATCTACCGCCGGGCAGAGTGACAAGGGAGGGAAACTTGTAGATCTGGGAAGAATATCTCTGGGGAACCTACCTTCTGTAGTTGGAATCTGTTCCTCCAATAATTCCTCCAAAATTCTTATGGTGTCTCTCTCTGCAGCACTCCAACCTTCCAGGTCATTACCACCTTTGCTGTGTAATTTTTTTAGAATAAGCTTCCGCGAAAATAATTGGAGATCTTTCAAAGCTGTAAAGTAATCATATTTGTTAGTGGGAGAGAATGAGAGGCCCCTACTCAACACCCGCAACTGTGTATGGGTCAATTGGTGGTCGGACAGATTGATTACCTGCAGACCCCCCTGAGACCCCTTCTCAGACTGTTTTGCCTCATTTCTTTTTTTGGTATTCTGCCGAGTATTAGCCTTGTGAAAAGAATCACTTGTGGAGGCCTTGTCATTTTCTACCTCCATACGATTTTTCTTTGTCTGTTGCATCTCTCCCCTATAAGATCGAGTGGAAGCCGACCTTGAGCGTGATTGGGATTCATTCCTATAATAGGAACGGGATCGTTCATTGGGATTCCTCCACTTATACATCTTATTTTGTTGTTTGTCTAGGACATCACGTTGGAATTTTTTCGCCTTAGTTTGCTGAATATCCTCTGCCCATTTTTGTGCTTCCTCTTGTATTTCAGAATTCAATTTTTTTAGAGCTTCCAATGACATCTCTTTTTTAATTGAGTTCTGTAATTCATCCATTTCTTTTTCTATATTGGACAGGGATTCAGTATTCATTTCTTTCAGTATCTCCATGAAACCGGCAGAACAATTATTAGCATGTTTTTCCCATTTTTCACGTATTTCTAAATTTTCTACTGGGAATGAGGGAAATATTTGAACTCTTAGTCCCCTAGGAATTAATTCCCTCTGTAAATATTTATCCAGAAAAGCGTGATTCCACCAAATTTTGGTTCTTTTTCTTGTGAGATCTTTAAATTTAGTAATCATCTCACTTAACCCCTTATCCTTCCCCTCACCACCTGTGCTGCTGGTGTCCTTAATTACGTCGTTCAATTGTGTGAGCCATGCTCCATCGCGGGCTCTAAAGTCCATATTAGTATACCTGGAATTGACTGTGAAAAACACAGAAAACAATATAATTAACCAATTTTCCAGAAGGAGCGTCCGCATACCAGGTGAGACCAGCCTTCCATGTGCTCAATATGATAACCATTTTTTTCAGGACCACTAGCGTTTCCAGGGTCCATAAGGTTTTTGTGTCTAGGACCTTAGGGTGCACATAACGCATGGTCTATAGCTCTTTCACCACTCGTGTCCATATGGCATAGGACACACAGAGTTAGTTACGGTCCACATTATGAACATGTACAGCTAATGGTTTATGTGGTACGCTCCTTTATTAGTCCTGGTGTCTTTCTTTACACTCTTGTGTCTTGTACACGGGTATTTACAGATAACGTGTTCATGTGTTCTTGTATCATGTCTATTTTATTGGTCTCTTTTGTATGAGTGTTTTTTTGTAACTAATAAATTTATCGCTTTTATATATTTGAGAAAGCCTCCTTTGTTCTCTTCTATTAACTATGATCTATAAGGAGGATGTTTATGGTTTTTTGTGACATATGGGGGTCACAATGACGTTTCTGGAAAATTGGTTAATTATATTGTTTTCTGTGTTTTTCACAGTCAATTCCAGGTATACTAATATGGACTTTAGAGCCCGCGATGGAGCATGGCTCACACAATTGAACGACGTAATTAAGGACACCAGCAGCACAGGTGGTGAGGGGAAGGATAAGGGGTTAAGTGAGATGATTACTAAATTTAAAGATCTCACAAGAAAAAGAACCAAAATTTGGTGGAATCACGCTTTTCTGGATAAATATTTACAGAGGGAATTAATTCCTAGGGGACTAAGAGTTCAAATATTTCCCTCATTCCCAGTAGAAAATTTAGAAATACGTGAAAAATGGGAAAAACATGCTAATAATTGTTCTGCCGGTTTCATGGAGATACTGAAAGAAATGAATACTGAATCCCTGTCCAATATAGAAAAAGAAATGGATGAATTACAGAACTCAATTAAAAAAGAGATGTCATTGGAAGCTCTAAAAAAATTGAATTCTGAAATACAAGAGGAAGCACAAAAATGGGCAGAGGATATTCAGCAAACTAAGGCGAAAAAATTCCAACGTGATGTCCTAGACAAACAACAAAATAAGATGTATAAGTGGAGGAATCCCAATGAACGATCCCGTTCCTATTATAGGAATGAATCCCAATCACGCTCAAGGTCGGCTTCCACTCGATCTTATAGGGGAGAGATGCAACAGACAAAGAAAAATCGTATGGAGGTAGAAAATGACAAGGCCTCCACAAGTGATTCTTTTCACAAGGCTAATACTCGGCAGAATACCAAAAAAAGAAATGAGGCAAAACAGTCTGAGAAGGGGTCTCAGGGGGGTCTGCAGGTAATCAATCTGTCCGACCACCAATTGACCCATACACAGTTGCGGGTGTTGAGTAGGGGCCTCTCATTCTCTCCCACTAACAAATATGATTACTTTACAGCTTTGAAAGATCTCCAATTATTTTCGCGGAAGCTTATTCTAAAAAAATTACACAGCAAAGGTGGTAATGACCTGGAAGGTTGGAGTGCTGCAGAGAGAGACACCATAAGAATTTTGGAGGAATTATTGGAGGAACAGATTCCAACTACAGAAGGTAGGTTCCCCAGAGATATTCTTCCCAGATCTACAAGTTTCCCTCCCTTGTCACTCTGCCCGGCGGTAGATGTTTTCACTAAATTAGTGAGTAATGATTTGAAGAAACTGTCTACTTACCGCCGGTACGACAATTTGACCCATGCAGAGAGAGATAGCATCCGCCAGTTACAATCCATGGATGATGTTGTATTTAAAGCGGCTGACAAGGGAGGGAATATTGTGATCTGGCCAGTGGCCAAATATGAACGGGAGGCCTATCGACAGTTACGTAATAATGATGTGTATACAAAAATAGGATATAATCCAGTGGTGTCCTTCTCTGCACGACTCCAAAAAATCTTACTGAGAGCTTTGGATTCGGGGGTCATTGACAAAAAAGTTTTTGAGGGCCTCAGTGTCAAATTCCCAAAGATACCTACCTTTTACTTACTCCCAAAGGTGCACAAGGACGCCGTCAATCCTCCGGGACGTCCGATCGTGTCAGGAATAGGTGGTCTTTGTGACCCCATTTGTAAATTTGTTGATTATTATTTAAAAACAATTGTAGAGACATTACCTTCTTATGTCAAGGACACGACGGATGTCCTCACGAGGGTTGACGGTGCCTTTGTGGGTCATGATATCATTCTAGTAACAGCCGATGTAGAAACCTTGTATACCTGCATCAACCATGATGATGGTATTCGGGCGGTCCGCTTCTTCCTCGGGACCTCCAACTTGGACGGCCCCCTGTGTGAGCTCATTCTTGAGCTGCTGCACTTTGTCCTCACGCACAACTTCTTCACCTTTAAAGATCAGTTTTATCAACAAAAGCGCGGCGCGGCCATGGGCGCGGCCTGTGCCCCGGCGTACGCTAACCTCTTTTTGGGTTTCTGGGAGAGGTTGGTTTTTGGTGACGCCGGGTCGGGGGCCGCGGACCATGTGCTGTGCTGGTTACGCTATATTGATGACGTCTTGATGTTTTGGCGGGGGACAGTGCAGCAGCTGGAGGAGTTCATGGCGGATTTGAATAGAAATGATTATAACATCAAGTTGACATACAAATATAACAGGACCAAAATTGACTTTCTGGACATTTGCCTGGAGGTGGACCACACATCCACCATCCAGACTGATGTCTTTCGTAAAGAAACGTCTGTCAACTCACTGATTCACGCCACGACTGCGCACAACCAGTCTACAGTAAGGGCCGTCCCGGTTGGACAGTTTCTGAGGATGCGGCGGATCTGCTCGACAGACCAGAGATTCGAAATGCAGGCTTCAGACTTGAGAGAACGGTTCCAACAGCGAGGTTATAGTCGTAGGTGCATTAAGCACGGGTACAATAAGGCCAAGTCAGTGTCCCGCACCTCTTTGTTGTATCAAAAAAAGCATAAGAAAAAGGATGACAACATACGTTTCATTTCGACATATAACCATGAGTGGGACAGTATGAGAGACATATTGACTAGATACTGGCCTGTGCTTGGCGCGGAATCCTCCCTGAGACCCTTTCTGTCAGACAGACCTCTTATGACTTCCCGACGTGCAAAAAATCTTGGAGACCTATTAGTTAGGAGCCACTATGTGGCCCCAACTAAAAATTATTTTGGCAACACACAACCCAGAAAAGGATTTTTTAAATGTGGTCACTGTCTGGCATGTAGTAATACATGCCAAACGTCATCTTTTGCGTCAGTGGATCATAAAGAGTACAAAATAGGGGAGTATATCTCGTGCAGTACACAGAATGTAATTTATTACGCTACTTGTGGCTGCCCTCTTATATATATCGGGTTAACATCTAGGGAGTTAAGAGTACGCATTAGAGAGCACGTGCGTGACATTGAGGCTGCGGCAACAGTAGAAGACGTGTCATCCCTCAAAACAATACCGAGGCACTTCCGTATGGTACATAATTGCAATCCAAAAAAATTTCTTGTAAGAGGTATAGATGTCATACACACTGGCATTAGAGGGGGGGATGTTAAAAAGCTGTTAGCGCAACGTGAATTGCGATGGATTGTAACATTGGGAACTATGAAACCGGCTGGGCTAAATGAATCCCTGAATTTTGCTGCATTTTTGTAGAATTATTTCCCCATTCAATATATTATTGTTCTTCCCCTTTACCATCCTGTATTTTATTTGTATGTGTTTTTGTGTCTGGTTTTAATCACATTTTTTTCTTTGTTGTTGTTTCACATGATGCAGGTTTTTTCCATAGTGAGCAGTGAATATTGCAATATGATTAAGTTCCGCATATGCTACAAGCAGCATAAGATCTATATGGTCACTTGGGAACATAAGATTGGACAATACCATCATATTTGGAGAACAATTGCAAAAGTCTGGACCCCCTGTTGCATGGGAGAGCCTCCATCGTATACTCATGTGCCACATATGGATACATTTTTTAGTTCCACATGATGCAGGTGTCCTCCATAGTGAGCAGTGAATACTGCAATATGATTAAGTCCCGCATATGCTACAAGCAGCAAAAGATCTATATGGTTACTTGGAACATAAGATTGGACAATACCAACATATTGGGAGAATATTTGCAAACGTTTGGACCCCCTGCTATATGGGAGAACCTCCATCGTTTATTTATGTTCCACACATGTATTTTTTAGTTTTTATCTAGTATATGGTCATCTATTATATACACCCTGGCCGTGGTGCGCATTAACTGTGTTGCTGGGGTCGGTCACCCGCTCTCGTCCGGCGGCGCCCATCTGCGCATGAGATCGGGACCTATTGGTGCCTGCTCCTATGTGTGGCTGGGCAGGCCCGGGCTGGGGCGGGGAGATGACTGCAGTGATGTGGGCGTGCGCCGCCCAACACGGCCGGGGGGTGGTTACCATCACATGATGGTCACATGACCGTTGTCAGGACGATATAAGGTCCTGAAAACCATTCCCAATCCACACTATTCCCCTTGATAAAGCAAGTACTTACAAGTAGCGAAACGTGCGTCGGGGTGCGTGCTGGAGCGTCCGCATACCAGGTGAGACCAGCCTTCCATGTGCTCAATATGATAACCATTTTTTTCAGGACCACTAGCGTTTCCAGGGTCCATAAGGTTTTTGTGTCTAGGACCTTAGGGTGCACATAACGCATGGTCTATAGCTCTTTCACCACTCGTGTCCATATGGCATAGGACACACAGAGGGTGATAGACATAGTATTTAATTCATAGTTACACATGGATATTTTGGCCTGGTAGCACCTTAGTTACGGTCCACATTATGAACATGTACAGCTAATGGTTTATGTGGTACGCTCCTTTATTAGTCCTGGTGTCTTTCTTTACACTCTTGTGTCTTGTACACGGGTATTTACAGATAACGTGTTCATGTGTTTTTGTATCATGTCTATTTTATTGGTCTCTTTTGTATGAGTGTTTTTTTGTAACTAATAAATTTATCGCTTTTATATATTTGAGAAAGCCTCCTTTGTTCTCTTCTATTAACTAGATACCAAATATGTGTAGGTTTGATTTTTTTTTATTGATTTATTTTGATTGGGGCGAAAGGGGGGTGATTTAAACTTTTATGTTTTTTTAATTTTTTTCACATTTTTAAAAACTTTTTTTTTTCACTTTTGCCATGCTTCTATAGCCTCCATGGGAGGCTAGAAGCAGGCACAGCCCGATCGGCTCTGCTACATAACAGCGATCATCAGATCGCTGTTATGTAGGAGAATTGCAGGTGTGCTGTGAGCGCCGACCACAGGGTGGCGCTCACAGCCACCGGCGATCAGTAACCATAGAGGTCTCAAGGACCTCTATGGTTACCATTCAGAAGCATCGCCGACCCCCGATCATGTGACGGGGGGTCGGCGATGACGTCATATCCGGCCGCACGGCCGGATGCGGTAGTTAAATGCCGCTGTCTGCGTTTGACAGCGGCATTTAACTAGTTAATAGGCGCGGGCAGATCGCGATTCTGCCAGCGCCTATTGCGGGCACATGTCAGCTGTTCAAAACAGCTGACATGTCCCGGCTTTGATGCGGGCTCACCGCGGAGCCCTGCATCAAAGCAGGGGAGCTGACCTCGGACGGTATAGTACGTCCGAGGTCAGTAAGGGGTTAAACAACTTGTTATTCTGAAAAATAGGATTGTTTTTGGTTCATTTTTTTAAACACTTTAACACTTTTTTTTGTTAGAAAGTGAGAAGGGTTAAAAGTTAATTAGCAATTTCTCAATTTTCCAACAAAATTTACACAATCAGTTTTTGTGAGGACCACATCACAGAAAATACCCAAAAAGTGACACCATCTTAAAAACTGCACCCCTCAAAGTGCTCAAAACCATATTCAATAAGTGTATTAACACTGCAGGCGCTTCATAGGAGCTAAAAAAAAATGTGGAAGGAAAAAATGAAACTTTTACGTTTTCCCTCAAAAATGTGGATTTAGCCTCAAATTTTTAACTTTCACAAGGGTAAAAGGAGAAAATGGAGACTTCAAAAAAATTCGATACAAAGTAGGGAAAAATTATAGACTGTGTAACATGTAATCCCCTTAAAAAATAACTTTTATTATTGCAAAAAGCTTTTAAAAATACCAATTCCCGGTGAAACAAAGCAAATAAAGGATCCAAAATGTGCACCTATCCTAGCATATATCCCTACGCTTTTCTACTGTCCCTTCCTGGCAGTGGAGGTTGGCACCCTGATAGATACGATTTTGGCGCCCCAACTCAACGGCGGCTGACCCCAGCTCACCCTATTGAATGACTAATAGGCTATAGGTGGGAAAACAATAAGCGTATAAAAGAAATGAAGTAAAGCATAAAGAAGAACAAGCTAAGGTGCACAAATGTACCCCCATGTATTGTCCTATGTCAGACAAAAGTTGTATATGTACTGCACATGAGCACTATTATAGGTATGTAACTAATTAGCTCAAAGCATCCCAACTGCTGATCACCAGATGTACATATGTCACCAACCTTATTTGGGGCTGCAAATGAATATATAGAGGACAATAATAACATGGGGAGGTAAAAATTACCTACTATTAAAAGTCTGGTTCATAAATCATATTAGACTGTACAGAGTAGCCTTAACAGGCCCTAGGCAGAGTACCAACCTACATATATTTAGATAGTTAGGAAAATTACAGTACAATAAGGACAAAGTTATATCCCCAAGCCATGCAGCTGAAATCAGTTGCTCAAAATATAGGTGCCTGATGATAATGAATATCAGCAATATACAGTCTAAATAACAATATCAGGTTTCAAGGACAGCAAAGAAAGGGTAATGGCCCCAGAAAAAGAAACTTAGCTTCCAAGTAATCGCAATTACTTGGAAGCTAAGTTTCTTTTTCTGGGGCCATTACCCTTTCTTTGCTGTCCTTGAAACCTGATATTGTTATTTAGACTGTATATTGCTGATATTCATTATCATCAGGCACCTATATTTTGAGCAACTGATTTCAGCTGCATGGCTTGGGGATATAACTTTGTCCTTATTGTACTGTAATTTTCCTAACTATCTAAATATATGTAGGTTGGTACTCTGCCTAGGGCCTGTTAAGGCTACTCTGTACAGTCTAATATGATTTATGAACCAGACTTTTAATAGTAGGTAATTTTTACCTCCCCATGTTATTATTGTCCTCTATATATTCATTTGCAGCCCCAAATAAGGTTGGTGACATATGTACATCTGGTGATCAGCAGTTGGGATGCTTTGAGCTAATTAGTTACATACCTATAATAGTGCTCATGTGCAGTACATATACAACTTTTGTCTGACATAGGACAATACATGGGGGTACATTTGTGCACCTTAGCTTGTTCTTCTTTATGCTTTACTTCATTTCTTTTATACGCTTATTGTTTTCCCACCTATAGCCTATTAGTCATTCAATAGGGTGAGCTGGGGTCAGCCGCCGTTGAGTGGGGGCGCCAAAATCGTATCTATCAGGGTGCCAACCTCTACTGCCAGGAAGGGACAGTAGAAAAGCGTAGGGATATATGCTAGGATAGGTGCACATTTTGGATCCTTTATTTGCTTTGTTTCACCGGGAATTGGTATTTTTAAAAGCTTTTTTGCAATAATAAAAGTTATTTTTTAAGGGGATTACATGTTACACATAAAAGGAGAAAATGGACCATTCCATTTGTTGTACAATTTCTCCTGAATACGCCGATACCTCATATGTGGGGGAAAACTACTGTTTGGGTGCACGTGAGGACTAGGAACGGAAGGAGCACCATTTGACTTTTGGAGTGCAAAATTGCCTGGAATCATTAGAGGACGCAATTTCTCCTGGGTACGCCGATACATGGAAAGCTACTTTTTGAGCGCATGGCAAGACTCGTAGGTGAAGGAGCGCCATTTGACATTTGGAGCAGAGAATTGGGAGGAAAAAATAACGGATGCCATGTTGCAGTTGAAGAGCCCCTGACATGCCTAAACAGTAGAAAACTCCACAGGCGATCCCATTTTGGAAACTACACCACTTGAGGAATTCATCCAGGGTTTTAGTGAGCAATTTTAACATTCAGGCAATTCACAGAATTATATAACATTGGGCTGAGTCAATTGAAAATTGGCAGTTTTTACACTAAGATGTTGCTTTAGCCCCAAGTTTTTAGTTTTCAAAATCAATAATGGAAGAAAGTGAATGGTACAATTTGTTGCGCAAATTCTCCAGAGTACGCTAATATCCCATATGTTGTCAACAACTACTTTTGAAGCACAGTGAAAAGCTCAGAAGGAAAGGAGTGCCATTCTGGAGTTTGCTGCATTGACAGAAGCCTCTTAGACCATGCTCTCAAGATGGTCAAACAGGCTTAACATAGCCTGGTGATACGGACCTTGAGTTGCAATGGCAATGATCGGACCCTCACAATGACGTCACATGCTCAGCCTTCTAAATGCTGAAATCGATATCGATTGTGGCATTTAGTGGGTTAAAATGCCCAGGGCAGTGTGGGCACCGCTACTGGCAGTGACAGCCTAGTATCAGCTTTAATTTAAGCCGAGCTACTGGCGGTGATGGCACGGGCACAGCTTCTGTGCCCTGCACAATCACCATGACGGGACCATATGACAAAAGTCAGGAATCCCTTCCCATCCATGGTGTATGTGTACGTCAAAGGTTGTGAAGGGATTAATTGTAAGTTTAATAGATTTTTTAGAAATATTATCAAGTATTATTATTATTGTAACTAGTAATCATCATCATATTTACTACAGAATAAATACTATAATGGATCTGTAATCTGAAAATGTAATATGTGTAACATACACACTGAGTTCTTTCTCCTAGAGAAACATTCTGGAAGTTTTAATGTTCCCAGTTTTTATAGGGCAAGACTTTTTTAGGAGACCACTTTAGGGTATGTGTCCACGTTCAGGTTTGCTTCAGGCTTTGGTCAGGATTTTATGCAGGTAAAATCCTGACCAAAAATGCACCTGAGGTCACTGGCAGGTCACCTGCGGTGTTCCTGCGTGTTTTGCTCATTGTAGCAACATGCTGCGTTCTGAAAAAACGCAACGCATGTGCGTTTTTGCGGGAAAAACGCATGCGTTTTTTAATGCACAGTGGAGACGGGATTTCATTAAATCCCCTCCACTATGCTGTAACATCTGGACGCTGCGTTTTTGACACTGCGGCTCTGCGCTGCATCAAAAACGCAGCGTTTCCTGAACGTGGACACATACCCTTACACAATCAAATAGGAAAGTCTTCTTGACACACTGGAACAGGGTTTGTCATTTTTTAAATTGTGTCATGTACTAAGGGTGTGTGCTATTGTAAACAGGTTGTGGGATGCAGTGACGGACAGGAGGCAGAGGAAGGGATAACAGGTTTAACCCCTTTCTGTCATTAGACGTACTATTCCGTCCATGTGGGGTGGGCCCTACTTCCCAAGGACGGAATAGTACGTCATGCCCTTTAATGCGACACTGCGACTTAAGTCGCAGTGATCGCATTAAAATTCCGACGCCATCTTACCTGGAGGAAGATGGTGTCGGCATCCTAAGGCCTGTCGCCGCCCCCCCGGCCTCCCGATCGCTGTGATTGGCTGCTCAATTCTGAGCAGCCAATCGCAGCCTTTCTCATTGTTTCAGCCAATCAATTTGGCTGAAACAGTGAGGTCCCAGGCTAGGATCGAGTACCGATGTACTCGATCCTAGGCCGGTGCCTGGCAACGCCAGGCATCGGCTAAAACCCCCCGGATTGGCGCGATCGACGATCACATCGATCGCGCCAATCGCAGGGCACAGCGGCGGTGTTACCGCGCTGTGCCCTGCCTGTACATGCGCGCTCTGCAGCTCCGGAGCCCCTGCCATGGCTCCGGATCCCCTTCCACTCTGATTGGCGCGATCGATGTGATCGTCGATCGCGCCAATCACATGTGATCGTCGATCGCGGCCTTTCTCTCACGCGCTCCACAGCCCCCTCTGCGCCAATCACATATGATCGTCGATCGCGCCCTGCCTCTCACGAGCTCCACAGCCCCCTCTGCCCTGGCTCCTGTTCCGGATCCTCCAGCTCTGATTGGCGCGATCGACGATCACATCGATCGTGCCAATCAGAGCTGGAGGACACAGCAGCGGTGTGATCGCGCTGTGCCCTGATGGTGACCTGCCGGTCACCTGCCGGTCACCTGCTGGTGACCTGCCGGTGACCTTCCTATGATCGGAGCTGTGAGCTCCGATCATAGGCCGGTGCCTAGCAACACCGGCGTCACCAGGGCCCTCTCTGATTGGTGGGATCGATGTGATCATCGATCCCACCAATCACAGGTCACAGCAGCGGTGTGACCGCTCTGTGACCTGTCTCACCTGCCCCTGACCTGTGTAACTGCTCTGAAGGAATCCTCACACTTGGTGAGGATTCCTTCAGAGCGGTCACGCTTGAGAGAGCCCCTCCTGTGCTGAGACTTGTGGTGCCACAGTAGCCTGTGACACCACAATTCTTGCGAAAGAAAGAAGAGAGAAGAAAGAAGAGAGAAGAAAGAAGAGAGACTACAAACCGTAAGTGTTGATACCCCGATCCCGGCCCGATCTCTCTTCATCCCCCCCTCCATCCCCCCTTGCCCCATCCCCCCCTCATCCCCCCTTGCCCCATCCCCCCCGCCCCACCTTGCGCCGTATCTGTGCCCAAATTTAGCAGCCGCCGAGCGTTGATTGGTGACGCAGTTCACCTATCAACACTCGTGCTCGCTTTTTTTCACCCCCTTAGCGCCGTCGAGCGTTGATTGGTGACGCAGTTCACCTATCAACACTCGTGCTCACTTTTTTTTACCCCATCCCCGTGCGCTCCCCCAGCCGCTGCGTCTAATCTCTGCCTTCCCTTTTTTTTTTCCCCCCATCCCCGTGCGCTCCCACAGCCACTGCGTCTAATCCGTGCCTTTCCTTTTTTTTTTCCCAGCCCCTTGCGCTCCCCCAGCTGCCGCGTCTAATCCGTGCCTTTTCTTTTTTTTTTTTTTCCCCAGCCCCTTGCGCTCCCCCAGCCGCTGCGTCTAATCCGTGCCTTTTCTTTTTTTTTTTTTCCCCATCCCCTTGCGCTCCCCAAGCCGCCGCGTCTAATCTCTGCCTTCCCTTTTCTTTTTTTTTTTTTCCCCATCCCCTTGCGCTCCCCAAGCCGCCGCGTCTAATCTCTGCCTTCCCTTTTCTTTTTTTTCCCCATCCCCTTGCGCTCCCCAAGCCGCCGCGTCTAATCTCTGCCTTCCTTTTCTTTTTTTTTTTTTTCCCCATCCCCTTGCGCTCCCCCAGCCGCTGCGTCTAATCCGTGCCTTCTTTTTTTTTTTTTTCCCCATCCCCTTGCGCTCCCCAAGCCGCCGCGTCTAATCTCTGCCTTCCCTTTTCTTTTTTTTTTTTTCCCCATCCCCTTGCGCTCCCCAAGCCGCCGCGTCTAATCTCTGCCTTCCCTTTTCTTTTTTTTTTTTTTCCCCATCCCCTTGCGCTCCCCCAGCCGCTGCGTCTAATCCGTGCCTTCTTTTTTTTTTTTTTCCCCATCCCCTTGCGCTCCCCCAGCCGCCGCGTCTAATCTCTGCCTTCCCTTTTCTTTTTTTTTTTTCCCCCATCCCCTTGCGCTCCCCCAGCCGCCGCGTCTAATCTCTGCCTTCCCTTTTCTTTTTTTTTTTTTTCCCCATCCCCTTGCGCTCCCCAAGCCGCCGCGTCTAATCTCTGCCTTCCCTTTTCTTTTTTTTTTTTCCCCATCCCCTTGCGCTCCCCAAGCCGCCGCGTCTAATCTCCGCCTTCCCTTTTGACATCCCCATTCGAACTCTGATAAGTGACACGGTTCACTTATCAGAGCTCTCGTGCCTGGCTTTTTTTCCACATCCCCGTTCGCACACCCAGCAGGCGCCGAAATTTGATAAGTGACGCGGTTCACTTATCAGAGCTAGGGCCTGCTGTTTTAGACTTTTCCTTTCACAGGTATTTTTTTCTCCCCATTTGCTTTTTTTTTTCCTTTAGCTTTTTCTTTTCAGAATAGTTTGCACCAAACACTATCCCCCCACACGTACACATAGTACCAATAAAGTACACAAAAGCACCATACTCACACAAAAAAATGTCCCGCTCGTCCCGTTCGTCCCAACAGCGCTATTCAGCGGAGGAGGCATATGCTTTCCTTGCCTCCGACACTGATAGCGAGGGAGAGGATCCCACTTTTCTTTATTTTTCTGATTCTTCCTCATCCTCTTCCTCATCCTCTTCCTCATCCTCTTCCTCATCCTCTTCCCCCTCCTCATCTTCCTCCTCCGGCCCTGCGGAACCGCCACGCAGACGCCGCAGGACAGAAGCAGTGCCCATCATTCATGAAGATGAAGATGAGGCAGGGCCCACTCCTGAAGATGAACCAGCGCGCCCCTCTTCGGACCCCGTATGGACCTCGCCCCCCGAAAATTACGAGCCACTGATTCCTGATTTTGTGGCAGAATCAGGAATCAGGTTTGACACCACCGGCCTCACAGAAATAGACTTTTTCAAAGTCTTTTTCTCTGAGGATTTTGTTAACCTCATGGTGGAGCAAACTAATTTGTACGCTCGTCAATTTTTGGAGCAAAACACTGGTTCATCATATTCTAACTGGTCTCCTGTAGACGCAGTTGAAATGATGCAGTTTTGGGGCCTGATGCTTCATATGGGGCTCCTGAAGAAGCCAGAAATTTGGCAATATTGGAGCGTTGATATTTTATACAACACTCCAGTGTTCCGAATGGTCATGGCCCGAACGCGTTTTGAGGTCATCCACAAATTCCTGCATTATTCCGATAATGCACAGTGTCCCGCACGAGATGACCCCAACTTTGACCGTCTGTTCAAAGTTCGTCCGGTCATCGAACACTTCAACAAAAAGTTTGGTGAAGTGTACGTGCCCAAAAGGGACATCTGCGTGGATGAGTCCTTGGTTCATTTTAAGGGGCGGCTCAGATTCCGTCAATACCTGCCCAGCAAGAGGGCCAGGTACGGAATCAAACTCTACAAGCTGTGTGAGAGTACCTCAGGGTACACCTACAGCTTTAGAGTCTACGAAGGGAAGGACACCAGGATTGAACCGCCTGAGTGTCCCCCTGTCATGGGCGTGAGTGGGAAAATAGTGTGGGATTTGGTGCACCCACTGTTGGATAAAGGTTATCACCTCTACACTGATAACTTTTATACCAGCGTCCCACTCTACAAATCCCTCTCTGCGCGAGGTACCGCAGCCTGCGGTACTGTCCGCAAAAATCAGAGAGGCCTCCCAAAGACGCTACTTGGGCAGATGCTCAGAAAAGGTGAGAGCAGAGCCCAATGTAGCGACCACCTGCTGGTGGTCAAGTACAAGGACAAGAGGGATGTCCTTCTCTTGACCACCATACACGGTGATGGCAGTGCCCTCAGCACTGTACGGGGTACCTCTACACAGGTCAGCAAACCTGACTGTGTACAGGGGTACAACAAAAACATGGGGGGCGTTGATCTCTCTGATCAACTCCTCCAACCGTACAGTGCTCTGAGAAAGGCCAAGGTGTGGTACAAAAAGCTGTCCGTGTACATCGTACAAATGGCAATGCTAAACGCTTTCCTGCTGTCACGATGTGCACGCCACACCGATACGTCGTACCTTCAGTTCCAGGAGGTAGTGGTTAAGGCCCTGATATTTGGCACGAGGGAAGGAGCGGGCCCCAGTACTTCCGGAACTGAAGGTGCTCGTATCGTACCAGGTCAGCATTTTCCGGGGGAGGTCCCGCAAACTGCAAAAAGAGGTAAGTCGCAAAAAAGGTGCCGAGTGTGTTACAAAAGGGGAATACGCAAGGACACCATTTATCAATGCGACACCTGCCCCGAAAAACCTGGCCTGTGTATGAAGGATTGCTTCAAATTGTACCACACCTCCATGCACTACTAATTTACTTTACAGGAAACAGTAGATTAGTTCCAAAAGGGGGCACATCTATGTAAGTTCATTGGGGGTCTAGTTTACAAAATGTCACTTGTGGGTTTTTTTTTTACTGTTTGGGCACATCAGGGGCTCTGCAAACGGAAGATGACGCCTGCAGACCATTCCATCAAAGTCTGCTTTCCAAAACGTCACCACATCCCTTCCGAAGCCCGACGTGTGCCCAAACAGTATTTTTTCCCACATGTGGGGTATCCGCTTTCTCAGGACAAATTGGACAACAACTTTTGGGGTCCAATTTCTCTTGTTACACTTGGGAAAATTAAAAATTGGGGACTAAATGTTCATTTTTGTAAGAAAAAATAGGATTTTTTATTTTCACGCCCGGGCATTATAAATTTAAGTGAAACACTTGGGGGTTCCAAATTCTCACCACACACCTAGATAAGTTCCCAATTAGGTCTAGTTTCCAAAATGGGGTCATTTGTGGGGGATTTCTACTGTTCAGGCACATCAGGGGCTCTGCAAACAGAACATGATGCCCGCAGACCATTCCATCAAAGTCTGCTTTTCAAAACGTCACTACTTCCCTTCCGAGCCCTGAAGTGTACCCAAACAGTATTTTTTCCCACATGTGGGGTATCAGCGTTCTCAGGACAAATTGGACAACAACTGTTGGGGTCCAATTTCTCCTGTTACACTTGGGAAAATTAAAAATTGGGGACTAAATGATCATTTTTGTGGGAAAAAATAGGATATTTTTTTTTTCACGCCTGGGCGTTATAAACTTTTGTGAAGCACTTGGGGGATAAAAGTGCTCACAACACACCTAGATAAGTTCCCAATTAGGTCTCGTTTCCAAAATGGGGTCACCTGCGGGGGATTTCTACTGTTCAGGCACATCAGGGGCTCTGCAAACGGAGCATGATGCCCGCAGACCATTCCATCAAAGTCTGCTTTTCAAAACGTCACTACTTCCCTTCCGAGCCCTGAAGTGTACCCAAATAGTAGTTTTCTCCCACATGTGGGGTATCAGCGTACTCAGGACAAATTGGACAACAACTTTTGGGTCCAATTTCTCTTGCTACCCTTGAGAAAATAAAAAATTGGGGACTAAACGATCATGTTTGTGGAAAAAATAGGATTTTTTTTTTTTCACGCCCGGGCGTTATAAACATTTGTGAAGCACTTGGGGGATAAAAGTGCTCACAACACATCTAGATAAGTTCCTTAGGGGGTCTAGTTTCCAAAATGGGGTCACTTGAGGGGGTTTTCCACTGTTTAGGCACATCAGGGGCTCGCCAAACGCGACATGGCGTCCGATCTCAATTCCAGCCAATTTTAGATTGAAAATGTCAAATGGTGCTCCTTTCCTTCTGAGCCCTGCCATGCGCCCAAACAGTGGTTTACCCCCACATATGGGGTATCAGCGTACTCAGGACAAATTGGACAACAACTTTTGGGGTCCAATTTCTCTTGCTACCCTTGAGAAAATAAAAAATTGGGGACTAAACGATCATGTTTGTGGAAAAAATAGGATTTTTTTTTTTCACGCCCGGGCGTTATAAACATTTGTGAAGCACTTGGGGGATAAAAGTGCTCACAACACATCTAGATAAGTTCCTTAGGGGGTCTAGTTTCCAAAATGGGGTCACTTGTTGGGGGTTTCCACTGTTTAGGCACATCAGGGGCTCGCCAAACGCGACATGGCGTCCGATCTCAATTCCAGCCAATTTTAGATTGAAAATGTCAAATGGTGCTCCTTTCCTTCTGAGCCCTGCCATGCGCCCAAACAGTGGTTTACCCCCACATATGGGGTATCAGCGTACTCAGGACAAATTGGACAACAACTTTTGGGGTCCAATTTCTCTTGCTACCCTTGAGAAAATAAAAAATTGGGGACTAAACGATCATGTTTGTGGAAAAAATAGGATTTTTTTTTTTCACGCCCGGGCGTTATAAACATTTGTGAAGCACTTGGGGGATAAAAGTGCTCACAACGCATCTAGATAAGTTCCTTAGGGGGTCTAGTTTCCAAAATGGGGTCACTTGAGGGGGTTTTCCACTGTTTAGGCACATCAGGGGCTCGCCAAACGCGACATGGTGTCCGATCTCAATTCCAGCCAATTTTAGATTGAAAATGTCAAATGGTGCTCCTTTCCTTCTGAGCCCTGCCATGCGCCCAAACAGTGGTTTACCCCCACATATGGGGTATCAGCGTACTCAGGACAAATTGGACAACAACTTTTGGGGTCCAATTTCTCTTGCTACCCTTGAGAAAATAAAAAATTGGGGACTAAACGATCATGTTTGTGGAAAAAATAGGATTTTTTTTTTTCACGCCCGGGCGTTATAAACATTTGTGAAGCACTTGGGGGATAAAAGTGCTCACAACACATCTAGATAAGTTCCTTAGGGGGTCTAGTTTCCAAAATGGGGTCACTTGTGGGGTTTTTCCACTGTTTAGGCACATCAGGGGCTCGCCAAACGCGACATGGCGTCCGATCTCAATTCCAGCCAATTTTAGATTGAAAATGTCAAATGGTGCTCCTTTCCTTCTGAGCCCTGCCATGCGCCCAAACAGTGGTTTACCCCCACATATGGGGTATCAGCGTACTCAAGACAAATTGGACAACAACTTTTGGGGTCCAATTTCTCTTGCTACCCTTGAGAAAATAAAAAATTGGGGACTAAACGATCATGTTTGTGGAAAAAATAGGATTTTTTTTTTTTCACGCCCGGGCGTTATAAACATTTGTGAAGCACTTGGGGGATAAAAGTGCTCACAACACATCTAGATAAGTTCCTTAGGGGGTGTAGTTTCCAAAATGGGGTCACTTGTGGGGGTTTTCCACTGTTTAGGCACATCAGGGGCTCGCCAAACACGACATGGCGTCCGATCTCAATTCCAGCCAATTTTAGATTGAAAATGTCAAATGGTGCTCCTTTCCTTCTGAGCCCTGCCATGCGCCCAAAAAGTGGTTTACCCCCATATATGGGGTATTAGCATACTCAGGACAAATTGGACAACAACTTTTGAGGTCCATTTTCTTTTTTTACCCTTGGGAAATTAAAAAAAATATTGCTGAAAAATCATTTTTGTGACTAAAAAGTTAAATGTTCATTTTTTCCTTCCATGTTGCTTCTGCTGCTGTGAAACACCTGAAGGGTTAATAAACTTCTTGAATGTGGTTTTGAGCACCTTGAGTGGTGCAGTTTTCAGAATGGTGTCACTTTTGGGTATTTTCTGCCATATAGACCCCTCAAAGTGACTTCAAATGTGAGGTGGTCCCTAAAAAAAATGCTTTTGTAAATTTTGTTGTAAAAATGAGAAATTGCTGGTCAACTTTTAACCCTTATAACTTCCTAGAAAAAAAAAAATTTGTTTCCAAAATTGTGCTGATGTAAAGTAGACATGTGGGAAATGTTATTTAGTAACTATTTTGTGTCACATAAATCTCTGGTTTAACAGAATAAAAATTAAAAATTTGAAAATTGTGAAATTTTCAAAATTTTCGCCAAATTTCCATTTTTTTCACAAATAATCGCAAGTTATATCGAATAAATTTTACCACTATCATGAAGTACAATATGTCACGAGAAAACAATGTCAGAATCGCCAAGATCCGTTGAAGCGTTTCGGAGTTATAACCTCATAAAGGGACAGTGGTCAGAAATGTAAAAATTGGCCCGGTCATTAACGTGCAAACCACCCTTGGGGGTGAAGGGGTTAATATCAGTGGAATACTCCAGGCAGGGAGGTAAAGGGTTAAACAGTGAATTAAACAGTATATATGGCAAAAGATACTGGGAGGTAAAGAATAACGGTTCTAGTAACGGCAGTGCCTGTGAAGCACTTGTGTCAGAAGTTCCTCAAACTGTAACTCCTGCTGGGATCTCAATAGCGCCGGCAACGGGCTGCTGGCGGCAGCGGTTGGTCTCTGGTACCTTCCACTGAGCCTAGTCAATATACTACAGTGGCTGAAAAGGGTACGGGCCACAGTCCTGTGCGAGCCCAATGTGGTTCTGCAAATATACTCTGGTTATGTCAGGGTCTCCCGTGAGCGGGAAAGTATGAGCTGGTCAGGTGGGTTACGCAAGTCTATCCAGTACTCGGTTCTCTCTTTGCGACACGTGCACTGTACTCACGGTCATGAAGCACACAGCACCTCGATCTCTGTCAGCTACTAGGCGCGCTGCACTCTTCTCTCTATGCTGCGCGCTGCCTGCTCCTGCCAAGACTGAAACGCCGATAACCACTGGCGCGCTGCTTCCATGGCGGGGCACTGCACCTGTTCTCTCTCTGGCAGCACGCTCACAGTACTCAATAGCCCGGAACGTTCCACACCTCAAACCTACACATTTGGTATCGCCGCGTTCAGAATCGCCCGATCTATCAATAAAAAAGAGGATTAACCTGATCACTAAACGGCATAGCGAGGAAAAAAAAAAAATCAAAACACCAGAATTGTTTTTTTGGTAGCCATGACATTGCATTAAATTGCAATAACTGGTGATCAATAGATCGCATCTGCTTAAAAATTGTATAATTAAAAAACCTCAGCTCAGCACACAAAAAATAAGCCCTCACCCAAACTGAGATCAAGAAAAATGGAGATGCTACGGGTCTCGGAAAATGGCACAATTTTTTTTTTTTTGCAAACTTTGGAACTTTTTTTCACCACTTAGACATGTTTGGTGTCTATGAACTCGTAATGACCTGGAGAATCATAATGGCAGGTCAGTTTTACCATTTAGTGAACCTAGCAAAAAAGCCAAACAAAAAACAAGTGTGGGATTGCACTTTTTTTGCAATTTCGCCGCACTTGGATTTTTTTCCCGTTTTCGAGTACATGACATGCTAAAACCAATGGTGTCGTTCAAAAGTACAACTCGTCCCACAAAAAATAAGCCATCACACGGCCATATTGACAAAAAAATAAAAAAGTTATGGCTCTGGGAAGAAGGGGAGCAAAAAACGAAAACGCGAAAACAAAAAAAGCTCCTGTCATGAAGGGGTTAACACACAGGACAGCCAGAGCCAGACTCACACAAGGTATTTACAATGAAGTAGCAAGAGTACATGCAAACCGCTGATGTTGCACCGAGGCAACAGATTAGAGATAGGTACTGGTTCAGACACTGCAGGTTTTAGGGATAGGTGCAGATTCAGACACATGGAATTTAGGAAAAGATGCACACTTAGACACAAACAGGTTCAGGGATTGGTCCTAAGTTAAGCAAGGATAGATACAGGTACAGGGTCATGGTTCAAGCCAGGGTATTCATCTCCCAGAGTGACAGAAACCGCAAATATCACATACAGATAGAGGTACAGATTCAGGGTTCAGGCCTGGGTATTCCACCCCAAGGTGGCAAGAACAGGAAAGTACCTGGCAACTCAGCAGTTGCACAAACACACTTAAAGAGAAGGTTGCTCAGGCACCTCCCAACAGGTGGAGGTGCCTTAATTATCAAGTGCCACTCAGCAATAGGTCAGGGACACATTAGGAATGAGCGCACTGTCTCTTTAAGAATAAGGAAGTGTACACGTGGGCACCTTAAGCATGCACAGCAAACGGAGAAACTGTAGCTCACTGCACACAGCAAGCAGAGGACAATGAGCTCATGGCAAGGTCTGGTGTAGTGAGTACATTGGTGGGAGATAGGAAGCCATGCAGGGATGCAGGCAGTGGTGTTACACATATGGGAACAGAACTAAGCTTATTCCTTAAATAAAGAAACAGAACCAAACTTACTATATACAGTGCCTTAAAAAAGTAACACTCTCCCCCACCTCATTGTAGATTGTAAGCTCTCACGAGCAGGGCTGTCTAATTTTGCTTTAATTATTGTATTGTTAACATTGTTACTTATGACTTGTGTTTTGAAACTGTTAAACTGTAAAGCGCTGCGGAATATGTTGGCACTATATAAATAAAGATTATTATTATTATCAACACATTAAACCCACAAACTTAAATGAGTAACTTAATTTTAGTGCAGTAATAACTCACAAACTGGCACTTCCCAATCAGATAATTACACAAGTACGGACTAACACTCAACCAGAAGCAGCAATAGTTGTAATAATTAATAGCATAATATAAAAAAAACTGTTATTTAATAAGACAAACAAGAGTGCCCTAACTAAGAGGGACACTGGGTCAAAATCAGTCATTCACACTAATAGTAATATGGGACTGCTATTAAAGCAGATAAACAACAAAGCTATAATAATAATAATATTTATTTTTATATAGCGCTAACATATTCCGCAGCGCTTTACAGTTTGCACACATTATCATCACAGTCCCCAATGGGGCTCACAATCTACATTCCCCATCAGTATGTCTTTGGAATGTGGGAGGAAACCGGAGAACCCGGAGGAAACCCACGCAAACACGGAGAGAACATACAAACTCTTTATGTCCCGTCTAGTGACAGTATATGGATGCTGGCACAACTGACCAGTATTATAAATGCCTTTTTACACAAACAATAGATGCACATAAATATAGTAGATAGATTTCAGTATATATTACCCGATTAGGCTACTTTCACACTAGCGTTTTTGGCTGCACGTCGCAATGCGTTGTTTAGGAGAAAAAACGCATCCTGCAAAGTTGTCTGCAGGATGCGTTTTTTCCCCATAGACTAACATTACCGACGCATTGCGACGTATTGCCACACGTCGCAACCGTCGTGCGACGGTTGCGTCGTGTTTTGGCGGACCGCCGCCACAAAAAAAGTTACATGTGTTGGTCCGTACTAGTCCGTGTAATTATCCACAAACTTAAATGTATTTTATATGGGATTTTATGTGATATACCAACACAAAGTAGTAAGTATTTTTGAGTGTAAAGGAAATTATACATGTTTTTAAAAATATTTTTAAAATATAAATCTGAAAATTGTGATGTGCATTTTTATTCACCTGTAGTCTGATACTTTGCATGACCACCTTTCACATCAATTACTACTACAAGTCTTTTGGGGTATGTCTGTACCAGCTTTGCACATCGAGAGGCTGACACTTATGCCCAATATTCTTTGTTAACTAGCTCTATCTCAGTGAGATTGGATGGAGAATGTCCTGCCACAAATTCTCAATGGGATTTAGGTCTGGACTTGGCCATTCAAACACATGAATATGCTTTGATCTAAACCATTCTATTATAGCTCTGGCAGTATGTTTAGGGTCAGCGTCCTGCTGGAAGGTGAACCCATGCCCAGTCTCAAATCTTTACAGCCTCTAACAAGTTTTCCTGTAGGATTGCTCTGTATTTAGCTCCATCCATCTTCACATCAACTCTGACCAGCTTCCCTGTCCCTGCTGAATGAAAACAACTCCATAGCATGATGCTAACACCACAATGTTTGACTGTGGGGATGGTGTTTTCAGGGGGATGTGCAGTGTTATTTTTCTGCCACACATAGCGTTTTGCATTTAGCCCCAAAAGTTCATCTGACCAGAGCAACTTTTTACACATGCTGTGTTCCCTACATGATATGTGGAAAAAGGTGCTTTTGCCAAAAAGAGACCAAATTAGAAGAATTTGGCCTAAATGCAAAACGCTATGTGTGGTGGAAAACCTGTTCAATGTGACTGTCCATGTGACAGTGGCATTTACTGGGGTGCGTCATTCTATGAGCCCATCAACGCTTCTGTGATGCAATCGCCAGGTGCCAATGGGTTTCAGTGACAACCGGAGATCTACTGAAGATGTGTGCCTGTCATGACAATACTCCTGTGAGAGCCAACCTTTAGATGACGTTCAAAAGAGACCATGATTTTCGCTTTACCCAGCAGCACTGTTATATATTTACTGTATGTAGTACATGCGATCAGATGATCACAGGTTTAAGTCCCTTAGGGGGACTAATAAATACAGTAGAAAGTGAAAAAAGTTGTACAAAATCTGAAAAAATGTAAAAAGAATAAAAATTTAAATCACCCACCTTTTCACCCATTAACCCCTTCATGACCTTTGATGTATATTTTACCTCAAAGGTAATGTCCCTGCATCCTTCCCCGCACTTGATAGATGATTTATTGAAGTCAGTAAAAAGTGTGCAAAAAAGTTCTTAAAATATGAAAAACAGACAAACGCTCAAAACACCCCCTTTTGCCCCATTGAAAATAAAACAAATTTAAAAAAATACACAATCTCTGCATTCAGAAGTGTCAAAACAGAAAGTTAATTAATCCAATCAGTAAATAGCGTATAAAGAAAAAAATCAAAATGCCAAAATTATGTCTTTTTGGCCGCTGTAATATTGCAATAAAATGCATTAAGAGGCTATAAAACCATTGTATCTACCCCAAAATTGTATCAATAAGAACGTCAGCTCAGGACGCAAAAAATAAGGCTTCACCCAGCTCCAGATCCTGAAAAATAAAAATGGCACAGGTCTCAGAAAATGGCAACATAAGCAAAATTTTCTTTTTCTTACAAATTTGTTTTTTTTTCACCATTTAAAGAAAAATCTATTCAATGTTTGGTGTTTGTGTACTTGTACTGGCCCGGGGAATCGTACTGCCATGTCGGTTTTACAACATAGTGAAAAAGATAAAAAATAAAAAAAACGATTGTGTAATTGCACTTTAAAGAAAAAAAAAAAAAAAAAAAGATGTCGCTGCACTTGGAATTTTTTTAGTAAAATCAATTATGTCATTCAAAAGTACAACTCATCATGCAAAAAAACAAGCTCTCATAAGGCTACATTGATGGAAAAACAAAAAAGTTATGGCTCTTGGAAGAAGGGGAAGAAAAAAACAAAAGCACAAAAAGGAAAAGGTCATGAATGGGTTAAAAAACAAAAAAACATATTTAGTATCACCACATCCATAAAAGTCCAATCTAAAAAAAAATAAAAAAAAATAATTAACCTAATCTGTTAGTGGTGTAATCAGAAAAAAATCTAAAACGTCAGAATGAAAGTTTTCGGACACAACAACAATGCAAAAATATCCAATAATAGCGAGCAAAACATTGTATCTACCCCAAGATGAAATAAAATAAAAATGTCAACTGAGTGCACAAAAAATAAGCCATCATACAGCTACATTGTCCAAAAATTGAAGATGTTTCGAAAACGGTGACAGGAGCAAAAAAATGTTTTCACAAATTTCCGATTTTTTTTTTTGACATAAAAAAAAAAAAAAAAAAAGGCATATTTGGTATCTCCGTAATTGTACTGACCTGGAGAATTACATTGCCAGGTATTTTTTTCCTGCTTTCCGGTACATCACATGATAAAAGAAATAGTGTCATTAAAAAGTACATCTAGTCCTGCAAGAATAAAACCCTCAAATAGCTATTTCGGCAAAAAAATAAATAGTTATTGCTCTTGGAAGCGAGAAAGAGGAAAAAGCGGAAATTTAAAAAATGGAAAATAGTCATGTCAGGAAGGGGTTAACCCCTTCATGACCGGAGCTTTTTTTGGTTTTGCGTTCTCGTTTTTCGCTCCCCTCCTTCCCAGAGCCATAACTTTTTATTTTTGGCCATGTTAGGGCTTATTTTTTGTGAGACGAGTTGTACTTTTGAACGACACCATTGGTTTTACCATGTCTTGTACTAGAAAACAAGAAAAAAATTCCAAGTGCGTTGAAATTGCAAAAAAAGTGCAGTACCACACTTGTTTTTTGTTTGGATTTTTTGCTAGGTCCACTAAATGCTAAAACTGACCTGACATTATGATTCTCCAGGTCATTACGAGTTCATAGACACCAAAAATGTCTAGGTTCTTTTTTATCTAAGTGGTGAAAAAAAAATTCCAAACTTTCCTAAAAAAAAAATAAGCTCAATATTTTGATACCTGTAGCATCTCTATTTTTCGTGGTCTGGGGTTGGGTGAGGGCTTATTTTTTACGTGCCGAGCTGGCGTTTTTAATGATACCATTTTGGTCCAAATACATTCTTTTGATCGCCCGTTATTCCGTTTTAATGCAATGTCGCAGCGACCAAAAAACGGAATTCTGGCGTTTCGACTTTTTTTTATTGCTAGGCCGTTTAGCGATCGGATTAACCTTTTTTTACTGATAGATCGGGCGATTCTAAACACGGTGATACCAAATATGTGTATGTTTGATTTTTTTTTAAACTGTTTTATTTTGAATGGGGCAAAAGGGGGGTGATTTATACTTCTATATTTTTTATTTTTTTTTTAACTTTTTTTTACTTTTGCCATGCTTCAATAGTCTCCATAGGAGACTAGAAGCTGGAACAACTTGATTGGCTCATCTACATAGAGGAGATGTTCAGATTGCCCCTATGTAGGTGAATTGCTGAGTTGCTCTGAGCGCCGACCACTGGGTGGCACTCATAGCAATCAGGCACTGACAACCATCTGGTTGTCATGCCGACGCACCGATGACCCCCGATCATGTGACGAGGTGACCGATGCGCGTATTTCTGGCCCGATGTTGCTGCCAGAGTTTGACAGCGGCATTTAACTAGTTAATTGCTGCGGGTGGATCGCGATTCCACCCACGGAACATGTCAGCTAACATGTCCCCAGAAAGATGTGGGCTCACCACCGGGGATACTGACATCGGCATACTAATATGTCCGATGTCAGTAAGGGGTTAAAGGGGTTGTCCACTACTTTCAATTAACCCCCCAATGCATCCCCCGGGCCCCTAATGAATTTTGTAAATACCTTATGTCGGCATTTTAGCCTGTGAGCGGCGCTATGCCGGCGGCTGAGTCCGGGTCATGTGACCCCCAGGCTGCAGCCGCCACTAATTTCCGCCAAAGTCACGTCAATTTCCAGAATCTGGAAATTGATGTGACGTCATCAGCAGGTGTGACCCAGCCTCCACAGACAGCGGTCACTCATCAAGAGTGACTGGGCTGTAGGCGGTGCTGGGGTCTGCATGCGGGGCTGTGCTGAGATCTGTGGGCGGGGCGGTCTGCTGGCTGTGCTGGGATGTGCGGCCGGTGCTGGGAACGCGGTGCGGTGTGGGGGGGGCTGTGGCCAGTGCTGGGATCTGTGTGCGGTGCGGTGGAGCGGTCTGCACGGTGGGTCTGCGGCCGGTGCTGGGATCTGCGTGCGGAGCGGTGCGGGGGGTTCTGCGTGGTGGGTCTGCGGCCGGTGCTGGTATCTGCGGTGCTGGGATCTGCTGGCGGGGTGGGGGGGTCTGTGCAGTGGGTCTACTTCGAGCGGAGGGGTCATCAGTGTGTGTGTGTCTCTGTGTGCAGGCATCGTCCGATGGGAGTACCATCGGGCTATGTCTGCTACAGTGACAGTGAGTGACACATTAGCCAATGATGGGACAGTAGTAGTCCCATCATCCGGCTAATGTGTTGAATGTAGAAAAAAACACATATACAGTACATACATACAACACATTACACACATACAGTACATACAACATACATATAGACATACAACATACATTACACACATACAGTACATACAAAATGCACCATACAACATGCACCATGCAACATACAACATGCAACATACATATAGACATACAACATACATACAACATGCATTACACACATACAGTACATACAACATACATATAGACATACAACATACAGTACATACAAAATACATTACACATACAGTACATACAACATGCACCATGCAACATACAGCATGCAACATACATACAGTACATACAACATACATAGACATACAACATACATATAGACATACAACATACATACATTACAGACATACAGTACATGCAACATGCACCATTCAACATACAACATGCACCATGCAACATGCAACATACAACATGCAACATACAACATGCACCATGCAATATACAACATGCACCCTGCAACATACAACATGCACCATGCAACATACACCATGCAACATATAACATGCAACATACAACATGCCACATACAGTACATACATACAGTACATACATATAGACATAGAGTACATACAACATAAATACTCACCATAACCTCGTCACCTTGATCCCCGAAGCCATTGTCACCTGTAAAAAATATTAAAATAATAAACAAACACTATACTCCCTGATCTGCAGATATCCAATTAAAACGAGTGTCCCACGATGATCTCCCGTGGAGAGCAGCAGCATGAGCTGATGCGACCACTCTCCAGGGGCTCCAGGAATACAATGACGGAAGGTATCCTTCCGCAATGTATTCCTCCGCCCCTGTGAGAAATAGTCACTAGTCTCACTTGTGGCACTGCTGTGTGGGAAAATTCTCACACAGCTTTGCCATAAAGTGAGAGCATCTGAACTCAGGTAACCTCTTCAGTGATGCACTGCAGGAGCCATTGTCTCCTGTCAGTGTGTCACTGAAGGTCTATAGAGCAGTGACATCACCCGATGTCACTGCTCTATAGGGGAGATCGTTGTGGGACATTCATTATTAATTGTACTACGGCGGAAAGTGAGTATACGGTTTATTATTTTAATTTTTTTGCAGGCGATCGAGTATGGTAAGTATGGTTAAATTAAGAATATTAAAATACTTTTTTCTGGCTGTGTCTTTATTTTTTTAAACCCTTTCACTACTATAGGATTAATAATGGACAGGCATCTTATTGACGCCTCTCCATTATTAACCGGGCTTAATGTCACCTTACATTAGCAAGGTGACATTATCCACTCCTGAGTAGCAGTGAGATATGGTGACATTATCCCCTTATTACCCCATATCTCACTGCTACTCAGGAGTGGGAAGAGAGGGGCTAAGTGCCGGAATTGGCACATCTTACAGATGCGCCATTTCTGCTTCGGCTGCGGGCTGGTATTTGTAGCCGGGGGGGGCAATATCCATGGCCCCTCTCTAGGCTATGAATATCAGCCCACAGCTGTGTACGTAGCCTTTCCAGCTATAAAATATAGGGGGTCCCCACATCATTTTTCGGGGGGGGGGAGGGTCCCCATATTTTAATAGCCAGGAAAAAGGCTACACAGACAGCTGCAGGCTGATATTCGTAGCCTGGGAGGGGCCATGGGTATTACCCCCTTCCCAGGCTACAAATATTGGCCCCTGGCCGTCGGCTTTCCCCCTCTGGTGCAGAAAATTGTGAGGGAGCCCACGCCATTTTTTTTTTCATTGTTTTTAACTGAAACATTGTTCATTAACCCCTTTCTGCCAGCTGACGGAATAGTATGTCAGCTGGCAGTATCCCCCACTTTGAAGTGGGCTCCGGCGGTGAGCCCACTTCAAAGCCGCAACATGTCAGCTGTTTTCAATAAAAAAAAGAATTAACCTGATCGCTAAACGGCGCAGCGAGAAAAAAAATCAAAAGCCAAAATTATGGTTTTTTGGTGGCCGCGACATTGCATTGAACAGGCGATCAAAAGAACGTATCTGCACAAAAGTGGTATCATTAAAAACGGCAGTTCGGCACTCAAAAAATTAGCCCTCACCCAACCTGATATCTCAGAAAATATAGACGCTACGGGTATCGGAAAATGGCGCAAATATTTTATTTTTTTTAGCAAATGTTTGGAATTTTTTTCACCACTTAGATAAAAAATAACCTAGAT
The DNA here is from genome assembly GCF_051348905.1 of Ranitomeya variabilis. NCBI lineage: Eukaryota > Metazoa > Chordata > Amphibia > Anura > Dendrobatidae > Ranitomeya > Ranitomeya variabilis. Next base: position 1,010,771,583 of record NC_135232.1, on the reverse strand, counting down.
ATGTTTGGTGTCTATGAACTCATAATGACCTGGAGAATCATAATGGCAGGTCAGTTTTAGGGTATGCGGTGCAGAAACGCTGCAGATCCGCAAGTGATTTACAGTACAATGTAAATCAATGGTAAAAAAAATGCTGTGCTAATGGTGCTGAAAATTCCGTGTGGAAACGCTGCGGATTAAAAGAAGTAGCATGTTACTTCTTTTTTGCGGATCTGCAGCGTTTTTGTACCCATTCCATTATAGAAATCCGCAGGGGTAAAAAAACGCAGTAAATCCGCAAAAAATCAGCACAAAAACGCGTCAAATCCGCACCTGCGTTTTCTGCCAAGAGATGCAGAATCCGCACCAGAAATTCCTAAGCTTAATCCGCAACGTGTGCACATAGCCTTAGGCTGTGTGCACACGTTGCAGATTTGGGTGCAGAATTTTCTGCACAAAATCTGCATCTCCTGGCAGAAAAAGCAGCTGCATTTTTTGTGTTTTTGTTGCGCGCTTTTGATGCGTTTTTTGTTGCAGTTTTTGGTGCGTTTTTTGTGCATTTTTGGTGCGGTTTTTATGCATTTTTTAATGCGTTTTTGTATGCGCTTTTGAAAGCTAAATAAAGATGTATTAATGAACAAAAAAAAAGATTTGTGATGTCATTATTGTCCAACCTCCTCTTTTACATTTGTCCAACCCACACTCCATTACACACACAGATAGACAGATAGATGATAGATGAGATGGATAGATAGATCTACGTATAGATAGATCTATAGATGCATACATCTATCTATTCATATATCTATCTATAGATATATCTGGATAGATATATCTATGGATAGATGTATGGATAGTGTAGGGTGCGTGTCCACTGCCCGGATTACATCTGGATTAGCTGCAGATTGTATGCTGCGTACAACCGCAGCGTTAAATCCGCAGCGTCCAGATGTTATAGCGTAGTGGAAGGGATTTTATGAAATCCCATCTCCGCTATGCGTGCGAACACGCATCCGGCGGCCCTGTGTTTACGGACATGCGGCGCGTCTTTACATACATAGGGTCCTATGTATGGGGTCCGGAGATTCCGGATGTGTGCAATGAACACATCCGGAATCGCCGAGCAGAAGGGGCCGGCACTTTGGGCGGAGCGAGTTTTCCGCTCCGTCCAATGCGCTGGCAATCCGGCCCGTGGACACATACCCTATAGATATATGGATAGATATACAGTATCTATAGATATATCTATAGGTAGATTAGCCATAGATATATAATAGCAAGGCCGATGTTTTTTAATGAATGTTTAATTTAAAAAAAAAATGGGAAAAAATGGTGTGGGTTCCCGCGCAATTTTCTGCGCCAGAGGGGGAAAGCCGATGGCCGGGGGCCAATATTTGTAGCCTGGGAAAGGCGTAATACCCATAGCTAGGGTTGAGCGAAACGGGTCGATCATTTTCAAAAGTCGCCGACTTTTGGCTAAGTCGGCGTCTCATGAAACCCGATCCGACCCCTGTGCTTGTCGGCCATGCGGTACGCGACTTTCGCGCCAAAGTCGCGTTTCAATGACGCGAAAAGCGCCATTTCTCAGCCAATGAAGGTGAACGCAGAGTGTGGGCAGCGTGATGACATAGATCCTGGTCCCCACCATCTTAGAGAAGGGCATTGCAGTGATTGGCTTGCTGTCTGCGGCGTCACAGGGGCTATAAAGGGGCGTTCCCGCCGACCGCCATCTTACTGCTGCTGATCTGAGCTTAGGGACAGGTTGCTGCCGCTTCATCAGAAGCAGGGAGAGCGTTAGGCAGGGTCCACTAACCACCAAACCGCTTGTGCTGCAGCGATTTCCACTGTCCAACACCACCTTCGGTGTGCAGGGACTGTGGAAGCTATTTTTTTTTTTTTTTCCCCTCAGCGCTGTAGCTCATTGGGCTGCCCTAGAAGGCTCCGTGATAGCTGTATTGCTGTGTGTACGCCACTGTGGAAACCAACTGCTTTTTTCAAAGCACATATCCTCTTGTTCCTTCCTTTCTGCACAGCTATCTTTTCTGTTTTTCCACACTTTTTATTTAATTTGTGCATCAGTCCACTCCTATTGCTGCCTGCCATACCTGGCTTACATTACTGCAGGGAGATAGTAATTGTAGGACAGTTTTTTTTTTTTTTTTTTTTTTTTTTTTTGTGGGAGATTAAGATTGGCATTTCTGCTACAGTGCCATCCCTGTGTGTGCCATCTCTCACTGAGTGGGCCATAGAAAGCCTATTTATTTTTTCCGTGATTTGTGTTCTAAAATCTACCTCAACACAAAAACAGTACATCAATCAGTGGGAGAAAAATATTGGCCTCAGTCAGGGCTTGTGTGCCACTGCTGTGTGTGCTATCTCTCATTCAGTGGGCTATAGCAAGCCTATTTTTTTTTTTTTTTTTTTAATATTATTTGGTTTCTAATTCTCCCTGAAAAAAAAAAAAAAAACCTAAAAAAACAGTGGGAGAATAATATTGCCCTTTCAGCTTGTGTGCCAGTCTTGACTCCTGGGTGTGCCACCTCTCTCCCTCTCATTCAGTGGGCCATAGAAAGCCTTGTTTTTTTGTTTTTTTTTTAATATTATTTGGTTTCTAAAGTCTCCCTGAAAATAAAAAAAAAAAACATAAAAAAACAGTGGGAGAGTAATATTGCCATTTCAGCTTGTGTGCCAGTCTTGACTCCTGGGTGTGCCACCTCTCTCTCTAATTGTGGGCCATAGAAAGCCTATTTATTTTTTGGTTTTTTTAATATTATTTGGTTTCTAAAGTCTCCCTGAAAATAAAAAAAAAAAATACATAAAAAAACAGTGGGAGAGTAATATTGCCCTTTCAGCTTGTGTGCCAGTCTTGACTCCTGGGTGTGCCACCTCTCTCCCTTTCATTCAGTGGGCCATAGAAAGCCTATTTATTTTTTGGTTTTTTTAATATTATTTGGTTTCTAAAGTCTCCCTGAAAATAAAAAAAAAAAATACATAAAAAAACAGTGGGAGAGTAATATTGCCATTTCAGCTTGTGTGCCAGTCTTGACTCCTGGGTGTGCCACCTCTCTCCCTCTCATTCAGTGGGCCATAGAAAGCCTTGTTTTTTTGTTTTTTTTTTAATATTATTTGGTTTCTAAAGTCTCCCTGAAAATAAAAAAAAAAAACATAAAAAAACAGTGGGAGAGTAATATTGCCATTTCAGCTTGTGTGCCAGTCTTGACTCCTGGGTGTGCCACCTCTCTCTCTAATTGTGGGCCATAGAAAGCCTATTTATTTTTTGGTTTTTTTAATATTATTTGGTTTCTAAAGTCTCCCTGAAAATAAAAAAAAAAAATACATAAAAAAACAGTGGGAGAGTAATATTGCCCTTTCAGCTTGTGTGCCAGTCTTGACTCCTGGGTGTGCCACCTCTCTCCCTTTCATTCAGTGGGCCATAGAAAGCCTATTTATTTTTTGGTTTTTTTAATATTATTTGGTTTCTAAAGTCTCCCTGAAAATAAAAAAAAAATACATAAAAAAACAGTGGGAGAGTAATATTGCCATTTCAGCTTGTGTGCCAGTCTTGACTCCTGGGTGTGCCACCTCTCTCTCTAATTGTGGGCCATAGAAAGCCTTTTTATTTTTTTCCTTCATTTGTGTTTTAAAATCAACCTCAACACAAAAACACTACATCAATCAGTGGGAGAAAAATATTGGCCTCAGTCAGGGCTTGTGTGCCACTCCTGTGCGTGCCATCTCTCATTCAGTGGGCCATAGAAAGCCTTGTTTTTTTGTTTTTTTTTTAAATATTATTTGGTTTCTAAAGTCTCACAGAGAAAAAAAAAAAAATAAATTAGGTGGGAGATTAATATTGACATTAGTGCTTGAGTGACAGTCCTGCGTGTGTGTCATCTCTGTGATTTGGTGTCACAGAAAACAGAGTGTGTAACATTGTGCCTGATTTTCCTTGTGGTCTCACCAACCTGTTAAGGGATATTGAAATCATACTGAAGTTATAGCTCACCGTGTAAGTTGTTTGACAGCAACAAATAAAGTTAGTTTGGTTACGATTTTTAAACAATGAGGAAGTCTGGTGCAAGAGGTCGTCGTGGGCGTTCATTGTCAGCTGGTAATGATGGCAGTGGTAGTGGAGCATCAGGTGGTCGTGGGGATAAAAATATTCCACCTAAGTCTGGAGCTGTGGAGCCAGTTTCGTCGTCAGGCTACACAAGGCCTCGAACGCTCTCTTTTCTGGGAGTAGGAAAACCGCTTTTAAAGGCTGAGCAGCAACAGCAAGTTTTGGCTTACATTGCAGACTCAGCCTCTAGCTCTTTTGCCTCCTCTTCCGAAACTGGTAAATGTAAAAGCAGCGCGTCGCTTGTGGATGTTCACGGTCAGGGACAAGTCGCTTCCTTGTCCTCCTCAGCAAAAACTACAACAAGAGAGAAGGATGCAGCAGGCGACACAACGGGTCACTCCATGGAGCTCTTTACACATACCGTCCCTGGCTTAGAAAGTGAAACATTTAACAGGCCATGCCCATTACAAGTAGATTCTGACATGGAGTGCACTGATGCACAGCCACAGCCAGAGTACTATGCTGCTCCTTTGACTCAGACCACCACATTGCCCTCTCAGGGTACAGATCCACAATCAGACCCTGATGAGACTATGTTGCCCCGCCACGAACGCTATACCACCGACCGACACAGTGACACAGACGAAGTTGCACACGAGCTCGAAGAGGAGGTAATAGATGACCCAGTTATTGACCCCGATTGGCAGCCATTGGGGGAACAGGGTGCAGGCGGCAGTAGTTCAGAAGCGGAGGTGGAGGAGGGGCCGCAGCAGGCATCAACATCGCAACAGGTTCCATCTGCCGGGCCCGTATCTGGCCCAAAACGCGTGTCAAAGCCAAAACCTGTTGGAGGACAGCGTGGCCATCCGGTTAAAGCTCAGTCTGCAATCCCTGAAAAGGGATCCGAGTCTAGGAAGAGTGCAGTCTGGCATTTTTTTAAACAACATCCAACTGATCAGCGCAAAGTCATCTGTCAAAAATGTTCAACTAGCTTAAGCAGAGGTCAGAATCTGAAAAGTCTAAATACTAGTTGCATGCATAGACACTTAACCACCATGCATTTTCAAGCCTGGACTAACTACCAAACGTCCCTTAAGGTTGTAGCACCCTCGGCCAATGAAGCTAGTCAGCAACGCAACATCCCTTCCGTCACTGTAAGGCCACCATTTTCCGCACCACCGGCAGTATCTGTGCAGGTTTCTTTGCCAGCCAAAAGCAGTCAGGGTCAGGGAATCACCAGTTTAGTAGGAGGAAATATTGCATCTAGGGCACCGGCGGAAACAATACCGTCTCCAACCGTCTCTCAGTCTGCCATGTACACCGGCACACCCGAAAGTTCCACGATCTCCTGCTCTCCAGTCCAGCTCACCCTACATGAGACTCTGGTTAGAAAAAGGAAGTACTTATCCTCGCATCCGCGTACACAGGGTTTTAACGCCCACATAGCTAGACTAATCTCGTTAGAGATGATGCCCTACCGTTTAGTTGAAAGCGAAGCTTTTAAAGCCCTGATGGAGTACGCTGAACCACGATACGAGCTACCTAGTCGACACTTTTTTTCCAGAAAAGCCATCCCAGCCCTGCACCAGCATGTTAAACAGCGCATCGTCCATGCACTTAGGCAATCTGTGAGTACAAAGGTGCACCTGACTACAGATGCATGGACCAGTAGGCATGGCCAGGGACGTTATGTGTCCATCACGGCACACTGGGTGAATGTGGTGGATGCAGGGTCCACAGGCGACATCAATTTAGGGACAGTTGTGCCTAGCCCACGGTCTAGGAAACAGTTGGCTGTAGGCGTTCGCACCCCCTCCTCCTCCTCCTCGTCCTCCTGCAGAAGCTACAGCTCTTCCACAGAACGCAGTCGGCCAACCACTCCATCGGCAGATGACACTGTTGCACACCAGTTGTCCCATTATGGGCCAGCTACTGCCAAGCGTCAGCAGGCTGTATTGGCTATGAAGTGTTTGGGCGACAACAGACACACCGCGGAAGTTCTGTCCGAGTTCTTGCAACAAGAAACGCAGTCGTGGCTGGGCACAGTAGATCTTGAGGCAGGCAAGGTAGTGAGTGATAACGGAAGGAATTTCATGGCTGCCATCTCCCTTTCCCAACTGAAACACATTCCTTGCCTGGCTCACACCTTAAACCTGGTGGTGCAGTGCTTATTGAAAACTTATCCTGGGTTCTCCGACCTGCTCCTCAAAGTGCGTGCACTTTGCTCACATATCCGACGTTCGCCTGTACACGCCAGCCGTATGCAGACCTATCAGCGGTCTTTGAACCTTCCCCAGCATCGCCTAATCATAGACGTTGCAACAAGGTGGAACTCAACACTGCACATGCTTCAGAGACTGTGCGAACAGAGGCGTGCTGTTATTTATTTGTGGGAGGATACACGGGCAGGCAGTAGGATGGCAGACATGGAGTTGTCAGGTGTGCAGTGGTCGAAGATACAAGACATGTGTCAAGTCCTTCAGTGTTTTGAGGAATGCACACGGCTGGTTAGTGCAGACAACGCCATAATAAGCATGAGCATCCCCCTAATGCGTCTGCTGATGCAAAGTTTGACGCACATAAAGGAGCAGGCGTCTGCACCAGAGGAAGAGGGAAGCCTTGATGACAGTCAGCCATTGTCTGGTCAGGGCAGTGTACAGGACGAGGTAGCGGGCGAAGAGGAGGTGGAGGACGAGGAGGATGATGGGGATGAGTATATTTTTAATGCGGAAACTTTCACGGGGGCACAGGAAATTGGTTGCGTGTCACGGCCGGGTTCTGGTTTTTTGAGGGACACAAGTGACGTAGATTTGCCTGCAACTGCCCCTCAACCAATCACAACCGGAGATTTGACAACTGGAACTTTGGCCCACATGGCGGATTATGCCTTACGTATCCTAAAAAGGGACACACGCATTACGAAAATGATGAACGATGACGATTACTGGTTGGCCTGCCTCCTTGATCCACGCTATAAAGGCAAATTGCAAAATATTATGCCACATGAGAACTTGGAACTAATATTAGCAACCAAACAATCAACTCTTGTTGACCGTTTGCTTCAGGCATTCCCAGCACACAGCGCACGTGATCGTTCTCACACAAGCTCCAGGGGGCAGCAGACTAGGAGTGTTAGGGGTGCACACATCAGAAGTGGCGTTGGACAGAGGGGTTTTCTGACCAGGTTGTGGAGTGATTTTGCTATGACCGCAGACAGGACAGGTACTGCTGCATCAATTGAAAGTGACAGGAGACAACATTTGTCCAGTATGGTTACTAACTATTTTTCATCCCTTATCGATGTTCTCCCTCAACCGTCATTCCCATTTGATTACTGGGCCTCCAAATTAGACACCTGGCCAGAATTGGCAGAATATGCATTGCAGGAGCTTGCTTGCCCGGCAGCAAGTGTCCTATCAGAAAGAGTATTCAGTGCTGCAGGTTCAATATTAACCGAAAAAAGGACTCGTCTGGCTACCCAAAATGTTGACGATCTAACATTCATTAAAATGAACCACAACTGGATTTCGAAATCTTTTGCCCCACCTTGCCCGGCCGACACCTAGCTTTCCTATGAAAAGCTCTTGCCTGTGAATTACTTTTCTAATGTCTAATTTGCTGCAGCTGATTGTACAGCATACGACATGTTTACACCTCCCTAAATGGCAAAACTCCCCACACGGGGCCGTGGTATCGCGACTTGGCGCAAGCACCCGTGAGACTGCTGTTTGTCTGAAGAGGTGGGTGTGCTCGCTTTTGGTTGACGGCATTGCTACTGGGTCCCTCATAGTACAATGTAGTGTCTCTGGCGGTGGTGGTGCGCACCCAACGTCAGACACACCGTTGTAACATGAGGGGCCCTGGGGCGGTCCCGCCGGCCTCAAGAGAGTTCCCCCCTACCCCAGCTCAAAATGTGCTCTACCACGTGCAAAATTATGTCGCACAGCTCCACCAATCTTTAGTCTATTCGCTGACATCATTCAATGTCTGGCACTGACAATACAAATTTGTAGACATCTATGATGCAACTTAAAGTAGTCTGTGTCTGTGTCCTATATTGGCACCATTAAATAGTTACTGCCAAATTACAATGTCAGAAACTCAGTAGATGAGCCCACCCCTGTACCTAAGTATGCCACCTTTTTTTTTTGTTTTGGTTGTTTTGCGAGACATTAACATCTATTTATATTTTGGGAGTACTGGGACAGACACTCCTTGCACTACTCCTCCACTCACCACCAAGCTGCCTGTGTATCCATGTAACCGCTGTAAAACTGCCATGAGCCTATTGTTTGTTATTTTAGGCCTTTGATAGCCTGTCTGCGGTCCCTACTTTAAATACTCCTCCACTGACCACCAAGCTGCCTGCCCGTGTATCCATGTAACCGCTGTGAAACTGCCATGAGCCTATTGTTTGTTATGTTAGGCCTTTGATAGCCTGTCTGCGGTCCCTACTTTAAATACTCCTCCACTGACCAGACCACTGCTGCCCGTGTACCCCTGGAACCAATTATAAAGTGCCTACAGCCAGCCCATTTTCTTATGTTAGGCCTTTGAAGCCTGTCTGCGGTCCCTACTTTAAATACTCCTCCACTGACCAGACCACTGCTGCCCGTGTACCCCTGGAACCAATTATAAAGTGCCTACAGCCAGCCCATTTTCTTATGTTAGGCCTTTGAAGCCTGTCTGCGGTCCCTACTTTAAATACTCCTCCACTGACCAGACCACTGCTGCCCGTGTACCCCTGGAACCAATTATAAAGTGCCTACAGCCAGCCCATTTTCTTATGTTAGGCCTTTGATAGCCTGTCTGCGGTCCCTACTTTAAATACTCCTCCACTCACCACCAAGCTGCCTGCCCGTGTATCCATGTAACCGCTGTGAAACTGCCATCATGAGCCTATTGTTTGTTATGTTAGGCCTTTGATAGCCTGTCTGCGGTCCCTACTTTAAATACTCCTCCACTGACCAGACCACTGCTGCCCGTGTACCCCTGGAACCAATTATAAAGTGCCTACAGCCAGCCCATTTTCTTATGTTAGGCCTTTGAAGCCTGTCTGCGGTCCCTACTTTAAATACTCCTCCACTCACCACCACCAAGCTGCCTGCCCGTGTATCCATGTAACCGCTGTGAAACTGCCATGAGCCTATTGTTTGTTATTTTAGGCCTTTGATAGCCTGTGTGCGGTCCCTACTTTAAATACTCCTCCACTCACCACCAAGCTGCCTGCCCGTGTATCCATGTAACCGCTGTGAAACTGCCATGAGCCTATTGTTTGTTATGTTAGGCCTTTGATAGCCTGTCTGCGGTCCCTACTTTAAATACTCCTCCACTGACCAGACCACTGCTGCCCGTGTACCCCTGGAACCAATTATAAAGTGCCTACAGCCAGCCCATTTTCTTATGTTAGGCCTTTGAAGCCTGTCTGCGGTCCCTACTTTAAATACTCCTCCACTGACCAGACCACTGCTGCCCGTGTACCCCTGGAACCAATTATAAAGTGCCTACAGCCAGCCCATTTTCTTATGTTAGGCCTTTGAAGCCTGTCTGCGGTCCCTACTTTAAATACTCCTCCACTGACCAGACCACTGCTGCCCGTGTACCCCTGGAACCAATTATAAAGTGCCTACAGCCAGCCCATTTTCTTATGTTAGGCCTTTGATAGCCTGTCTGCGGTCCCTACTTTAAATACTCCTCCACTCACCACCAAGCTGCCTGCCCGTGTATCCATGTAACCGCTGTGAAACTGCCATCATGAGCCTATTGTTTGTTATGTTAGGCCTTTGATAGCCTGTCTGCGGTCCCTACTTTAAATACTCCTCCACTGACCAGACCACTGCTGCCCGTGTACCCCTGGAACCAATTATAAAGTGCCTACAGCCAGCCCATTTTCTTATGTTAGGCCTTTGAAGCCTGTCTGCGGTCCCTACTTTAAATACTCCTCCACTCACCACCACCAAGCTGCCTGCCCGTGTATCCATGTAACCGCTGTGAAACTGCCATGAGCCTATTGTTTGTTATTTTAGGCCTTTGATAGCCTGTGTGCGGTCCCTACTTTAAATACTCCTCCACTCACCACCAAGCTGCCTGCCCGTGTATCCATGTAACCGCTGTGAAACTGCCATGAGCCTATTGTTTGTTATTTTAGGCCTTTGATAGCCTGTGTGCGGTCCCTACTTTAAATACTCCTCCACTCACCACCAAGCTGCCTGCCCGTGTATCCATGTAACCGCTGTGAAACTGCCATGAGCCTATTGTTTGTTATGTTAGGCCTTTGATAGCCTGTCTGCGGTCCCTACTTTAAATACTCCTCCACTGACCAGACCACTGCTGCCCGTGTACCCCTGGAACCAATTATAAAGTGCCTACAGCCAGCCCATTTTCTTATGTTAGGCCTTTGAAGCCTGTCTGCGGTCCCTACTTTAAATACTCCTCCACTGACCAGACCACTGCTGCCCGTGTACCCCTGGAACCAATTATAAAGTGCCTACAGCCAGCCCATTTTCTTATGTTAGGCCTTTGAAGCCTGTCTGCGGTCCCTACTTTAAATACTCCTCCACTGACCAGACCACTGCTGCCCGTGTACCCCTGGAACCAATTATAAAGTGCCTACAGCCAGCCCATTTTCTTATGTTAGGCCTTTGAAGCCTGTCTGCGGTCCCTACTTTAAATACTCCTCCACTCACCACCACCAAGCTGCCTGCCCGTCTATCCATGTAACCGCTGTAAAACTGCAATGAGCCTATTGTTTGTTATTTTAGGCCTTTGATAGCCTGTCTGCGGCCCCTACTTGCAATACTCCTCCACTGACCACAATGCTGCCTGGAGTGCCTGCCTGTGTATCCATGTAACCGATGTAAAACTGCCATGACTGCCTACTGTTTGTTATTTTAGGCCTTTGATAGCCTGTCTGCAGCCCCTACTTGCAATACTCCTCCACTGACCACACCAATGCTGCCCGTGTACCCCTGGAACCTATTTAAAAGTTCATAGAGCCTAGTTATATATTTTATTTACTATTAATAAGGCCATGATGGACTACGCTGTACCACGCTACAAGCTAACCAGTCGACACTTCTTTTGCGAGAAAAGCCATCCCAACCCTCCACCAGCATGTAGAAGACCGCATTGTCCATGCACTCTGGCAATCTGTGAGTACAAAGGTGCACCTGACAACAGACGCATGGACCTGTAGGCATGGCCACGGAAGATTACGTGTCCATTACGGCGCAATGGGTTAATGTGGTGGATGCATGGTCCACAGGGGACAGCCTACTAAGTCTGTCTGCAGTCCCTAATTCAAATTGTGCTCCACTGTCTAAATCGGAACTTCCACCTTCTGGCTTTCGGCCTATAGTATCAGAAATTAAACTGCATTTGGCCTTCAACTTTGGTTAGGGCCTACTAACGGCTTCTGCCCCTCCCTGGTGTTGCCCTCAACTAAATAAAGCTGAGCTTCAACCTTCTGCTCCAAATTACCATTTTGAAAAATGCAATAGGCTTTTCAGGCCTACTAAAGGAGTCTGTCTGTGTGCCCCTCCCTGGTGTTGTCCTCAACTAAATAAAGCTGAGCTTCAACCTTCCGGCTCTCATTATGTGGTTTTAAAAAAAAAAAAGGTGGTTAGGGCCTACTAACGGCTTCTGCCCCTCCCTGGTGTTGTCCTCAACTAAATAAAGCTGAGCTTCAACCTTCCGGCTCTCATTATGTGGTTTTAAAAAAAAAAAAGGTGGTTAGGGCCTACTAACGGCTTCTGCCCCTCCCTGGTGTTGTCCTCAACTAAATAAAGCTGAGCTTCAACCTTCCGGCTCTCATTATGTGGTTTTAAAAAAAAAAAAGGTGGTTAGGGCCTACTAACGGCTTCTGCCCCTCCCTGGTGTTGTCCTCAACTAAATAAAGCTGAGCTTCAACCTTCCGGCTCTCATTATGTGGTTTTAAAAAAAAAAAAGGTGGTTAGGGCCTACTAACGGCTTCTGCCCCTCCCTGGTGTTGTCCTCAACTAAATAAAGCTGAGCTTCAACCTTCCGGCTCTCATTATGTGGTTTTAAAAAAAAAAAAGGTGGTTAGGGCCTACTAACGGCTTCTGCCCCTCCCTGGTGTTGTCCTCAACTAAATAAAGCTGAGCTTCAACCTTCCGGCTCTCATTATGTGGTTTTAAAAAAAAAAAAGGTGGTTAGGGCCTACTAACGGCTTCTGCCCCTCCCTGGTGTTGTCCTCAACTAAATAAAGCTGAGCTTCAACCTTCCGGCTCTCATTATGTGGTTTTAAAAAAAAAAATGGTGGTTAGGGCCTACTAACGGCTTCTGCCCCTCCCTGGTGTTGTCCTCAACTAAATAAAGCTGAGCTTCAACCTTCCGGCTCTCATTATGTGGTTTTAAAAAAAAAAAAGGTGGTTAGGGCCTACTAACGGCTTCTGCCCCTCCCTGGTGTTGTCCTCAACTAAATAAAGCTGAGCTTCAACCTTCCGGCTCTCATTATGTGGTTTTAAAAAAAAAAATGGTGGTTAGGGCCTACTAACGGCTTCTGCCCCTCCCTGGTGTTGTCCTCAACTAAATAAAGCTGAGCTTCAACCTTCCGGCTCTCATTATGTGGTTTTAAAAAAAAAAAGGTGGTTAGGGCCTACTAACGGCTTCTGCCCCTCCCTGGTGTTGTCCTCAACTAAATAAAGCTGAGCTTCAACCTTCCGGCTCTCATTATGTGGTTTTAAAAAAAAAAAATGGTGGTTAGGGCCTACTAACGGCTTCTGCCCCTCCCTGGTGTTGTCCTCAACTAAATAAAGCTGAGCTTCAACCTTCCGGCTCTCATTAAGTGGTTTTAAAAAAAAAATGGTGGTTAGGGCCTACTAACGGCTTCTGCCCCTCCCTGGTGTTGCCCTCAACTAAATAAAGCTGAGCTTCAACCTTCTGCTCCAAATTACCATTTTAAAAAATGCAATAGGCTTTTCCGGCCTACTAAAGGTGTCTGCCCCTCCCTGGTGTTGTCCTCAACTGAACAAAGCTGAGCTTCCACATTCTGGCTTTCGCCCTATACTATCAGATATTAAACTGCATTTGGCCTACTAGTGTGGTTAGGCCCTTGAAACAGTGTCTGCTGCTCTTGGGTTTGCTACTCCACTGAACAAAGCAATGCCGCCTGTTTAGTCCTGTTACCAATTTTGAACTGCATGTAGCCTACTTTATTCTTTGGCCCTATATCTGTTTCCTCCTCATCCTGCCCATTGCCCAGCCACTGCTAAATGAGTCTGCTGGTACATTGACCGAGACCACTACATTCCCCTTGTACTCTACACAGCCAGAATCTGTCCCTGCTGAAAGTAAGGTTCCCCTTCCCGCATGTTATACCACCTTACACAGGGACAAAGAGGAAGGTGCAGATGAAAGTGCAGGTTCCTTCATCAGGTGGGGGGGCATACTCGTTGGCGACGTCACTGGCACAGGGCCCCTCAGAGTACGCAAAAGTGTCGCTGCTGGTGGGAGGCGCCCCCGCCATGCAAACACACCGCCGTACTTTGAGGGGCCCTGTGCCAGTGGCAATGCGAACGAGTGGGCCCCCCCCCTGCTTGCTCAGGATCACAGCACTTGCAACTTTTAAATAATTACCTTTCCCTGCAACACCGCCGTGACGTAGTCCGCATTTCCTGGGCCCACGAAAAACTTGAGCCGGCCCTACTCCCCCCACAACTTTTGCCAAATGACCCCCAATTCCCTATGCCCAACTATTATTATAAAGTTAATTAAGATTGACAAGCTTCAGAAACAAGAATGGATGTTTTTGGCATTAAAATGGGCACTGTAGGTGTTTTCCTGGCCTCCACTCACTGCCGACTATGCTTCCCCATTGACTTGCATTGGGTTTCGTGTTTCGGTCGATCCCCGACTTTTAGCGATAATCGGCCGACTGCACTCGACTCGACTCTGGACAAAATCGGGTTTCCCAAAACCCTACTCGATCTTAAAAAAATGAAAGTCGCTCAACCCTACCCATAGCCCCTCCCAGGCTATGAATATCAGTCTGCAGCTGTCTGCATAGCCTTTACTGGCTATTAAAATAGGGGGACCCCCCAAAGAAAATGACATAGGGTCTCCCTATATTTTGCAGCCAGAAAGGCTATGCAGACAGCTGCGGGCTGATATTAATAGCCTAGAGAGGGGCCATGGATATTGCCCCCCCCCGGCTACAAATACCAGCCCCCTGCCACCCCAGAAATGGCGCATCTGTAAGATGAGCCAATTCCGGCACTTAGCCCCTCTCTTCCCACTCCCGAGTAGCGGTGGGATATGGGGTAATGTCACCTTGCTATTGTAAGGTGACATAAAGCCCGGTTAATAATGGAGAGGCATCAATAAGACGCCTATCCATTACTAATCCTGTAGTAGTGAAAGGGTTAAAAAAAAATAAAGACACAGCCAGAAAAAAGTATTTTAATATTCTTAATTTAACCATACTTACCATACTCGATCGCCCGCAAAAAAATTAAACTAATAAACCAACCGTATACTACCTGTCCGCCGTAGTCCAATTAATAACGAGTGTCCCACGACGACCTCCCCTATAGAACAGTGACATCGGGTGATGTCACTGCTCTATAGGCCTCCAGTGACAAACTGACAGGAGAGAATGGCTCCTGCAGTTCATCACTGAAGAGGTTACCTGAGTTCAGGGTTTCACTTTTTGGCAATGCTGCGTGGGAATTTTCCCACACAGCAGTGCCACAAGTGAGACTTGGGACTATTTCTCACAGGGGCGGAGGAATACATTGCGGAAGGATACCTTCCATCATATCATTGTATTCCTGGAGTCCCTGGAGAGAGGTCGCATCAGCTGATGCTGCTGCTCTCCACAGGAGATCGCCGCGGGACACTTGTTTTAATTGGATATCTGCGGATCAGGGAGTATAGTGTTTGTTTATTATTTTAATATTTTTTACAGGTGACAATGGCTTCGGGGATCAGGGTGACGAGGTGATGGTGAGTATGTACTCTGTTGTATATACTGTATGTCTATTTGTATGTTGTATGTCTGTACTGTATGTATGTACTGTATGTATGTACTGTATGTGGCATGTTGCATGGTGTATGTTGCATGCTGTATGTTGCATGGTGCATGTTGTATGTTGCATGTTTCATAGTGCATGTTGCATGGTGCATGTTGTATGTTGCATGGTGCATGTTGTATGTTGTATGTTGCATGGTGCATGTTGTATGTTGTATGTTGCATGGTGCATGTTGTATGTTGCATGGTGCATGTTGTATGTTGTACGTTGCATGGTGTATGTTGCATGTTGTATGTTGCATGTTGTATGTTGCATGGTGTATGCTGCATGTCGTATGTTGCATGGTGCATGTTGTATGTTGTATGTACTGTACATGATATGTGGTTTTATTTTTTTACATTCAACACATTAGCCGGATGATGTCCCATCATCCGGCTAATGTGTCAATCACTGTCACTGTAGCAGGCATAGCCCGATGGGACTTGTAGTCCCATCAGATGATGCCTGCACACACACACACCCAAAGACCCCCGCACACACCCGGACAGCCCCGCACACATCCGCACAGCACAGCCCAGCACACAACCGAACAGTCCCGCACACACCCGTAGAGCCACGCTCACACACGAACAGCCCCGCACACACCCGAACAGTCCCGTACACACCCGAACAGCCCCGCACACACCCAAACAGTCCCGCACACACCCAAACAGCCCCACACACACATTATGGCTCTGGAAAGAAGGGGAGCGATAAACGAAAACTAAAAAACAAAAAAAGCTCCAGGGGTGAAGGGGTTGAGAAACATGGATATGTACATATCTATGGAAATAGATATAGATAGATATATCTCTGTATCTATCCATCCATCCCATATCTATCTATTTATCTGTCTATCTTCCTATATGTGTGTAATGGAGTGTGGGTTGGACAAATGTAAAAGAGGAGGTTGGACAAAAATGGCATCACAAATCTTTTTGAAGATAGAGAAGGGAGAGGAGGGAGGGGTTTGGGTGTGTTTTGGAGTGGGTGTGCTAGGTTCGGGATTAGAGGCCTGTGCAATGCATCATGGAACTTGTAGTATTAGAGCACAGTAAGTCAGGAGAAAGGAAGTTGTCGATTAACCCCATGAGAGCTGGATCCAGCACTGAGGATGTGCTGCTACAGAATGATAAAAGGTAATATTGCTAAAATAAACACAGTGGATGTTTTGAGTGGCACATAATAGCAAGATTTATGAAAAAAAAGTTATAGTAGTGGACAACTTCTTTAAGGATGGAAAAGATTCTGAAATGATTTTTCTTAATATACTTTTTACATGACAAAACATTTTTACGGGATGTTTAGATTGTTTATATCTATTGTAGATATAGAAGCAAACCCAAACTTACTACATAGATACGGGGAACAGAACCGAGCTAACTGCACAGATACTGGAAATGAACCAAGCTTACTGCATAGATAATGGTACAGAACTGAGCTTATTGCATAGATATACGAGAACCGGATGCCAGAAAGAAAAGTCTGTGTCCTGGATATTGCATATTATCCTCACAGTTTTGCTTCATTCATCAAACAGCACGTCGGTGTTGACAAAAACTGAACTCTATACAAAAGTTACACAATGAGGCCTTTTTGCACACCACCTATTTACATAACATTTGGAAACGTTATTTTCTCCCAAAAAAGAGATTCTGTTGTACTGTTTAGATACAGTCAGTACCCAACTGATCGTTGTATGCAAACCGTAACAGAGCGGTTATGAGACTAGCGTACGCTACATAAGGTAACAACTTCTCACATTACAGTCAGTGTGATTTCCTATAAATATCCTGAACAACCCCTTTAATGTATATGTTAGTCAATCAGAAGAATAATAGTACAGGTAGTACAGACATGGTTACGTTCCTCCATCTTTATGTCAGGTGTCTTTTTTAGAAGTCAAGTATATGCTGTCATTTACTACAATTATATACACAAATGTAATCCAAGCACAAACTCAAAGACAAGCACAGCTGTGCTATATCTGACCACTACTGTATATGGCTCAGCATAGCGGTGCCTCCAGTATCCCATTTCTGTTTTTCCAAATGTATATGCTTGGCTAATGGGAATAGCGCCTAAGTAATGTGGGCTTACACTGATAAGGTTAGATGGCCGATGATCAGCTACTTGTTTACGGATGGGCAGTCGTTGAGAAGCCTGATTAAATAGGCTGACCACACTTTCAGTGCGTAGATGGTTCGGTACATATACTTAGCAATCATTCTTGGCTGTACACGTCCTGTTAATGTATTACGAAGTGCTGCTGACAACCATGATTTTTAATCAAGTTTAAGGATCATTTCACCCTACAAAGAAACGAAGGTGGACATTTCAGCAAGACAATGATCCCTCACACACAGCCAACGAAACACTCATTCGGTTTTAGAGAAGGAAAATAAAGTTAGAATGACCCAGCCAATCACCTGACCCGAATCCAACAGAAATTTTATGGAAAGAACTAAAGCTCAAAGTTCATGGAAGGAGCCCACGGGACCTTCAGCATTTGAAGAAAGGGCCAAAATCACACCTGATCAATGCATACGGTGAGTTTCTCCATAGAGGAGGCGTCTTGAAGCTGTTCTCACCAACAAAGACGTTTGTATTAAGTATTACATTTTAGTAAGTGCGTTCAATACTTTTTTCCAGTGTCATCTCACAATATTACCCATAATTTAATTTGTAGACATTTATGGCAATGAGTATGCTTTTGGCCAAATAGAGCACTCAACACTCAATTCATTTTGGCATCTTTCTTTCTGGCAACTTTCGGGGCCACCCCACAGGAATAACTGTAGAAGCAGCACACAGAACTCCAAAAAGTCAGACTCTGGCCCATTTATTAGCTTAGTAAATCTGCCCCACTGCTTACATATCAAACTCCATGGCTCCTCAGCTCCCTCTACTGGGGCAACTACGGGGAGTAGAAAGTGAATGTATGTTACTGGGGTTACGATACTATCAGAAGAAATGGAGAGACGAATGCTACCAAGATATCAATTACCAAATGGCACACAATTTTAGAATGGAAGTGTTAATTTCACATTTTCACCCACCGCTCTGGCTGATATACATCTGCTATGGCTAGTATTTACAGAGCAGTCAACATTTTATTGAAAGGTATTAAGAGATTACTGAAGAAAATAATATTTTGCTGATTTATTCAGTTCCGCAGGGCACTATAGTCAGGTTATAAGAATAGCAGATACTTATCCTGTAAAAACATCCATGGAAACACTGCCATCTGGTGGCCATGCTGGGCAATCTCATAAATTCCCAAAGAAACACTCAAAGGCCAGTCTGACACGTCCAGATATTTCCGGTGCCGGAAGAAACGGTCCCAGAGCTATCCGTGTGTGCATGTAGGCCATCCGTGTGCTATCCGTGTTTATCATCCGTGTGCTGTCTGTGTATTGATGTCTGTGCATCATGTGCGGTACGTGTTTACACGCACCCATTGACTTTAATGAGTCCGTATGATCCGTGCGCTCCCACGAACACTGACATGTCTCCGTGTTTTGCATACGGACACACGGTCTGTGAAAACACGCTGACATCTGCAGAGACACACTTATTTTAATGTGTCTTCGTGTGTCAGTGTCTCCGATACGTGAGGAAACTGTCACCACACGTACCGGAGACACTGACGTGTGAAACCGGCCTTATTGGGTACAAAGGTACTATGTTTCTGTATCCAAAAATTGTTGTGCCAGTTATACAGATGCCGTCTAACCGAAGAAAACCTGGCTGTCATGTTATCCTTAGTAATGGCCTGAATCTGTGATACTACAACAAGATATGTGCACAAAGCAAGTTTTAGATGAACCAACATTGTTTTTGCTTCAGGAAGCCGACGGCGGTTTTCTCGGAAGGGCCGACTGGATACAGCTGTGTATCCACCAGACTTCTGCACAACACAACTGATGGTCCCAACCCCATTTATAAGGCAAGAAATCCCACTTATTAAACCTGACAGGGCACACCTGTGAAGTGAAAATCATTCCCGGTGACTACCTCTGGAAGCTTATCAAGAGAATGCCAAGAGTGTGCAAAGCAGTCATCAAAGCAAAAGGTGGCTACTTTGAAGAACCTAGAATATAAGACATAATTTTAGTTGTTTCACACTTTTTTGTTAAGTATATAATTCCACATGTGTTGATTCATAGTTTTGATGCCTTCAGTGTGAATGTACAATTTTCATAGTCATGAAAATACAGAAAAATCTTCAAATGAGAAGGTGTGTCCAAACTTTTGGTCTGCACTGTAGATCGGTTAGGAAGGCTGACCCTACCGACAGATGTCCGTTAATCCTTTCACCCCCTAAGCCTGTTTTCACCTTCATGATTTATTGGTAATAACTCTGGATCGCTTCAATGGATCCTACTGATTCTTAGACTGTTTTCTCGTTACATATTGTACTTCATGATTGTGGTAAAATTTGTTCAGTATGACTTGTGTTTATTTGTGAAAATATTGGAAATTTTTAAATTCTTATGCTCTTAAACCAGAGAATTTTCACACAAAATAGTTAGTAAACATTTACCACGTCTCCTTTACATCTGCAATCATTTTTTAAACAATTTTTTCATTAGGAAATTAAAAGGGTTAAAAGTAGATCAGCAATATATAGCATATTTACAACAAAATTTACAAAACCATTCAAGTAGTTTATTAACCCGTCAGGTGCTTCACAGGAATTTTTGGAATGTGGAAGGAAAAAAAAACCTTTTTTTTCACAAAAATTTTACTTTAGCCCCAAACTTTTAATTTTCACAAGGGTAACAGGAAAAAATGCACAGTACAATTTGTGGATGAAAAGTACCATTTAGGAGCACAGCAAGGTTCGGAAGGGAAGGTGCAACTTATGAAATGTAAAATTTACTGGAATCATTAGTGGACGCCATGTCGTGTTTGGAGAGCCCCCAATGTCCTTAAAGAGTGGAAACCACTGGCCAGTGACCCTATTTTGGAAACTAGACCCCTAAAGGAATTTAGCCATGTGGTGACCACCTTGAACCCAAAGGTGCTTCACAGAATTTTGCAATGTCAATCTGTGAAAAAGGAAAAAAATAATTTATTTCTCCCAAAAATATTTTTAGCCCCCAATTTTTTCATAGCAGGAGAAAATGGACCCCAAAATGTGTTGTGGAATTTCATATGTTGTCAAAAAACTACTTGACTTGTGAGGCACAGTGCCAAGCTCGGGATGGAAGGAGTACCATATTGGAGTTCAGATTTTTCTGGAATGGTATGAGGGTGCCATATTGCACTGGCAGAACCCACCATAAGTGACCTCATTTTACAAACTACAACCTCCAATGAATTCATCTAGGGGTGCAGTGGTCATATTGATACCACAGGTGTGTCACCGAATTTTATTCCACTGGGCACTGATAAAAAAAAAATAATTACATTTTTCCCTCGTCCATAATTGGTGAGATCAAACCAGTTTTTTATCCTTGAGCACAATTAGTAAAGGTTATGTTTTAATTATATTGGGCTATACTCTTCTAGCTGATACCGACTCCACATACGGCAATCAGACTAGTTCCCTGGATCAACGCCCTATCAAGGAATCTAGGGTATATACCCTGTAACATTATACTTTTCAAGAAAGGCATCCAGTCCCCTCTTAAATTTAAGTACTGAATCACTCATTACAACATCATACGGCAGAGAGTTCCATAGTCTCACTGCTCTTACAGTAAAGAACCCGCGTCTGTTATTATGCTTAAACCTTCTTTCCTCCAGACGTAGAGGATGCCCCCTTGTCCCTGTCTCAGGTCTATGATTAAAAAGATCATCAGAAAGGTCTTTGTACTGTCCCCACATATAATTATACATTAAAATAAGATCACCCCTTAGCCTTCGTTTTTCCAAACTAAATAGCCCCAAGTGTAATAATCTACCTTGGCATTGCAGACCCCCCAGTCCTCTAATAACCTTGGTAGCTCTTCTCTACACCTGGTCTAGTTCAGCTATGTCTTTCTATTCTAAGTGTGGTCGAACTAGTATTTGTATACTTGTATAAAGGTAAAATTATGTTCTCCTCATGAGCATCTATGCCTCTTTTAATGCATCCCATTATTTTATTTGCCTTTGTAGCAGCTGCCTGACACTGGCCACTGAATATGAGTTTGTCATCCATCCATACACCCAGGTCTTTTTCATTGATGGTTTTGCCCAGAGTTTTAGAATTAAGCACATGGTTATACATCATATTACTTCTACCCAAGTGCATGACCTTACATTTATCCCCATTAAAGCTCATTTGCCATTTATCAGACCAAACTTCTAGTTTATATAAATCATCCTGTAATATAAAAGTGTCCTCCTCTGTATTGATTGCCCTGCAGAGTTTAGTGTCATCTGCAAATATTGAAATTCTACTCTGAATGCCCCCTACAAGGTCATTAATAAATGTGGTACCCCACTGCTAACCGCGACCCAGTCCGAGTGTGCTCCATTAATAACCACCCTTTGCTTCCTATCGCTGAGGCAGCTCTTAACCCACTTACATATATTTTCCCCTATCCCCATTGTTCTCATTTTATGTATCAACCTTTTGTGTGGCACCGTGAACCGTGGCACGGTGGCAGGTGAAGAATTTGTTCTATTTATTTTATTTTTTATGCCGTTCGTGCGGTGTAAATGATTAGACAACTTTATTCTTCTGGTCAGTGTGATTACAGCGATACCAGATTTATTTTTTTTATGTCAGGCTGCTGTCACACACTAAAGAACGCTTTTTTTGTGCGTTTTTTCGCAACCCATGACAGCACCACGAGAGAGGGAATCTGCCCTTCAAGGATAGGAAACCTTCAAGATAAAAAGGTCTGCTCCTCTCTCCGCATCAGTTTGTTTAGAGCACGAGAGGAAACTCCCAGGTTAGTGTACACACACAAATCATATACCCGTATTTTTATTCATTCTTGACCACCAATACCCAAAAGGAGTGTATGAACAAAATGAAGATCCACCGAACCAAAAGAGTGACTAGATAGGGAGGGGGTACCCTCATGGGTTACGAAAAAACACATCACCGGTAAGTAATATCTGTGTTTTTCAGTCACCCATAACGGCACCATGAGAGAATTTCACAGACTTATTTTCTTAGGGAGGGACCACAGCCTGTAGAACCCTTCTCCCGCATGTGAGGTCAGAGGAGGCAAACAGATCCAGTCTATAGTGTTTAAAGGTGGATGGAGAGGACCATGTGGTCGCCTTACAAATCTGGTTGATGGAGATATCTGCTTTCTCTGCCCAGGTTGTCGCCACGGCTCTTGTAGAATGGGCTTTTAGACCTTCAGGAATGGCCCTACCTGCACTGACGTAAGCTAGTTTGATAGACTCCATAACCATTCTTGCAATGGTTCTTTTAGATACTATAAGGCTATGTTCACACGATCCTTTTTTCGCTGCGGATCCGCAGCGGATTTGCAGCTGCGGATCCGCAGACGTTTTCCATGCAGGGTACAGTACAATGTTACCCTATGGAAAACGAAATCCGCTGTGCCCACTATCCTTTTTTCGGCGTGAAAATCAGCGCGGATTTTCAGCGGGAAAAAAAGAAGTACCATGTCAATTCTTTCTGCGGATTCCGCAGCGGGTTTCCACCTGCACCAATAGGAAAATGCAGCTGGAAACCCGCAGTGGAATCCGCAGTAGAAAAAGGACTGAAAACCACAGTGAAAACCACCGCAGGTTTTGCACTGCGGTTTTCACAAATCAGGACCTGAAAAATCTGCAGCGAAAAAAGGATCGTGTGAACAAGCCCTAAGGGACGTCTTTAATGAGATTACCTTCTCCGAGACGGAGAGCAACAGTTCAAAGGAGCTCTGTCAACGCAGTTAATACAAAATTTAGATCCCATGGAGGGGTTCTACAAGACGGGACCGAACTGGCTCTACCACAGGCCTTAATGAATCTAGAAATCCATCTATTACCTGCCAGGTCACATTTTTATAGAGCCTCTAGGGCCGAGACTTGCACCTTAAGGGTGCTAACAGAAAGGTCAAGTTCTAGCCCATTCTGGAGGAGCTCTAGTATAGATGTTAAAGGGACTTCTACCCCTCGCTCTGTCCCTGAAAAGGATAGGAACTTCTTCCAGGTCCTCCCATAGAACCTAGTGGTCACCGGCTTCCTGCTACTAAGCAGGGTAGTTTAATTTAGCCGAAAACATTTTTTTCTCTAAAACTGACCTCTCAAATTCCAGACTGTTAAATGCAGCCCGGACATCTGAGGATGTAGAAAAGGCCCCTGGGATAGAAGATCCTGGTCCTCCGGAAGGATCCATGGATCTGATATGGACATCGTCCTTAGCCAGTAAAACCAAGGCCTCTTCGGCCAAAATGGGGCCATCGGGATAATTCTGTGTCTTCCCTGATCTTTCTCAAGACTGACAGGATGAGGCACACCGGGGGAAAGGCATAGAGTAGTCCAGAGGTCCATTCCATCCTGAAAGCATCCACCATGAGGGGTTGTCTACTGGATTCAGAGAACAGAATTTCCAGACCTTCCTGTTGTCCCTTGAAGCAAAAAGATATATCTGGGGCAGACCCCACAAGTCCACAATCTGATTGAACACTGTCCTTTTCAGAGACCATTCTCCGACTTAGCCGATTGCGGCTTAGGAAATCTGGCTTGACATTCTCTGCTCCTCTGATATGCAGGCCGATAATGAGATGTTTTTCTGCCAGTAAAAATACCCGCTCTGCCACCATTAGCAAACGGAAACGAGTATCCCCCCTGGTGATTTATATAGGCCACAGTAGTAAGGTTGTTGGAGAGTACCCTTACAAGCTGGTCCTGCAGAAAAGGAAAAAGTCTGTTTAACGCTCTCTCAAACGTGAGGAGAGTAACCTCTCCATTTGCAACCAGGCCCCTCAGAGGAAATTGATCACTGTCTCTGGCAGGATTAGCTCTTCTGAGGGACATTCTTTGACTTCCTGCGATTGAGGAGATAAGGTTTTTGATGATCCTTTCCTTCTCCTCTGGGAGGCGGCATTCCTATCTCACCGAGTCTATCACCAGACCCAGAAAGACCTGTGACGTTACTGGTTCTGGCCTGCATTTTTTCAGGTTCAGATGCCACCCCAGCACCTCTAAAGTATCTCTGACCATATTGTCGAGTTCCTGGCACTGGAGAAAGGAATCCCCCACGATCAGAAAATCGTCCAGATACAGTATGACCGATATGTTTTTATGAGATGTGCTGTCAACTCCAAAATTAGCTTAGTAAATTTCCGGGGGCTATCGCTAGCCCAAATGGGAGAGCCCTGCACTGGAAGTGCCTGATTTGTGACTGTATTTGTAGCACAACTCTGAGGAACCTTCCATCTTCTTTGTGAATCGGTACATGATAATAGGCATCCTAGATGTCCAGGACTGACATATAACAGCCTGGAAAGAGAACCTTTACTGCTGTCCTCACCAACTCCATCTTGAATGAAGAGACTACTAAGAACTTGTTTAATGCCTTTGGATTTATAATGGTCCTTAAAGATGCGTCCATTTTTTCAATCAGAAATAGGGGGGAGTAGAACCCCTTTCTTTCCTCCAGGGGAATTTCTTCCAATACGTGCTTCTCTTTTAGAGATAGGACCTCGTTTTCCAGCAATAGTTGTTTGTGCGAAGATGGTTGCACAGTCTCCATATATCGCTCGCAAGGTGGAGTGTGGAATTTTAATTATAGGCCTGATCCTATGTGAAAGATCCAGGCTGAAGAAATTCTTTCCCAGGCTGAGAGGAAGAGGGAAAGCCTGTATCCCACCTGAGAAACCGAGTCATGGGGGTCTTTTTGGTCTCCTGGGAGGGTTTTCTGAAGAAACCTCTCCCCCACTTTAGGCCGCCTCTCTGGTTTGTCCTGGTCCCCGAGAGGTTTCTTGTGGGAATAGCGAGCCTTACGAAAGGACTGCTGAAAGGATGCTCTAGGGAAACCTTTCTTCCTATCCCCTGCTTTCTCGAGAATCTCATCGAGGGCTGGTCCCAACAGGAATTTCCTTTTGCAGGGGAGAGAACAAAGCTTAATCTTTGCCTGCCTGTCCCCTGGCCAAATTTTAGCCAGATCGCCCTGCAACCTGCATTGGACAGCTCAGCCGATCTGGCTGCCTATCTCGCTGTGTCTTCTGAAGCATCTGCTAAGAATACTGCTGCTCCCTTGATGGTTTGGTTTGACGCCAGGATGGTCTCCCTCGGTACTTGCTGCTCTAACTGGTCTTCCAAGTTGTCCAGCCAGACCTTCAAGGATCTGGCCGTGCACGTGGCTGTGATGGCTTGTCTCAGGGCCCCTGCTGAGGAATCCCAATCCGCCTTAAGGAAGCTGTCAATTTTCCTGCCCAATGGCTCCTTTAACGAACCCAAATTTTCAAACGGCAGGGAAAATCTCCTTGAAATCTTGGATACTGCCACGTCCAGTTTTGGGGCTTTATCCCAAGAGGAGGATGCTTCCTCTTCAAATGGGTACTTCTTTTTAAAGAAAGTCAAACTTTGTCCCTTCCTATCTGGCCTTTCCCATTCCCTTTTAATGAGATTCTGTAACTGCTCATTTACCAGGAAAGTTCTAAGTTTTTCTGCCCAAGGCCTCCAAACATGAAGTCCTGAGCTGACTTCTTAGTTTTCTGGACCACCAGACCCGTTGTGGATCGTATGGCCTTTACCAGCGTATCCGTTCCCTCTATGGGGAAGCAGTGATGATACTCCATGCTGCTGATGAAACGGTCTGGTCAAACGTCCACGGGTCTTCTGCCTCTGAACCTGTAGACTCCTCGGGTGTTGAAGGGGATAGTCTGGATCTTCTCCCTTACCACCCCTATCTAGTGCACTATCAGTTTTGATATTAGCGGCGATTGTGAGCATACAGCTCCTGTGCACACAAAATCAACATGACATACCCAGTACTTCCAAGGTCAGGAAGTAGTCACCAACCAGGATGAACTGGGCAGGTCCATGTAGGGGCTAAAGAGGTTTTCCAGGCTCAGCCCATCAATGACCCAGTTCTCAGGGAGGTCATCAATATCAGATTGGTTGGGGTCCAACATCCGGTATCTCCACTGATGAGCCAATATCTCCAATGATGAAAAGGACAGTTCCATAACACTGTGCAGGAACCACTCTCTGGTACCGCAGCTCAGCTCTATTTACTTCAACAAGAGCTTAGGCATGAATGCCATGAGCGGCCGCGGACATTATAAGCAAACTTTTGTATGAAATATTTTTTTATTCCTAAACACCCCCCAGAAAATAGATATTAGACCTACCAGTAATTATGTTTCCAGGAGTCCATCCTGACAGCACCATGGAGGTTGTCCTCCTCCTCCTTACAGGGACAGGAAATACACGAGGCTAAAAGGCCCCTCCCCACTCACCTCTCTCAGACTGTCAGGATGGACTCCTGGAAACATAATTACCAGTAGGTCTAATACCTATTTTCCTAGACATCCCTCCTGACAGCACCATGGAGAATACCAAAGTACCTCCTCAGGGTGTGTCCACTGCCTGGAGAACCTTTCTCCCGAAGGCAGGCTGTTGACTAGATAATACATTCAACTTATAATGTTTGCAAAACGTATCTAGCCTGGCCCAGGCTGCTGCCCTACAAATTTGCTCGACTGAAGCCCCTTCCCTCTCAGCCCAGGAGGTAGAGACTGCTCTCGAGTGGGCTCTTAATCCTTCGGGGGGAATAATCCCTTCTGAATGCCTGGTAAGCTAGGGAGATTGCTGAAGTGATCCATCTTGAGATGGTGGTTTTTGAGGCTTTTTTCCCCTTATCTTTTCCCCCAAATAAAATAAACAAGTTAGGATCCTGCCTCCAACTACAAGTGGCCTCTAGGTAATCGATGACCGCCTGCCTAACATCCAACAAATGAAAAGCCTGCTCTTTCTGATTTGACGGGTTTTCACAAAAGGAAGGCAAGATAATCTCCTGGTTTAAATTCTGAGAGGACACTACCTTTGGTAAAAAGGCAAGATCCAATTTTAGGATTATGCGATCCTCCCATATACAAAGATACAGATCTTGAGTGGATAGGGCCTGAATTTCTCCTACCCTCTTTGCAGTAGCAATAGCCACTAAAAATGCCGTTTTTACCGTGATGGTCCGATATGAGATGGACATCATCTCCCTGGGTACATAAGGATCTTTACAAACGGGCTTTTAGGACCAGATTCAGATCTCAAGGGAGTGGCCAAGGAATAGTCTAAGAATGTACTTAATGCCGATATCTGGACTTTAGGGGTGCTTGATTTGAGACCTTTATTAAAACCCACCAGCAGGAAATCTAAAACCCTTGGAAAATTGGGCCTGCTGGAAACATCGGACCTGCCACCTTCCAAACAGAATCTTTCCAGATTTTATTGTATATTGCATATGTGAATGGCTTTCTGCTAGCTTGAGTCGTGGTATTAACCTGGTCCGATAGCCCCTGAGCTCTTAGGACATCCCGCTCAGTATCCAGGCTGACAGATGAAGTCTTTCTGGGTTCTAATGGAAGACTGGACCCTGGTGGATATCTTTCCTCTGGGGAAGCATAACAGGATCTTATAACACCTTTGCCTGATCCTCTTGGATTTTCCTGACGACACCTGGAATAAGTGCAATCATAGAAAAGGCATAAGAGAGGGACCTGTCCCACTTCTGACTCAACAGGTCGACTGCTTCTGGATTGGCTGTTGGATTTGGGGAGTAAAACCTGGTGACCTTTGAGTTCTTCCTAGTCACAAACAGGTCTATTTGAGATGTACACCAGAGATGACACAAGTACTGGAACACCTCTTCGTTTAGCTTCCACTCCGTCGGCCAGACCTTCTGTCTGCTCAGGTAATCCGCCACTACATTTTAGGATCCCTCGAGATGAACCACAGCCATCGATAAGACAGTCTTCTCTGCCAAGGAAAACATTCTGTATGCCAGATACTGGAGCGCATGGTGTCGGGGGCCCCCTTGGGGTCACACAAAAGATACCGTTGTTAAATTGTCTGATAGCATTTTTATATGTTGCCCTTTTAGCCATGACTGATTTCGCCTTAAGGTAGTCACATTAAGCGACGCTGCAGCGATATCGACAACGATGCCGATCGCTGCAGCATCGCTGTTTCATCATTGTGTGGTCGCTGAAGAGCTGTCACACAGACAGCTCTCCAGCGACCAACGATGCCGAAGTCCCCTGGTAACCAGGGTAAACATCGGGTTACTAAGCGCAGGGCAGTACTTACATTCCGGTGTCTGTCACTCGCTGTCAGCTTCCCTGCACTGTCTCAGCGCCGGCCCTAACAGCAGAGCGGTGACGTCACCGCTGTGCTTTATGGCCGGCCGGCGCTCACAGTCAGTGCGGGAAGCTGACGGCGAGGGGACAGACACCGGAATGTAAGTAAGTAGTGTTTGTTTTTTTTTTACATTTACACTGGTAACCAGGGTAAACATCGGGTTACTAAGCGCGGCCCTGCGCTTAGTAACCCGATGTTTACCCTGGTTACCAGTGAAGACATCGCTGGATCGGTGTCACACACACCGATTCAGCGATGTCTGCGGGAGATCCAGCGACAAAATAAGGTGCTGGCCTTCTAGCTCCGACCAACGATTTCACAGCAGGATCCAGATCGCTGCTGCGTGTCAAACACAACGATATCGCTATCCAGGACGCTGCAACGTTATCGTTGTTAAGTCGCTCAGTGTGAAGGTACCTTTAGTGATTCCCACATGGCGTAGAACTCCCTGTAGTTGGACGACATGAATTGTATCTCTGATGGCCATCTGCCCTGAAGAATCCTTCCTTCCAAGTGCGCTCCCTAACCCCACTTGCTGGCATCTGTAGTGATCACCACCCACGGTGAGGAGATCCAAGGAATGCCCAACTGCAGATTTTCTGAGTCCACCAATGTAGCAATCTTCTTACCACAGGGGATAAGGAATTCCTCTGTCGAGTGATGACAGGCACCAGTCACAGACAGACAGGTCTTCCCTCTGCAAGGCTTTCGAGTGGAACTGGGCCCACCGGACACATGGAATGCAAGCTGTCAGGGGGCCTACTGGGTACTCCCAGGAAAATCTTCCTGTTTTCCAGCACCAGGTCCAACTTCTGTCAATTGAGGATCCATCCAAGGTACTCTACTGTGGATATGGTCTTCTCCCTGTGAAGTTGGCGTTCTTCCATTGAACGCACCACTAAGAGGAAATCGTCCAAGTATGGAACTAGGATTACCTCTTTGCTCCTTAGGTAAGCTACCATCTCTGACACCAACTTGGTGAATACCCAAGGCCCCGATGCTAGGCCAAATGGGAAGGCGCTGAAATTGAAAGTGGCAGGTTCGATTCTGGATTTTTACCGCAAATCTAAAAACTTTTTGGGACGCTGGGTGTATCAGAACCTGGTAATATTCACTTTTTAGATCCAGCATGCACATAAATGCGTCCCTCTCTAAAAGGGGAACCGTACATTTTATCGACTCCATCCTGAATCTTTTGTACTTTACCCAACAGTTTAAGGGCTTCAGATTAATTATAGTGCGGGATTCTCCTGAGGGCTATATGATGGTGAATAATGCTGAATAGTGACCCCTGCCCTCCTCTGACTTGGGGACTGGAATTATAACAGCAGTGTCAATCAGCTCTCTCAAGTCTGCTACCATGGGAGACAAGGTATGGGATCAATAAACCTTTCGGGGGGAGGTGCAGTAAACTCTTCTGAATAACCCTCCACTATGGTTCTGAGAACCCACTGGTCCTGGGTAACGTGGTGCCAACTTCCCGCGAATCACCTGAGTCACCCCCTGACATAGATGGCATCATTTCCTTCTTGATCTCGAACCTGACCAATAGAAATCCCTTACTCTTCCCTCATTTGTGGTAGGTTGCTCTACTGGACTTACCCTGGCCCCTGTAATCGGACTGTCTCCGAGACAGCCCTGGTTTGCAAAAGGACTGGGTCCTTTTAAACCTATCTTTGGGAAACCTATTCTTTTTGTCTGAAGCTTTCTCTAAGATGTCGTCCAATGCCAGCCCAAACACCCTTAGCCCTGAGAAGGGAATGGAGCATAGCTTATTTTTAGAGGTGATGTCCCCCGAACAGGTTTTCATCCAGATAGCCCTATGGGCCGCATTAGACGACATGCTATTCCTGGCTGGGAACCTTACTGATTCGACAGATGTGTCTGCAAAAAAGGCTGTGGCCGACTTCATCAGTGGGAGGGAGGCTATAATATCTTCTCTAGGTGTTTTACTATTTAAGTGCTCCTCCAGTTGTCCCATCCATAGAAACATAGACCTGGCAACTGAAGTGGCAGCTATATTGGTTTTGATCAAAGCCGTGGATGTCTCCCAAGCTCGTTTCAGGAGTTTATCTGCCTTCCTGCCCATAAGGTCCTTCAGACTTGATGAGTCTTCAAAGGGGATGGTTGTCTTATTGGCGACCGGTACATCTATCTTGGGAACCTCCTCCCAGATCTTAATGTCCTTAGGATCAAAGGGTAGACAATTTTTAAAGTCCCGTGGTATTACCAATCGTTTCTCCGCATCCTCCCATTTCTCCAGAACTATAGCCCGGATATGGTCATTCACTGGGAACACCTGTTTCTAGGCTCTCATCCTGTCTGTACTGCGGTTTTGAGGCATCGTATCTGATTGGCTGGACTAGGTAATCTGTATCCTCAGAGGCAAATAAGTATCTCCTGCCCCTTTCAGAATTTTCCTTCACCACTTCACCCTCTTCTTCCTGTAGTCTGAAACTGGGACTCCTCATTCGAGCTTAGTGCCATCTCCCACCAATGTCTCTTAGCTAGCTTGGACCTGGACTGGGAGGTTGTGGCCGGGCGAAACTGGATATAGAGGCTTGGACTTCTTTCCGGATTAGAGACCTCATCTCAAACAATAAGGATGGTTGCTCTTCCCTCACAACTCTGGTGATTCAGGTTTCACAGAGCATTCTACAGTATGTCTATGGAAATTTTATATTGCATATAGGGCAGTCTGTTTTTTGCAGAAGCTTTGCTAGACTTTTTAGGCGTAGGCAGGGGGCATAGCTGGGGTTCCCTTATGTAATTTATGAATGGATTTACCAAATATTGTCCACATATTCTTTTAATAAAAGACATTTACTAATAACTTGTACACCATGTTGGATAGTTTTATTTGAAAACAGTGTCTGGACTGTGGACATTGTATTTTCTTCCAAATTAATTTCCTGATATAAAACAATATACATTCATCACATTTACTCTGTTAATAACAGGCTCAGCCATTATTAAACAAAATGAAATTTAAAAAGAAAAAAGACAAGACAAATGTTGCATTGCTTCGATCAGATGGATATAACTGTCTCTTCCCTGCATCCGGGAAGACCAAGACCTGCTCAAAATAAAAAAATAAAAATTGTGGCTTTTCATTAGTATTTACATGGGTGCTCTCGCTACATGGCGAACACATTTCCGAACAAATGGTTTATTGCCAAGTTCCGGGTTTTTTTGTTTTTGTAAATAAAACACTTTTTTTGAAAATTAGGCAGGATACTTTCAAGATGTACAGGAACATATGGGTGTATAAAAAAAACTCAATGTAGGAAAGATTGCAATAATTTAATAGCTCATTGGGGTTTTGTAGGTTTCAGGGAATGGAATAGAAATGTGGCCCGATCCTGTGACCAGAGGCAGGATGCCAGCATTTGGGACCACGTTCCAAGACAGGGTGAGCGTGATGTTTCTGTTACCCCTGCAAATGGAAAATACAACATATTTAGCACAAAAGCAAAATGGAGTCATAAAGAGCAAAGTAACATAACCCTTTGTACACGTTACTAGAATACCACAAGTGATTTACAAGAAAAACAGTACTAAAAAATATTAGCAATAAACAGATTCAATATTATAAAATTACTTTATAAGTTTGCACAAGAAGAGCTTATATATTAGAAGAATTATGTATTATACATTTCTCATATAACGCTATCCTATCCCACTGCACTTTACAGGCATCACTGTCCCCAATGGAGCGCACAATCTAGATCCCCTATCCTGTCTTTGAAGAATGGGAAGAAACCAAAGAACTCGAATGAAACACACCCAAACACGGGAACATACAATTTCCTTGCAAATGTCATCCGTAGTGGAAAGCAACAGTGCTAACTACTGAGCCACCGAGCTGCCCCTATATAATTAGTAGCAGAGAGTGGGTGATAGAGATAGTTCTGTGACTTTTTCTAAATCATGACACCCCCCCCCCAAAAAAAAAAAAAAAAACCTCCCACCACCATCCAAATCTTCTTAGGCAATCCCGATGCCCCAGCTGTATTGCAATATATAAAACAAGCAATTAAATGAAATGATCACAGGTTCAAGTCACCTAAAAATTCAATAAAGAGACCAAAACCTCATTTGTTATATATAAAAAAAAAGGAAAAAAAAAAGGAAAAAAAAAAGACCTCGTAGTTATGTTGGTTGAACAAAAGTTATCTAATAATTGTCCTCAACAGGGAGGAGTTAGTTAGGCACCAAAGAACAAAAGATATCCAAAAATTGTCCTCAACAGGGAGGAGTTAGTTAGGCGCCAAAGAAGACCTGATTGGTGTCATCGTGTGATCTATTCTAGTTTACTGGTCAGACATAAAAAATAATATAAAACTTTCTGGTAGAAAACAGTTAGTAGCATGGCCCAAAATAAGTGTTGCTATAAAATCTAACTACCATTGGGTTCATTAAAAAGAGTAGTGATCTGTGCAAACACTTCCACCTCACTTCTCATTTTGTGAGATTTCAACTTGTGTAATGCTCAATAGAATGGCCGAAAAATAAGATGACATTTCCTTTCTATTTTAGGCAAACAATATAGATTTTTTTATTTTTAAACTTTTAAAAAAGGAAAATGGGCAGATGCAAAAGTTTGTGCACCCTGCATGGTTAGTACCTAATAGTTTCCCTTTTGCAAGTATCAGATTGTAAATGCATTTTGTTGTCAGAAAAAAAAAAAAAAGTCTTTCAATTCTTGTTTGAGGGATTTTCATCCATTCTTCCTTGGACAATTCTTCTAGTTATGCGAGATTCCTGGGTCGTCTTGCATGCACTGCTATTCTAAAGGTCTAGCCAAGGATTTTCAATGATGTTCAGATCAGGGGATGGTGAGGGCCATTGTAAAACCTTCAGCTTGCATCTTTTGAGGCAGTCTATTGTGAAGAGTGACTTGTTTTTATGATTCATTTGTAGAAGCCATCCCCTTTTCAATTTCAGCTTTTATACAGATGGTGTTATGTTTGCATCAGGAATTTATTGAAATTTAATTGAATCCATTCTTCCCTCTACCCTTGAAATATTCCGTTACATTGGCTGAAAAAGAACTCCAAAGCATGACTGATCCACCCCAAGCTTAATGGTTGGCGAGATGTTCTTTTTCTCCACATATACCTGTGATTATTGGGGCCAAACAGTTCTATTTTTCCTCATCGGTCCACAGGACTTGTTTCCAAAATGCATCAGGCCTCTTTAGATTCTCTTTTACATACTTCTGAAGCTGAATTTTATGGTGAGGACGAAGGAGAGGATTTCTTCTGATGACTCTTCCAAGAAGGCCGTATGTGTGTAGGTGTATCTGAACAACAGAACAATGTACCACAACTCCAGAGTCTGCTAAATCTTTATGAAGGTCTTTTGCAGCCAAACGAGGGTTCTGATTTGCCTCTCTAGGAAATCCTTGCAGCAGCTTTCACTGAAATTTTGCTTGGTCTTCCAGACCTCATCTGGACCTTCACTATTCCTGTTAACTGCCATTTGTTAATTATATTTCGACCAGAGGAAAGGGCAACTTAAAAAATGCTTTGCTATCTTCTTATAGCCTTCTCCGGCTTTGTGAGCCTCCACCATTTTGATTTTCAGAGTGCTAAGCAGCTGCTTAGAAGAACCAATTTCTACTGTTTTTTTGTCACAAGGTTAGAGAAGGCTGAGATAGATAGATAGACATACACTATATAATTGTCTAAGGGTCACTTCCGTCTGTCCTCCTTTCTGTCACGGATATTCATTGGTTGCGGCCTCTGCCTGTCATGGAATCCAAGTCGCTGATTGGTCGTGGCAAAACGCCCACGACCATTGCCACGACCAATCAGCGACACGCACAGTCCGGAAGAAAATGGCCGCTCCTTACTCCCCGCACTCAGTGCCCGGCGCCCACATGCTCACCTCCGGTCACCGCTCACACAGGGTTAATGCCAGCAGTAACGCACTCCGTAACCGCGCTATTAACCCTGTGTGACCAAGTTTTTACTATTGATGCAGCGTCAATAGTAAAAAAAATCTAATGTTAAAAAAAATTAAAAAAATTAAAAAATCATTATATACTCACCTTCCGGTGGCAAGGATGGTATGCGCGAAGGACCTGCCATGACGTCACGGTCATGTGACCGCGACGTCATCACAGGCCCTGCGCGAGAAGGACCTTCCATGACGTCATGGTCATGTGAGAGTTAAGTCATGGCAGGTCCTTCTTGCGCAGGCGCGAAGAAGCTGCGGTACCATGGGACAGGCAGGGACAGCGTCAGGAGCAGGTGAGTATTTCATAGTCACCTGTCCGCGTTCCATCCGCCGGGCGCCGCTCCGTCTAACCGTCATCTTGCAGTGACTGTGCAGGTCAGAGGGCGCGATGACGTATTAGTGTGCGCGCCGCCCTCTGCCTGAACAGTCAGTGCAGAGAGAGACGGGACGCTGAGGAGCAGCGACGAGAGAGGAGTATGTGATTTTTTTTTTTTATTGCAGCAGCATTACATGTGGCACAATGCTGTATGGAGCGTCTATGGGGCCATAAAAAACTGCATGGAGCATTATATGGGGCATCTATGGGGCCATTACTGCATGGAGCATTATATGGGGCCAAAACTGCATGGAGCATTCTATGGGGCCATAACTGCATGGAGCATTATATGGGGCATCTATAGGGCCATAACTGCATGGAGCATTATATGGGGCATCTATGGGGCCATAACTGCATGGAGCATTATATGGGGCATCTATGGGGCCATAACTGCATGGAGCATTATATGGGGCATCTATGGGGCCATAACTGCATGGAGCATTATATGGGGCCAAAACTGCATGGAGCATTATATGGGGCATCTATGGGGCCATAACTGCATGGAGCATTATATGGGGCATCTATGGGGCCATAACTGCATGGAGCATTATATGGGGCATCTATGGGGCCATAACTGCACGGAGCATTATATGGGGTATCTATGGGGCCATAACTGCACGGAGCATTATATGGGGCATCTATGGGGCCATAACTGCACGGAGCATTATATGGGGCATCTATGGGGCCATAACTGCATGGAGCATTATATGGGGCATCTATGGGGCCAATAACTGCATGGAGCATTATATGGGGCATCTATGGGGCCATAACTGCATGGAGCATTATATGGGGCATCTATGGGGCCATAACTGCATGGAGCATTTTATGGGGCATCTATGGGGCCATAACTGCATGGAGCATTATATGGGGCATCTATGGGGCCATAACTGCACGGAGCAGTATACTACGTGACTGGGCAAAATACTACGTTACTGGGCAATAGCATAGCTTAATCCCATAATGGACACAATCCTGCTCCTATGTTTGTTCATCACGCCATCAATGGACCACAAACACAGGGCCACCAAATCAAAAAAGGACACTCCATACTTGAAGCATTAAATATATAGACAAAAGGAGTTCTAGTCCAAATTCCTATATAAAAATACCAATTTTATTTATTATAACAATAATCACATTTCTCATAAAATACCATATAAACAACATAACATGCTCAGCAAGGGAAAACAAAAACGGTACCAGACATGTGCGACCAACCACTCACTGCTTTTAAATTAGTAAGGTGCTTAATGCCACTATAGTATTTTATGGGACAAGAAAAGCCCCCAGGATACACTATTATTATATATCACCTCCTACCGGTAACATCTCTGATATCAACAAAATGTCTCTATCTTACAACATCAGAACGTAATGAACCTGGTATGCTCTCTTACCCATATAGCAGGCAGCTGATGGTCGCACAGTGCAGCCCCAACGCGCGTTTCGCGTTGGCTTCGTCAGGGGGCGGTACTGTGGTGTGTGTGGGGGAGATTTTTATATGATTTTCGACTGTCCTTAATTGTGCACAGGATGTAGCGCATGTGCGCCCCTGGATGCGCTCCGTCATGGTGGGCGCCAGACATGATGCAGTACCCGGCGCGGTCAGCGGCGCACATGCGCTACATCCTGTGCACAATTAAGGACAGTCGAAAATCATAAAAATCTCCCCCACACACACCACAGTACCGCCCCCTGACGAAGCCAACGCGAAACGCGCGTTGGGGCTGCACTGTGCGACCATCAGCTGCCTGCTATATGGGTAAGAGAGTATACCAGGTTCATTACGTTGTGATGTTGTAAGATAGAGACATTTTGTTGATATCAGAGATGTTAGGAGGTGATATATAATAATAGTGTATCCTGGGGGGCT